>NW_015174279.1:368351-373962 GCF_001447785.1 Gekko japonicus
GGGAAAGAGGGAAAAAAAGGTTCTCTTCCCTGCTCTCAAAAGGAACATAAAAACAAAATACCAAACATAATTTCAGGTAGTTCTGCCACCAGGCCCCATATTAATCAGTCCCCAACAGACCAGGAGAACAGGGACCCACAGCTCCTGTCTGGTTCTGGAACTTACGCAGCAAAACAAGTCTGCAGAATGAAGCTGCAGTTCAAAAGTAACAAATTAAAAAAGCTTTCTGGTAGAGATGGTCTGAAAAGTCTAGACAAACAGGATTTAGGCTTTGAGACTTGGTAACACAAGTAACACACAAAAATATCAAAGTAAAATATATTTTAGTTTATTTAGGTGCATAGAACACAAGACAGACAGTGGAGGGTAAAACAATAAAGCTTAGCTTACCCTGCCTAACTGAAACATGAGGCAATAGTTCAGCATTACCTCTCCCAAAGACAGAGCTGCAGTTGGTCAGCATGCATAGCAGTCATCTCTTAGCCCATCCAGGCACAAGCAAACTGGAACACCATAGCTGGGGTACTGAACTACTGGACCATACCAGGCTCAGAAGTCACAGACCCAGGACTCATAACTGAACTAGAGTTAAACTTATAGGAAAAAATTATCTCTCACCAGGTTGGCCTTACCCAATGAGGGGCCAGAAAAGTGATGTCAGCTTTTCAGGTTGCCATGCAGACGAACAACCCATAATAATCAGAATAACCTATAATAGTCTTTATCCCATAATATTCAAGCAGGGAGGAGGGATCAAAAGTTACTCTGCAGCATAACCTCCGGTCCACCTACATGCAGGTGTTGCAGGGTTAATTGGTTGGAATGTGCCTAATGGTCAGCACTAAGACCTTGCTTATCGCCACAGCTGGGAGCAATTCTCCAAGGTCACTAAGTGCTTCTCAGAGTTATCTCTGTTTCTAGGGAGAGAAGATTCACTCATTTGTCACTAAGGAAGGTTTTATTATAGCCTCCAAACCAAGCCTGAACCATAGGTTAGACAAACATTTGCAATTAAGAAAGCATTTTCTTTACAACCAGCAGACTGGCTTGGTGGCACTGCACCCCAGCCAGTGTCAGTGTGGCAGCATCATGGAGCAGTGGCAGAGCAAGCTGCTGCCCCAGCAGGTAAAGGGGTGCACCCTGAGGCACGGCAGGAGTCAGCTGACTGCCTAAGCCACCCCAGACTGGGAACACCCCCCCCCAAACCAGCGCACAGGTACCCATTAAATGGGACAGGCCAAGAGCCCCCCCATGAGTTGTCCCACCCAAAAGCCCCAGTGGAGCACAGGATGCCAACTACAGCCGCAATCAATCAATCCCCTCTCCAGCAGTAGACAACCCCCCTCCCCTACTCCCAATCACAGCCCCCCCAAGGACTACATAAACCCTAGCCAGGACACCACATAGTTCAGCTAGTAGGGCACGTGGCACAGGACTTAGCCTCAAAGATCTCTGCCATGCATAGAGTACAGTGTTGCACTTTGATGGCAGGAGATGAACAGAGAGGGCACTTAGCATTGCTGAGGAAGCTCTGAGCACTAACAGCCAAGGGGGAGAGCAAAGGGGCATAATATCAGGGAAGTGTACGCAGGAGAACTGCCTATGACGGGGGCTCCATCCCTGGGGGAGGCTTTGCCAAGGACCCCCCCCCCCGAGGTGCATGGTGCACAAGGGAATTGGAACCACAGACATTGCCAGGCTAGAGACATGGCAATGTCCAGCACAGTATCTGTGCTGCTTGCCATCACTTCACATGTTTCTGTTTAGCATCTGTGTTTAGCATCTGTGCAGATGATGATTCAACAGGACGACCTGGGAGCATCACTGGTGCAATTCCTGCCACTCTACTCAGTCACCTGCTCCAGCCCAGCTCCTGGAGCATTGTGCCTGAGACAGCCTTTCGACCTCAGTCCACCTCAGCTATGCTAGGGACACTTCAGTCAGTCTTCTCCATGGCTCCTGGGAGCAGCTCTCAAAGGCACAGGTGCCATACTGTACAGAGGAAGTTGACAACCCCATTCACTGAACTTCATCATGATTTGCTGTACAATAAAATTGGGGCTGTTCTACCACTCTGTCCCCAATTTTTTGTGAGTGACTGGCTCCATGCCCCTCCTCCATCTGTGAGTGCCCCTTATGGATACCCCTTTGCACGTCCACGAGGGTGGGCTCTGACTCAAAGATGCCCGTGCTGAGATGGGGGGTGTTGGTCTTTCTGGTGCTGCTGGACTTCTGTTTTGTTCAGCTGCAAAACACAGCAGAAGACCAGTGACGACTTGAAGGCTGACCTTGCATATTGGTCCTCGCTCCCTGCCCACATGCTATCTGCTGGCTGCTGTGTACAGCTTACATGGGGAACAGGCTGGTGGGTGATTCAAGGGGATATATGGCTGCTCTAACACTGGGGTGTGTGTCTCTAGTTCCCATACTTCCCCGCAGCACTGTTGGCATCTGATATGTCATGCAGTTTGACAGTGCAGCTGCAGGGGACCCAGGGTAGATGCAAGGGTCCTACTGCCATGGGCACAGGACAGGGCGTTGTGGAGCAGTGTCCCTGCCAAAATGATGGATTAGCAGGGTGGCCTGTCCTCTTCTCCCTTTTGCAGTTTCTGGGGGCAAAATATCAGCTCCGGGAGCTTAAGCCTACTACTGGCTTCTCCCATGTAGGGATCGGAACCAGGAGTCCTACAGCCAACAGTTCCTTGGATGAGGAGGAGATGGAGAAAGCCAGTCCTCAGATGATGCAAGAACCTGCTGGACAAGGAGACTTGGCCAGGTGCAGAGGGAGAGTCTCAGGCCAACGCCAGGATGACACACCCTCAAGTCCCACAGCAGAAGCAGGAGCCCACAGCCACCAGCCTCACTCCCAGGGTTGCTGGACCCCTTGGAACATCAGAGAAGGCAGGCCCACAGAGAGGTTCAGGATGGGCACTGTAGCACATGGTTGGCAGCTCAGCAGCAGTCAACCTCTGCCTGTGAGCTCGAGCCACCACAGGATCAGGGCTGATGGCCACATGGGCTGCTTGGCATTGATGAGTTGCGCCTGTCCCTGAATGACTCAGCAGAGTTTCCTGATAAAAGCAGCCAGAAAAGGGCAAGCCAGTGTGGAAGCAACTTCATCATAACCCTGGTGCGGCTGCTATTGTTTCTTGCATCGTTCTGAACCTTGGTGTGTTTGATCTTCTTGACCATGACCTGGCTTCTGCTTTTTGGATTGCCCTACTGTTTTTGACATTTGGACTACTGAATACCTGTTCTCTGACCCCTGGACTGTGTTTTGACTATGTACTCTTCATCTCTCATCTCGTTACCTGCCTGAACCTGAACAAATACTATCTTACTATACTAACCATATTAATTTATTATCATAGGACCCAGAGAAATAATTTTCAATGTTCAAATACATTTACTGTCCCATGCATCGCCGCATGGGTGCTGTTAGGTAACCCCCTCCCCGGAAAAATTGTGGCCCTAGTCAGGTAACGAACTACAGAAGTAGTTCAGTGTAAACCGCTCTGAGACCCATTGGGGGTCATGGGCGGTATAGAAATCAAAAATGTATGTATGTATGTACTGAGTGCCAGGCATTGTTTATAATGTTTTGGTACAATAAGGTAAGAGAGAGTTTCTTTATGCATTGTGTGAGTTACAATGTTTCTTTGCCCCTTCTGTAATTGAGGGTATGACACGTTATATTTTGTGTTTGTATTTTTCTGTCATATATTGAAAAATTAATGAAGAAATTTTAAAAATAATCTCTGTTCAGCCAAAAAGCATACTGGATGGTCCATCCCTGGGGGGGGGGGGGTCTATCATACCTCAAAGACTTGTTGTGAAGGCAGACAGGTACACTATTCACATGTATACTATTCCTGGAGCTCCTTCGACAAAGAGTAGGATAGAAATGTAGTTGTAAAATATCTGGCATTTAATGAGGTTTTCGAAGCCCTCATATTGACAACGGACCAAGTAGTAGTTTGGTATTTACCTCCGGGTTCTAGGAATGATCATTAAATATTGAACCTTTTTGTGTGGAATATGAATCCACACAAATTATTTATTCAAATTATATAATTTCCTTTATTCAAGGAAGTCTATGTAGAAAAAGGTCTCTTTTAGTCAAAATATTATAATTGAAATACATGGAGAAAAGGAACATTCAGCACTTTAGGGATTCAAATTATATCACTAGCGACAAAGTATCCGGTATAGAATTAATTTAGGAAGATTGGTTTTGTATTTGTACAACAGAAAAATTGTTGAAAACAACTGTTCAAGAACATGAGGAGAGTGTGTTGAAAAGTAATTAGCGGGTTGAAATAAAATGTGTTTTCCAACTCTGTTTTGGTTTCAGTGCCTTCTTAATACATTATCTTTATGCTTCAAAAATTCTTTCTGTAACCAAGGGGACTAAAATCCAGGCAACCTCAGCTAACAGGAGATCATAATAATCAGAGAGATTCTTAGAGGCATGGGAGGATGCTTGGACTCAACCCTACAATTATCTTCATGTTTATGATCTAAAAAGCACAAGCACTCACCTCCCAGCTTTTTGTCGAGGGCTCACTGAAGAAGTTGTCTATCATATCAAGCTCCTCCTTTTCTACCACCACAAAACCCTGTTCCTTAGCATCTTTGCCATACACATCTGGCGACCACTGTACAAAAAATGTATACAGATGATCTACCCTGTAGAACAAAAGAAAAACAACAGTGCTAAGTTTCCTACAACATTGTATTTTAGAAATACACACAGTTTGTTATGTTACTATGACGAACCCATGTATCTCCCCAACTGTCTGGCAGATTTTCCCCACCAAATCCTCAGTTCCCCTCAGTGACTGAGTTGCCCTACAGTAGCGTATATATATTATTTGCCATAAAAGACTTGACTGTCCCACCCTATGTTTAGATATTTAGTTTAGGCTTTTTCTCAGCTCAGAAACTCTACTGAAAATACAGGAGCTGTCCTGTTTTCTTTAAACCCTTGAGAAATGGCACTTGAGGGAAAGTAATTTTCAAAAGCAGAGTAAAGATTTTATTAAACAGGCAGGGAATATATGTATAAATGGAGTAGTCAAGATCTTGAGATTGCTAAAGAAAAAAAACCCTTTCTAATATTTACAGAGTTGAATTCTTAGAACATTCAAGAGAGTGTATTTGTACTTTTGTTTCAAGGCTTTCTATTTCTTTCTTTGAGAGGTACTTTGTTTAGTATAAATCAGCTCTAACACAGTTCTTGTTGATGTTTCTAGATTTCTTCCTTCAGATATCACAGACAGGATTCACAGACAGGATTCTCTTCCCAACCCCTTTCACTGGCAGGAAGTTATTCTCCTTGTCCCTAAGAAGCAATAACTCCTTTTACTATTTGGCATGTATGGGAGTTCTTTCTAACTACCCAAACCTTCTGCCAAATCCTTCTCCACTATCCTTTGTGTATAAGGCTGTTCTGTAGCTTTTCTGACTGAGAATTTTAAGTTCTCCCTCAGAGCAGTTTTACCATATTTAGACAATGGGGTTTCTCTTCTTCTTTCTGCAGAAGTACTTTTCTGGCTATTGCCTGTCAGAAAACACTGACTCCCAAATGTCTCTTCCCTCAGAAGCCAAA
>NW_015174279.1:374237-392782 GCF_001447785.1 Gekko japonicus
CCCCTTTCACTGGCAGGAAGTTATTCTCCTTGTCCCTAAGAAGCAATAACTCCTTTTACTATTTGGCATGTATGGGAGTTCTTTCTAACTACCCAAGGATTCTGCCAAATCCTTCTCCACTATCCTTTGTGTATAAGGCTGTTCTGTAGCTTTTCTGACTGAGAATTTTAAGTTCTCCCTCAGAGCAGTTTTACCATATTTAGACAATGGGGTTTCTCTTCTTCTTTCTGCAGAAGTACTTTTCTGGCTATTGCCTGTCAGAAGACACTGACTCCCAAATGTCTCTTCCCTCAGAAGCCAAACTGTCTGGCTACTGATCCAGAGTTTAGGTTTCAGACTAAGACCATAAGGCGAAAGATCAAACTGCAAAATATATCTTTTCCCTCCAGATCAGCTGTTTTATCTCCTCTCTCAGCTGATGCTGGCCAGTCAGAGAGCGAGTAGAGTAGCCAATCACATAAGCTCTTCTCTCTGACAAAAGCAGCGTTTTAAAAAAGCCTGCTTTTTTTGCAATCCATCACATTATCATTAAAAGTTAAAAAATTAAAAGTGGGTCTGTAAAAGGTTAAAATAAATAAAATAAAGGTTAAAAGAAATAAAAAGAAAAGTTTAATTAGAATTTAAAAGTCACTGACCAGTGTCTATGTACGACACCCCCTCCCCCATGAGCAGGGAATGGGGTCGGGGGAAAGGAACTGTTGCCACTGGCAGTCTAAGCCAAGGCTAACAGGTGCTGATAAGATACGGGGGGAAAGAGCTACAAAACCTCAGTAAACCTCAGTAAAAAGAGAAATAAATACAGGGAACAATGGGGAACGTTGGGGGAGGGAAAGTATAACATCCCTTATAGGAACTTGGAGGGGGGGGGGAAGGATAAAGTACAGTCTTGGGCATCTGCTATCTCACCACAAGACATTAGAAAGACCAAACTGCAAAAGACCTCTCTTTCCTCCAGATCAGCTGTTTTATTTTCTCTCTCAGCTGATGTTGGCCAAACAGAGCCAGTAGAGCAGCCAACCACATAAGCTCTTCTCTCCAGGGAAGATTAACTCATGAATTGCCTGACTCTCTGATACAAGCAGCATTTCAAAAAGCCTGCTTTTCTGTGCTGTCCGTCACAGTTACTTAAAAGGTTACCATCGCCTCAAAGAGGAATTACACATTCACAGTAAATGCAGAAGCCGCTAGGGTGGTAGTGGTGGTTTCTATTTACTAATTATTTTATACAATTTTATTGAAAGATCAATTTTGAGAGAAAAAACATAGATAACAATAATACATAGACAAATAGTTATACCACAATTGAATTGAGCTAAAATACATATATCACAATTGGAGAGAGCAAAAACACAAATATCACTTTGGAAAAAGATTAAGAACATAAGCAACTATATATGAGGGGAACAGTGCATAACAGGAATAAAGTTTGTCAGTCAGAATACAGAGTAACCAGTATAGTACAACATATTAGTGTTGCACTTCAGGGAAAAGGGGAATCAATGGATGTAGACCAAAGGAAAGTATTCATTTTTCCGTATAGCAGTGCTTTGAGATGAGTGACTCCAAAAATATTTCAGGAATGGGAACTATTTTTCACTCAGGTCAACTCTTACTATGTCGCCATTAGCTCTGGATATGATGTCTGTAACTTCATCTAAAAGGCAGTATTCCCACAGTTTAGCATGCCAGTGTTCAATAGTGGGGGAAACAGACACATTACCACACAAAACAGACACATTACCACACAAAAAGGCATTTCTACATAACAATGCCAGCAAAACAGAACCCTTTGGAAGAACCCTCTTTGCATGAGGAAAAACAACACGCCCCATGCACAAAGTCACCCTAAAGCTACAGTGTTGTTTTCTAGCAAATTATTATGGAAGAAAAGGACATTGTAGGATGAGTGTATCTGTTTTAACCAAGAGAATTCAGATCCAAAAGGGCCTCATGCCCACATCACTTAGAAAACAGAACAGACAAGCACAAGGCAGTTGAGCAACGCTCTGAAGACTGGGCAAGCTTCTGCCTGCATGTCAATGCACAGAGAATTGTATACTGTAGCTCTTTGATTCTTCCCCCTAAAGCAATCAAACAGAAAGAAATGACTATATAAACAAGTGACCTGAGTTGTTCCAAATTTAAACAAATGTGACTGCCATACAGCCCTGGATAGAATTCTGATCCCTGACCTCACAATTCACAGAATAGCTGTATTTCTTCTTGTAGATTCTAGTACATTTTTTAAGTCTAAGAAAATTTCAAGGAAGTGTACTCTTCTGCAGGCTATTAATACTGGGTTTGACAATATGCAAAGACTTTTAAAGTTCTGTTTTAGTGATTAATTTTGCACAACCACTCTTCAGTATTTATTTATTTATTGATTGATTGATTGATTTTTATCCCACCCTCCCCTTGATGGGCGGGTTCCAACAGTGTGAATAAATACAACAGTATAAAATATAATACAATTAAAACCACATCTGATGTTTAACTATTACTTGACGATAACTCAGTAGGTCTTGCACTCACAGAACTCTTCACATTCTTTGCACATAGAAGAGAACAGAGATATACTGCTTGGAGTTCAAAATCTAGTCAGAGATGTTTCCATATTCAGACAGAATCTCCCCTTTAAAATATCAGGGCATGCAAAAAATGTCAACATCCATCACTGATTGGTACAGATGCATGTGCAAATCTGAACACATATGTCTTGGTTCCATCACTGTCACTTTTCACCCTGGTTTGTGACATGAAAAAGGCAGCTAGAATTTTAACTCACCCCCCCACCACCACAATTGATTCAATCACTCCACTTTGCAAAATTCTGCTTTTATTGAAATATGGGCAGCTTCTGAATGAGCCCAAAATCAAGTCATTTCAATGTGGCACTTTCGATAGTTATAACATACTAGATTTGCACATTCACAAATCAATCTACTTGCTTGTTTTATGGATACCTAACCCTGCACATGGAAAAAAAACCTTAGTAAATACTACACTCTAAATATTTCACTATTTGTGAATACTCTTAGCCTCTGATAGGTCTTACATGTTGGTTAATAGAAAAACTTCCTGGCTTGGAAAATATCCATGTCATTCACTTAGAAATCAATTTTAAACTCATGGTTCTTGGAAACAAGTCACTCTAACAAGTCATTTCAAGTCATCATTTTTGAACTCAGATATGAAACAATTTCAGGATACATAAAGTCTTAGTGTTGTTAGATAACAATTTGGAGCAGACCTCATCTGTTATTCTTTCACTTTCTGACCACATTTAGCCCCTGATACCTTCCAGTCAAAGAATTCCAAGCAGCAGACTTTGGAAAATGGAGAGCAGCCACCAATCAGAGCAGACAATACTTTGCTAAAGAGACCAGTGAAATGGCATAGTGTAATGCAACTTCATATGTTGGTCCCACAGAACAATATTTATCAAGCAAATGAAGTCATACTGCAGAACAAAGTTCAAGTCCAGTGGCACCTTTAAAACCAACAAAGTTTTATTCAAGGCATAAGCTTTTATGTTGGTCTTAAAGGTGATACTGGACTCAGACGTTCTGCTGCTTCAGACTGAGATGCAGGGCCATAGCCAGTAGTAGGGCTTCAGGGGCTCCACCCCTATCTATTTAGGGGGAGCCCCAGCACCAGCCAACCATTCTCTGTCCTGACCAGATGGGAGCTGCATAGGGTTGCCAAGTCTATTTACCTTGGTGGTGGGGGAGCCGTAGGTGGACGTGCATGTGCGTGCTGCCAGCACGTCACCAGAAGTGACGCGCGATGTTGATCACGTTGAGGGCGTGGCCCCGATCGTTGGAGGGAAAACCATAGTTTTCCCTCTGACGATCAGGGCCACGCCCCCAACGTGATCAACGTGGTTGCATCACCAGAGGTGACACAGCCACGCTGCGCTTCAGGGGGCGGAGTTCTCCCCAGGGCCCAATTCCGCGGCGGTGGAAATCGGGCCTCCAAAGCGGGGGTTTACCCGCCACCCGCCCCCACTTGGCAGCCCTAGAGCTGCAACCCCGGGAGACTGGGCTCCTTGGAGTTCCTTTGCAGCAGGTAGAAGAGAAAGCTCTGCTCCAGGGCTCTCCCGCTACTTCATAGCCCAGCGCCCTGCAGCAACTCATCGATGCACCCATGTGCTGGGGCTTCTCCAGCTGCTTCTCAGCCTGGAGGACATGATAGAAGCAGCAGTGGCTGGAGCCCCAGCTCCCCCCTGGTGGAACTGCGCAGCTCCAGAGGCCCTGCATCCCCCCCATCGGCTCCTAGATGTGTGTGTGGAGGAGAGCATCTCTCCCTCGCCTCTTCCTCATTTTTCCTCCCAGCCCCTTTTCTCCTTCCCAGGCAGGGATATCCCTCTTTCTCCTTCTCTCTTTTGGGGCTGCAAGAGGAAAGTTTATTGCCGGGGACAGACAGAGCAAGCACTTGAAAGGGGGTGTGTGTCCAAATTTAGCCTGTCTAGGAATCCGGGCTCTGTCCCTTCCCATCCAGAAATATTGTTAAAGACTCACAGACAGGCCCTTTCTGCCTTTTTCTGAGATGGCTGAACAGCACTGGATACTCTGGGAGTACAGTCCCTTGCAGAGTTCCTCCAGAGCAGACCCACTGAGCTTCATACGGTGCTGCAGACAGCAGCCTTGCTAAAGCTTCTCATGGAGAGGACAGAACACATTTTTCCTTCCTCTGCAGCACTGAAAGGGTTAAAGCTGCCAAGCTGCTTGCTGTAGAGGCTGGGCAGAGTCCTTGGGAAGTAGCCCTGCAGCGGAGGAGAGCCGAAAAGGCAGTCAAGCAGCAGGCTGCCTCCTGGGAGGAAAGTCACACAACGCCCCCCCCCCCATCCCAAAGCCCCCTGCAGGAAAATTTCCTAGACACGGCTACCCATCCAGGTAGTTATACATCCTAACACTGTGTCTTGTGTTATTCCCATCCCAGTCTTGCACAGATACTGGGAAGTTGTTCCTGCAGTTACTTAGAACATAAGAACATAAGAGATGCCAATGTTGGATCAGGCCAAAGGCCCATCCAGTCCAACACTCTGTATCACACAGTGGCCAAAAATACCAGTGCCATCAGGAGGTCCACCAGTGGGGCCAGGACATTAGAAGCCATCCCACTGTTGACCCCCCCCCAAGCACCAAGATGACAGAGCATCACTTGCCCCAGAGTCCCTATCTATATCTTGTGGCTTATAGCCACTGATGGACCTCTGCTCCATATGCTTATCTAATTCCCTTTTGGAGCCATCCATGCTTGTAGCCGCCACCACTTCCTGTGGCAGTGAATTCCATGTGTTAATCACTCTTTGGGTGAAGAAGTACTTCCTTTTATCTGTTCTAACCCGACCGCTCAGCAATTTCATGGAGTGCCCACGAGTTCTTGTATTGTGAGAAAGGGAGAAAAGTACCTCTTTCTCTACCTGCTCTTTCCTATGCATAATCTTATAAACCTCAATCATGTCACCCCTCAGTCGTCGTTTCTCCAAGCTAAAGAGCCCTAAGCGCCTTAACCTTTCCTCATAGGGAAAGTGTTCCAACCCTTTTATCATTCGAGTTGCCCTTTTCTGCACTTTTTCCAAAGCTATAATATCCTTTTTAAGGTGTGGTGACCAGAACTGCACACAGTATTCCAAATGAGGTCGCACCATTGATTTATATAGCGGCATTATGATATTGGCTGATCTGTTTACAATACCCTTCCTAATAATCCCCAGCATAGCATTGGCCTTCTTTATTGCAGTCACACACTGTCTCGACATCTTCAGTGAGTTATCTACTACAACTCCAAGATCTCTCTCTTGATCAGTCTCTGCCAGTTCAGACCCCATCAACGTGTATTTATATTTAGGATTTTTGGCTCCAATGTGCATCACCTTGCACTTGGCCACATTGAACCCCATTTGCCATGTTGACGCCCACTCGCCCAACTTTGACAGATCCCTTTGGAGTGCCTCACAATCCTCACTGGTTTTCACCACCCTGAACAACTTCGTATCATCCGCAAATTTAGCCACTTCACTGCTTACTCCCAACTCCAAATCATTAATGAACAAGTTAAAAAGCAGTGGACCAAGTACTGATCCCTGCGGTACCCCACTGCTTACCACCCTCCACTGAGAAAATTGCCCACCTACACTCACTCTCTGTTTTCTATGAACTAGCCAGTTTTTGATCCATAAAAGGACTTGTCCTTCTATCCCATGATTTTTGAGCTTACTTAGGAGCCTTTGATGAGGAACTTTATCAAAAGCTTACTTGATGACTACTACATGTGGGTGGATTGGGGTACTGGTACAAACTGGCACCCATCGCACATGTGGAACACTGGGACTAAATGTGCTCCGTCCATGCATCTAACCCCTGAAAGAAGAACTGTGCTATTTGTCCATATTCATTCTCTACTCTCTAAAATTACTTTCACCTTGTAAACACTACTGCCAGCTCTCCAATACACCACTGCATTATAAGCAACTGCAACTACTTTAAAAGTTACCAACCTGACATTCTTCAGTGATATCCAGTGTGCACGAAGTGACATCACAGCTTTTTTAATTCCAGACCTGTTGATGTTCCCCATTGTAATATATGCAGGCGTTTTAATGGAGGACCTTCTGCTCAGTTAACTGATGCAAAGGCATAACTGGATCAAAATGAACACTCAGCAGGGCAACAAAAAACCTTTATAAAGCATGCCTCTAATGATTATAGCTTCTCAAGTTATGTGCAAAAGATAAGGACGCCTTCTATTTCACAATCGCAATGCAACTGTGTCCAAGCCATTGATTAACTCATGGTCATTGTCTGGGCTGACAAAACAACATATGCTTTTTGAGCACTTGCTACATGTCAGAGGACGGTGGAAAACAGGAGGGCCTGGCGAGATCTTGTCCATGGGGTCGCACAGTCGGACTAGACTGTGCGACTGAACAACAACAACATGTCCAAAGTCACATAGAGGGCAAAAATTTTCAGCAAAAGCAGCTAAGAGCTGTGGTTGTGACATATTGCAAGAATGCACAAAGTAAGCAATATGGACAGCTGCCTCGTCAATCAGAAAGCTTACTAGTGATATGATTTCACGTATTCTGGGAATTTTATCACAAAGCATACTATGTATAGAGAGCAGTGTGGCAATTTTGCAATGCAATGATAGGATTTTATATAGAGAGGAGCTGCAGCTGTGGCTCTTTTTAAGCACTTCTGTTGCTTTATCAAGTCATTTCTAAGTATTACCCTCTCCTAAACTATGTAAGAAAGTCTAGGATGTTTTCTCCTCAAATCCTATGTCATCTGCAAAACCCTTTCTGGATTGCTTTGACTTCTCAGGAAATATCACAGCAGACTCTGCAGAAGTTTCTTGCCAATCCCTCAGCTAATTCAGCTCCCATGAGTATACTTCCAAAAGCAAATATTTAAAAGACAAGAGGCTTCTTCAGACTCCACATTAGACTTTTCTTTTTCAAGTATTAGTTTCCACTGGGGCTCTGTAGTGCTAGTAGCTGCCACTTACATAAACTTAAAGAAATTAAAAGAAAGGTTCATGGAAGAGGGAGACAGGGGATGGTGACACTTGTCACTAATCACCTCAGACAATAATAATGGGCTGCTGACACTTGCACAATCACATCCTGAACAGCAAGTGCCTATAAACTAAATGTGCTAAACAAGACGGCACCAATATGGCTATTACAATCCATATCAGTGCTACAAGAAAATATCACAACAATAGTTGTGGGAAAATGCAGTATCTCTCCCTCCCAAATAAAGAGCAGTAGGTTGTTGAGAGAAATGGATTTTACCAGTTAAGAGAGATGTGTATTATAGAAGAGCTCCATCTTACCTCTCTCGAGGAACAGCAAACCAGTACTCTGGTTGCTTCCTTCTTTTACCATATTGCTGGATCATAGTGGCACTTTGAGACGCAAATGACTTCATCATAGGCTTGCCCACTTTAATGCACAGGAACATTGGAGGGGTCTTGCTTTTCTCCTCCTTTGAAGGAAGCATATCTGAATCCAGGATAAAGGAGAGTGTGTAGTTATAGCACAGCAAAGAGAACATACATGTCACAGTTTAACCTCCAAACAGATTTTGAAATTTCTGTTAGGGAATCGATATAATTCCTATAGTAGGGCTGGTGTTTTTACTAAAGAGCTTCAGTCTTTGGACTGGGTTTCAAAATGCATCCTGCAATCTGAATACCTTTTGGGGGGGCACATTCCTTCATTTTGACTGTATTCAGGTCATGGTAAACACCCAGCCACCCACACATACTAGTTTCCATGTCTAGAAGCACCAGCAATTGCAACAAGAAAAATCTTAGAACCATACAAGTCAAACACATTGATTCATAAGATCAAAAAAATGCAAGTCACTATTTATCTAGTAACCTAAAAGAAGAAGAAATTTCTGCCAAATGAGAAAGTGGTAGCTTCCTCTGGCAAGATTTCTAAAAAAAAATCTAAATAAATAAAATTATTCCTATAAACTCCTCTCTGTCTCTGTTCCCTGAGGGGAAAGCGCCGTGGAGCTGTCTCAATTCCCTGTCTTGGCCCAAGACAGGAGAGGAAATTAGGGCACACTGTTTCCCCCCAGCCAAGACAAATAACAGAGTTGTTTTAGGACTGCTGCATGCACTGCAGTGCCACCCTGAAGAACTGCAGCTGGAGGAGCAAACAAGTGAGTGATATGATCCTACTTCACAAATTTGCTGGGCAATTGTAATTACTTTCAGGAAATACACTGGAAATACACCATGACAGATTATAAATACTTCTTTTGTTAAAGAAACTGGGGACTCTTGGCTGTACTACTGCACTATGTGCTTCTTCAGCAATATTGTTAGTGCAATTCCTACTGATAGCCTAGAAATAGCAGTTCCCCCATACTGCCCTGGAACTTGCAGTCAATGAACTCAGGCTATCTTAAGACTTACTACTCTGGAATGTTTGATTATAAATGGCCATAACCTCCGGAAACAGAGGAGCCAGATGGGTGGGTACTACAAGTAAGAAAAATTTAACTCGTGGTAGCTTTAGAACGAAGTTAGAGTCTCTCAGTAGCTTTGTCACACATACAATCGGCCTTCCAGCCCAAGGATGCTAGGGCCAATGTTGAGAAAACATGCAAAGGGTTTCAGATTTCAAAGCCTAATTACACATGAAGTCATGCTTGTGCCCCATATCTGAAATTTATGGCTTGCCCCCATAATTTATTAACCCTTGTAAAGAAACAATGAGCATCAGTGGCTTTACAAGAGATGTCAGAAACCTGGAGATTAAGGATGGCAAGAGTAACAAGAGGCCATAGTTTCCCAGAATAAACACAATACCTACTCAAATGCAAACAACAGAATCAAGTAGAGAGCTGCGGTTGAATAACAACCATATGAAAAATGAAAATTTACAAAATTTATGTTTTCAGCAGAAATAAAAATATGCATATATATGTAATAATCAATATAACAGAATAACAGTCAAAACACAAATGGGTTGTATCCAACCAGGCCAGTAACCTGTGGGCACAAGACAGTTCCCAGAACAGAGAAGCTACTATGTCAATACTGTCAGGATAACTGTGTGTGACTATGGACTATCCAATCCCAAATAACTATCCAATGCAACAATAATTACCAGATTCAGTTCTCTCCTCCAGTTGTCCCATACAAGGCTTAATGGCCACTCTACACATTAATGAGAGGTTAGGAGACATTCTTGTGTGCAATGGAACTTTATTCCTCACAGTGTAAAGAACCTGACTCAGTACTGGTTCTCATCTCTCTCCCCTTATATAGTACAGTGTAATGTTTCCCCACCAGTGGGTTAGGACCCAGAAGTGGGTCCACAAACCTCTGAAAGTGGGCTGCAGGCTAGCCCTCCCTGATGGTCACTCCTGCCCTTTGCATTGCTCTATCTCTATCATCTTTCACCTCCTCACCAAATTTTCATACTGTCACCCCTCCCCCCCACAACAATAATGTGGGGGCAGGAGAATGCTGTCTGACAACTATTAATTTCATGAAAGTAACAGGAAGAAAGAGGGAAAAGGCTGGAAAACTGACAAGAGTTGTTTAGCATGCCATGGATAAATCAGAGGAGGAGAGAAAGGGGCATGTGCGTGAGTGGGCTCTGCCTTGGTACAGCCCCTTTAGCAGCTCGACCTCTTGCCCAGCCCCCTTGCAGCACTTCACTGTCATCTACCTTGTACTGCACCAAGCCCCTCATGCCAAACCCTTTGCCACCATCTACCATTTTCATGTACCTCCTGAACCTGCCACCCATCTGAATGCCTCCTCAAACTCTGCTGCAGTCAACAGAAAGATGCCCCCGCTCTGAGGTATTTTACCGCAGGGGAAGCCTTGTGAACTCTCCACTCAGAAGACTTTTTGTTTCAGCTCTTTCTCCCCATGAGTGACATGTTTTATGGATAGACTTGGTTGGTTTCTGTAATGGAGATCTCTTAATTTCCTTACTCAGACAATCAGTATTGTGTGGGGTGGTTAAATCTTCTGATCACAATACAGGCACCAATGAAAGTCTATGCTCTGTATGTTGATTTTTACCCAGTGGTAAAAAGAACCAAGTCTGTCTTCTAAGCTTAGATGGAAACCAGGGGAGATTTCATGGCTTGTACTACACTAAGTCCCTTGCCCTGTACTGAAGTTGCAAACTGGGCCATTGTTATGTAATTTATCTGCATCAGTATTTCTGCTTAGTAGAGAAACGTATGCTGTCATGTGCGATAAATGCAACCAATTGTGCTATCTCAGGAAGCAAAACATGATATTTGACTACAAATTATATTTTCCTACATAGAATAATATCTACTCTGACCTGGGCAGCCCAGACTAACCCAGTCTCAACAGAGCTCAGAAGCTAAGCAGGGTCAGCCATGGCTAGTATTTGGATGGGAGACTATCAAATAATACCAAGGTTGCTACACAAAGGCAGGGAGTGGCAAACCACTGCTGAAGGTCTCTTGCCTTGGAACCCTATGGGGTCACCATTAGTTGGCTGCGACTTGATGGCAACAAAAAATCTACACAGAAAATCATCATGTATGAAGTGGCTCCTATAACAACCAAATTCAGAGCTTATTCTGAGGCAAGGCTTTGACCTGTGTCTTGGAAACCAAGACCTGACCTTGAAAACAGTATCTTCCATGTCATACTGTCATTGGTATTTTTTTCCACTGCATATGCATGATAATTAATAAGGAATTAAGTAAAGTGTATCCTGATGGTTAACAGAGTCAATTTATTTAATCTTGGAAGGGATTATAGAGAATAATGGAGAAATGGTCAAAGGCCGGTATGTAATCTCCATACACAAAGACCAAGTACTTTGGAGTGCTACCTGCTTGGGGGACCTGTTGTGCCCTTTGTGCAATGTTAGCTGATTTCTCAAAACATCTGATTGGACACTATAGAAAATGAAAAGGTGGACTAGATGGGCACCACAATCATAACTCTCCTAGGGTGCCAAAAAACCTTGGGCCAGCCTTGGATGAGTCACCATACCAAGTAAATTTGGTATGCTTTACATCTACAAGAAAACAAATACAACTCTGGAAACTTAAAAGGGCCCTGCAAGATCCCTCGCTCTAACCTACTTTACATGCACCACTTCGAGCTTCTTGGAAGTAGGGTGGGATAAAAATTTAATAGGTAGATAAAAAGGAGGTAGGAAAAGCCTCCTCTTTTAATCATAGAATGTTGTCTCCAGTCCGAACAGACAGAACTGTGTTAGATGGATCAAGATTCTGTTTCCCAATAACTTATAAGGAGCTGACTTTTACTAAAACAAACACTTGTGATTTATACAAGCTGCATATGCAAATACACTAACAATGAAGGGAAAACATAGCATTGAGTTCCAGAGTTTCTTTTTTCATGTATATACTGGAGTACCCACAACTCTCAGAAACCAGATCAGCAGAAGTGGTGAGAACAGCAGAGAATTATACTGTTAAAATAACTATGCTAAAATTAGATTAAAGTAACAGGAAGATAAATTCAGCACTTTGATAAACCAATGGCTATTTGTCTCACCAAGTTTAAAGGAGGCCTACCTTCAATCGGCACTTGGATTCTCTGCAGCAGCCACAGCCTGATTTCAGATTTATTATCTAGATCAATTTCTTGACCACCATTTCGGTCTATATGAGATGCCAATGAAGATGATCTTGATCCTTCCTGCTCCCTTTTCTCAGGCATTGCTGAGCCAACTTCTGGCAATGGCTCTGTCCTTTCAATAGAACATGAATCACATCCTACCCTTTTGCTTGTAAACTCTTCACTGGTTTGGGAATGAGAAGAACTAAGTGTGAGGTCTATACCTAATTGTTTATTATTTCCCTCTTCCTTGATTTTAGCCTTACACGAATCATCAGGAGGTTGCAACTCATTTTTATTTAGGTAAAATTCAATAAGTTTGTCTTTATTCAACTCCTGGTTGGCATCCAGAGTAGTTTCTACCTTATTTGTTGGTGAACTGCCACCCTTGTTTATTTCAGGCATTACATCTAGCTTCTCACAGGACTCTGAATCAATGACCTCTTTATGGTCAACCTCATGTTTTGTCCCTGATAAATCTAACTCTGATTGCTCACAACTGCCTTTATTCGTTGCTCGTAGCTGTACTTCCTCAGTCAGTTTACCATCAGTGGAAACCTGTATTGGTCCCATATCTCTGCTTTCTCCTATGCCATCAGTCCATGGTGAAGTCTCTTCTAGTTCAATAAAACCATCTTCTTCCAAAAGGGAATTATCTTTGGCTAGGTCCAGAGTAACCTTACATCCAGAACATTCTTTAGTATACTTCTCTAAATGCACCCTTTTTGAAGGATCAGCAATGATGGAGTCCCCTGATGGTTCTAGTGACACCAAGGAAGGCTTTTCAGGAGGTTTAAGAAGTTCAAAATCTGTAGGTTTCTCCTTGTCTGGAGGCTTTATCAGTTTTGAATTCAAGGTGACAAAGTTATTTACTTTTGGTTGCTTCTTCTCCTTGTTCAAGGACTTAAATTTGCTGAAAGGATTGATGTCCTTCTCAGAGGAAAGGTCTTCCCATTCACCAGGCCTGTACAGAGGACAAAGATCCTTTGGTATGTCGCTGTCACGAAAAATGGTGGATGTATATGGAGTGTTAAAAACAGGAGAAAAACAAAAGCAAATTGAGAACTGAAACACAACATGGAAAAAATAATGCTTAACTAAAATACACCAAAACAATATTTAAATAATAAAAATTAAACAGCTTCCTAAAAAATAAAATATAACTGAAATAAATGGTTATGAAGATGGAGTGGTATAACCAACAATTTCAATATTGAAGTACATGTAAAAGTGGATACATGACTGTGTAATTATGTATTCTGTAGGCATTTTTAGGAGTACAGGAAGAAAAGACAGACCCAATCTGAGTATTAAGCTGCTACAAAGGGAACAACAGAAAAGTTATATAATCTTATCAAATGTTCCTATTTGTGATTGATTCTAATCCACTGATGGCATACAAATCCAGTCTTATCAGTTTGGAAGAACAGAAATTTAAGAATTAAGAGATCCAGGTTTTCAAAACCATGATTTAGCTCAAAAGGATTAGGAAATCATGAGTTATGGAATACAAATATATCTGGGGTTCTTAACATATGGTCTCTCTGAACTGAAAATATGTCTCTATGGAACTCCAGGATTCATGATCTCAATCCTATCAAAGCAATCATTGTCAATAAAAGGACAGCAGGCTATACCACATATCACCCACGTTTCTATTCTTCAAATTAATGAAAACTTATTCACATATGAAGTCCTACTTTTAGTTTAAAGATTAATAAGGAAAGAACTTCAAAGAAACAGGAAGTTTCTGTATTCACACAGAGCTTCCATAACTCCTATGCTTTTCACTAAATGTTCTAATATTCAAAGTTAGTAACTGTGCTGTTATAAATGGTGGAACTGATGACGCAAATATAACCCCTGACTTCTGCCATTCTCACAGACTTCAAACAAAATTTTAAGTTTGAATTTTAATAAAACATTGAATAAAAACTTGAGTAGATAGAAAACTGAACTGGAATTTTTTTTCTGGCTCCCTTATTGAAGAGTTGTGAAACCAAAAACATTAAAACCTAGATACACAAATGGGCAGAAGGTGGTGAATGAACCAATTTAGGTATATAGGCTCCATTATAAAATTCTCATATATGACCAATCTTAGGGACATCCATGAGAAACTCTATTTATGAAGTGCAAATCACACTTCTGGATTATGAAACATTTTTGTACTCATGTTGTACTTAATATGACAGTTTATCATTGATCATATATCCATTTATCAGCGGTTTCAATAAAGGAATAATGAGGAATCATTAACAGTACACAGGCGTAAGACTGTAGAAAATCCAAGGACATCAGGCCTGGCTATCTGCAGCACACAGTAGGGCCCTTCATATACCAGCTCTCCTACAGAGTCCCCAGTATCATTCACTGCACCGATATAATCTGCAGCACACAGTACTGAAATCTATAATCATCTCCCTTAACATTTTCCTGTAATAAACACATTCAGTGCAGACAACAGCCCAGTGAAATCCAAATGCTGTGCTCGCCCCTACTTTTAAAAACTTCTTTCCTTATAATCAATTCTCTCTGCCTTTACTTCCACATGAAGATGTAGGCCAATTTTCATGTCTATCTATGAGGCAATAAAGTTCATGATCATGAACATTAATTTTTACAACAATATTTTCATGCAGCAAGGTATTTTTTATAAACAGCAGCCTCACAAAATACTCACAAGTTGCCATACTGGAAAATTAGAAATAATGAGTTTATCAGTGTGCTGTTAATGCCAATATGAATGTGGAGTGACTTGCATATTCAAACAAAATTAATATATTAATTGGGCCTGGGTTAGGTAATGCACTTATCTCCCTCTTTACTAGCAGTCTTGCTGCTTGCAGACTTCTTCCCCCATTCTGACTGCTTTTTCCTTCACATCCCACTAACATGCAAAGATGATCAATAAAGAACACGTCTTACGATGGCAGAGCATCCTTAATCTTCATGTGCGAGATATCGTTGTACAAAGCAATTGAAATAATCTCTTCCATAGGACAAAGGAGTCCATACTCTTCGCAGCCATTCTCAATTACCAGAGGGTCTGACTTGTGAGGGTCAAACATGATGTTGTTTGGAGTGACTAACATCACCCCCCCAACGACACCCTTGAAATACAAATAAATGAGCATTTAGCACATCAGATCATTGTCATATGCTCACAGAATACTCTCATGTTTGTTACCCAGCTCTTGCATACTCTTGCCTAAACTCTTTATAGTCCTCCCTCTCTCAAGCATTTATGTTATTTACCACTGTAGTGACCCCCAGGGCAATATTTTATTAGAACTGACCATAGATAACGATTCAGAGTGGTCAAAACAAATTTATCTTTAGCAGACAAGGCCAAAGTTATAAAGAGGGATGCAGGTGTTTAAATTTCATCCTCAATTGTAATGAAACAGAGCTCCTGGTTGTTAATTAACTAGAGTTACAATATTAAGATTTTTGAGTCAACACAAACCATATTGGCTTATCTCATGTTATCTACTGGAACTAGCAACAATTCTAATTTCTAATCAAAAGCACACATAGAAACCATTTGGGAAAGTGACACATGAAGCCGTGTATGTCTGTACATTCCTTATGCAAATATTCAATCTAGAATGGTTAGTTTTCGGATTCAGATAAGGTCCAAAAGAGTCCTGGAACAGAAGTTTCCTATAATGGCTGAATTCATAAATCAGCTGAGTTGTTAAAGGTCTAGCAAGGAAAGCATCAGCTAAATTAATTAGCACTTATTAAATTAAAGCAAGCTGGCACAACCTGTGACCACAAAACCAAACTCAGCCTATCTACAGTTCAGGGAGGTCTGCAGGGGGGCTTAGTAAGCTCTCAGTTTTTGCTGTGTAGCCGGGATGTAAAAATAGGGTATTGTCCTGCACTACAAACCACAACAAATGTTATGGGGCTGCACTGGACCTGATGGATCAGAATAATGCTTACCTGAATGAAAGAGTACAAATGTGAACTTCTATTCTGACTCAAACTAATTTACTCCCTGTGAAACAGTTGTCAATGGGTTTTTCGTCTTATTTCCCTACATTCTTTCAGGAAACAGCTTTATAAATTTTCCTCAAAAGAAGAAAGTTCTTTATTGATGCTATTTTATTGAGAAACTTATGTCATTGGGGTGTCTTGAAAAGGAAAGGCTGCAAGTCAACTTAGTTAAACCAAAAATGACAATATTTTGAATTCGCAAATTGAATTTATTAATACATCTACTAACCCTTTCAAAGAGTTTGCTAGTGGTAACACTGTTGAACAATACAAATTCTGTATCTGCACTATTTAGGGATTCAACACGCCATCTTACTGTACCCACAGCAGCCATCTGTGACCACCACCCACAGACATTGCTGGGGTCAAAGAGCCTCCCCCCCAGGATAAAAAGTCAGCTGGCAAGAAGGGGATACGAGGTCCAACAGTCACGTCATCTGCCAGCAAAGTTTTCTGTACTAGTGAAAGCTAACTTGTCAGAAGAGGGACAAGTGGCCATGTTGCCTAGTTCACCTTTCTGATTGCAATCCCCTGTGCTGGGTGGCTTGCTGTAGAGAGGGGAAGGTGGGGAAGATTTGCTTCCATGAAAGAACAGAAGATACAATCCAATATACAAAAGCAACCATTAGAACCCCCTACCTTGCCATCTGTGAAATATCGACAATTCATTTTTAAAAATTTGACAACAGTTGGCTCATCCTCCTCTGATGTGGAAGACAGGACTCTTTGGATCGGTCTGCAAGCCCTTCTGGCCAAGTCAGCATCCTTGAAGAATAAACATAATGCTCTTAAATTTCAGGCAAATTTATATTTCACATCCTCCCCATATAAAAACATGAAATTATGCAGAAATCATAACAGTTATACAGAACTTGTTTTCCGTCTGATGATTTATACAAGCTACTTGCTACGCTCATTTACAAAAGGGTCAAAAGATCAAAGCGATATGAAAAGAATTCTCTGCTGCAGGCTACCACTGACAGTCCCAGAAATCATAGCAATGCTTGAGTGGGAAGGAACCACAGTGTGGATTCCTCCCATGTAACCTTGTTCTTCTGATGTTACTCATCAACATACAAAAGGACTGATGTAGGAAGGACCTACATGAGATTGATATCCAGAATTAAACTTAAATCTCTTGTGGCTGGTCATTACTTTACAGCAATCATATCTTGACCTATTCACTTAGTTATATCTCAGCTCTTAGCCCAGAAATCATTCTTGGGGTAGGAAGGTTTATAGGGGCTTCCTGTGCAAATCAAGCTGTTTTCTCAAGCCACCAGAGGTGTCCCATTTCCCCCTCCATAGAAATATTATCCAGTCCACATGTTTTGTATGCATGGCAACAGCTGCCAGCAGAAGAAATAATCATAACAAGTAAACTGTTCTAAACATCCATTGTTTTAAGGAAATGAAATTGTAATGTCAAAGATAGTTAGACATGATTAATTATTTCACCTATTTGTCTTAGGACAAATAAAGTCTATGAGAGTTCTTACCAGAAGTTTATCATACTCTGCATCTGATGATGAGGGTGAAACAGGGGCACCAGGACTTGATGAAGTTAGCTTCCCAGCAGTGGAATCAGGATCAGTATTTGGCACATACAGAACCTACACCAAAAGAAACAAAATTCAATATACTATACAACATAAAATATTAGGTTATTAAGTTCTTTCAACCACTGTGAAAATAAGCACTTTAGAGAACACGATATATACACACACACACACTCTTTTTTATTATATTTCCACAAACAACAAGAATCGAACAACCCCAACCCAACACACACAAACACAGACATAACACAATGGGAATAGAGAACACGATTTCAAAGTACCAAACTAAAAGTATACATAGATGATAGCCAGACTGGATTCTGTCAATGCAGACTACTTCCTTTTCATAAAAAGATGGATGAGCAAGCTGTTTCTGGAAGGGTAACAACTCCCATCTCTGTATATAAACTACCGTCTAATGCAATGCTGCACTCAAATTCATGTGCTGAATTTTCAATCTACTGAAAAATCAATAAGATTTTAAAAGATGTAACTGGGTACACATTTTCACATACATGCAGTAGTTATCACAGGATCAGACTTGAGAGAGGTGATGTTCTCCTGACTAAAACAAACATATCTGTAAAGAATACAATACTGGGACTAGTCCTTTCAACAAAATAAACAGGCTATGAATGGCGCACAAGCTAACTATCATTACGTCACTTTCTCTGTAACTGTAATCACAAGCAAGTTTTCAATATAATCTATAATTTAATTCCCATGAGATTATAACAGTCCACTTGAATTGACGGCATATTTTAGAATGCCATAGTAGACAGGATGAAAATTTCCCCCCAAATATAAAAATCTGAAAAGCTAGGAGAGCCAGACTAAGATTCTATACTTTAGGAAAGTTCAGCA
>NW_015174279.1:392803-395716 GCF_001447785.1 Gekko japonicus
AGCGTCAACCTAGAAATGTCTTCCAGGGTTCCAAATTCAAGAGGGGGTAGCCGTATTAGTCTTTAACATGCCTTTTTATTATTTGCCACACAGATTAGTTGGTTTATTGAAGCATAAGTTTTTGTGAGCTACAGTTCATTTTATCAGATGCAGAAGTGAAATCTCATTCAACTGTTGAGAAAATGTGAGAGTGGGTTAAAAGGCCATGAAATGTAAGAGATACAAGTTATGACATTTCTATGTAACATTTCAACCCACTCTTCAAAAAAAATTCCTTTCCTCTGCTGTGTATGTATTCCACTGACTAAAATGTCATCATTTCAATACTTATACTTCAATAAACCTGTTTTAACCTGACATTAAGGTGCCTGACAATTCTCCTTTACTCCTTGTAGAACGGTCTGAAGTCCCAAATGGCATTTCTCAACATCCATCAAACCTCCACCCCAGGCTCTGACCACAAGTAAACTGAAATACGGCTAAGCAGGCAAGGACTCGTGCTTCCTTCATCTGTAAGTCCCAATATTCAGAATAAGAGGACGATCCAAACTAGTGGAACTGAATTGGTGGTTCCCTGCTTCATTTGCCACCAATCTACAAGGTCAGAAGTAGGTTTACAATTAATAACCACAATGACTGTATGTCTCAGATATTTTGCAGATGGATTTTGTATACACTGCATCAAAATACTAGCATATATTTGCATGGAGGAGAGACAGGTTTCCCCCATGTTCCTCTCCATTCCTGCACCCCCTTATGACTCCCCAAAAGATGATTCATAGGAATCACAGGATCCACGCAGAGTCATGTGAGTCAGTGGGCTGGAATAAGGAGGAACAAGGAAACTAAAATCAACTCCTGTCCTAAGCAGGACTGCGTTTGTAGAAGAATCAACGTTTTATCTTTCCTTCCTCCAGCTAAAACTGTGCTGCTATGCCTTCTTGCAAGTCCTGGAGCCCTGGAAGTGATTTTGCCCAGAATCAGAACAGGCTGCAGGAACAGATAGGAACACAGGAAGACTCCAAGTCCTGTGCAAGAAACGGTGAGATACACATGAGAATTCTGAAACTTATGTTACTGGATGTACCTGGAAGGAGGCGCTTTGGGCAGCAGAGAGCTCAACAGACCCACAGGCTTTTGGCACGATAAATGCATATCTAAAATCACTACCTGCCTCCAAGCACTCCTATCATTGTGGTTGTTTCAAAATTATTTCAGAATTGCAGTGTTCTATGATCATGTACCTAATCTTTAGCAACTGGGGATTTAGTCTTGATGTAATTACCTGGCCTGGAACAATTGTGTGTGTGAAAAGCTTATTGAGTTCCACAAGTTTATTTGGAGTGATATTAAACTTCAGGGCAATGCTGTTTAGGGTGTCTGGGCTTCCAGCCTGAATAACAAAAAAAAGGGAAAAGGGGGGGGGGGGAAAAATTAAATTTTAAATGTGTCGTGATCACATATCAAGCTTCAAAACACAAGTAAACAGCACAGAAGACTAGCGATTCATGCTTTTTATTACTAACAGTGTAATACAATTTCTTTAAAATAATTATATAAATACAATATATCACCAAAAAGCATCTACCAACTATCTCTTTTCACAAACTTCATTTATAACAAACTTTCAAATGAAATTGTACAAACAGCAGTCTTTTTGCTGTTATTTATAAATTTGTATTTTCAGAGACTGGTCTGGATTGTTTCGTTATAGTTATATATCAACTGTTTGCTTAAGAACAAGAAATGAAATTTAAGTTCAGAAAACTTTTTCATTGTCTACATAAATTTTAGAGCAGAATCAGTTTTCTAAGCACACTTTTTGGTCCAGTCTAGCCCACTGTATATTAAGCCATATACCAACATCATAATAGTCTTTGATGCAGCTGCTACTCCAGTTCAAACACAGAATGGTTTCCTAAGGCTGGCATTTGACCTCTGGGAGCCACCAAGCATACAGTAAGCACTCCTGCACATACAAGACTCTTATCTTTACAATAAGCACACAAGGATCAGTGGAAAACACTCCCACATTTTTATTCCAAATTGGAAGGAAAGACTTGATGGTAGGAATATGAGTGAAAACAAAACCCTAATTGTGTGGCAAGTCTGCCACGCTCTCTGCTTACAAAACACAAAGATGATGTATACAGAGCAAGCTAGTTTCTCTTCAGTCTAAATATAATTAACCCCACTATAATCATACATACAAAACATCCCTTATGAATATACAGTGGAGGTGAAGAATATGTTTAAGGGACTAGATTTGATAGACAGAGTGCCGGAAGAACTATGGACGGAGGTTCATGACATTGTACAGGAGGCAGCAATCAGCACCATTCCAAAGAAACAGAAATGGAAGAAAGCAAAGTGGCTGTCTGATGAGGCTTTACAAACAGCAGAGGAAAGAAGGAAAGCGAAAGGCAAAGGTGAAAAGGAAAGATTTACCCAACTGAATGCAGATTTCCAGAAAACAGCAAGGAGCGATAAGGAGGCTTTCCTGAAAGAACAATGCAAAGATATAGAAGAAAACAATAGAATGGGAAGGACTAGAGATCTCTTCAAGAAAATTGGAGAAATCAAGAGAATGTTCTGTGCAAAGCTGGCCATGATAAAGGACAAAAACAGTAGGAACCTAACAGAAGCAAAAGAGATTAGGAAGAGATGGCAAGAATGCACAGAAGAACTATACAAGAAGGACCTCAATGTCCTTGACAACCACGATCACTGACCTCAAGCTAGACATCCTGGAGTGCAAAGTCAAATGGGCCTTAGAAATCATTACTAACAACAAAGCTAGTGGAGGTGATGGTATCCCAGCTGAGCTATTCAAAATCTTAAAAGATGATGCTATTAAAGTGCTACACTCAATATGCCAGCAAATTTGGAAAACGCAACAGTGGCCACAGGATT
>NW_015174279.1:395994-404022 GCF_001447785.1 Gekko japonicus
AATGGTAGGGACCTAACAGAAGCAGAAGAGATTAGGAAGAGGTAGCAAGAATACGCAGAAGAACTATACAAGAAGGATCTAAATGTCCTTGACGACAACAACAGTGTGATCATTGACCTCGAGCCAGACATCCTGGAAAGCGAAGTCAAATGGGCCTTAGAAAGCATTACTAACAACAAAGCTAGCAGAGGTGATGATATCCCAGCTGAGCTATTCAAAGTCTTAAAATATGATGCTGTTAAATTGCTGCACTCAATATGCCAGCAAATTTGGAAAACACAACAGTGGCCACAGGATTGGAAAAGGTCAGTTTACATTCCAATCCCAAAGAAGGACAATGCCAAGGAATGTTCAAACTATCGCACAATTGCACTCATTTCACATGCCAGCCAGGTCATGCTCAAAATCCTACAAGCTAGGCTTTAGCAGTACGTGGATAGAGAACTGCCAGAAGTACAAGCTGGGTTTCGAAGAGGTAGAGGAACTAGAGATCAAATTGCCAACATTCGCTGGATTATGGAGAAAGCAAGGGAGTACCAGAAAAACATCTACTTCTGCTTCATTGACTATGCTAAAGCCTTTGATTGTGTGCATCACAACAAACTATGGCAAGTCCTTAAAGAGATGGCAGTGCCAGACCACCTCACATGTCTCTTGAGAAACCTGTATAAGGGTCAAGAAGTGACAGTTAGAACTGAATATGGAACAATTGATTGGTTTAGCATAGGAAAAGGAGTATGACAAGGATGTATACTGTCACCTTGCTTATTTATTTATATGCAATGTACATCATATGAAATGCCGGCCTGGATGAATCACAAGTGGGAATTAAGATTGCTGGGGAGAAGATCAACAAACTCGGATATGCAGACGATACCACTCTAATGGCAGAAACTGAAGAGGACCTAAAGAACCCATTGCTGAGGGTGAAAGAGGAGAGTGCGAAATTTGGCTTGAAACTCAACATCAAAAAACCTAAGATCATGGCATCCGGCCCCATCACTCCTTGGCAAATAGAAGGGGAAGTCATGGAAGCAGTGACAGTCTTCACGTTACTGGGATCCAAGATCACTGCAGACAGTGACTGCAGCCATGCAATTATCCTACAAGAATCAACCCTGACCGGTCCCTGGAAGGCCAGATACTGAAGCTGAAGCTCAAATACTTTGGCCACCAAATGAGAAGGGAGCACTCACTGGAGAAGACCCTGATCCTGGGAAAGACTGAAGGTAAAAGAAGACAGGGCGGCAAAGGATGAGATAGTTAGACAATATTATCGATGCAACGAACATGAAATTAAGCAAACTCCGGAGCACGACAGAATTGACAGGAGGGCCTGGCGCGATGTGGTCCATGGGGTCACAAAGATTTGGACTCGACTGTGCGACTGAACAACAACAATCATACTAAGGTTTGACCAGGTACAATGCCTTGGGTTATGTCTGCCTACTTTCTTCTCATCGTGTGTCTGTTAATTTAAGATAAGCCTATTGTCTTTTAGTGAAGAGAACAAACTGAGGGTCATGTTGATGGTGCAATATAAAGGTCAACGAATTGTGCAGCGATGGCAGTAAAAAAGGCAAATTCCATGCTAAGAATGATTAGAAGGGAGACTGAAAAATCAAATGGCTGGTATTGCAATGCAGCCACATTTGGAGTACTATGTACAGCTATGATCACTCCATCTCAAGATGGATTTCACAGAATATGAAGAGTGTGGAAAAGGGCAGCCAGAGTGAGCTAGAGCCAGGAGTGCCTTCCCAATTAGGAGAAACAAAACCCTTAGAAATAGTGATAGCTATTAATTTAGATGACTTTAAAAGTAGATTAGACACATTCACAGTGGACAGTTCTATCAACAGCTATTAGCCATGGTAGCCAAATGTAACCTCCTCTGTTAGAGGCTCTGCAGCATATGCAAGTCCATGCTAAGAAAATGGACCCTTAGAAATAGTGATAGCTATTAATTTAGATGACTTTAAAAGTAGATTAGACACATTCACAGTGGACAGTTCTATCAACAGCTATTAGCCATGGTAGCCAAATGTAACCTCCTCTGTTAGAGGCTCTGCAGCATATGCAAGTCCATGCTAAGAAAATGGTTGCCACAGCAGCAGCAGCAGGAGGAGTAGGAGGAGGAAGAAGAAGAAGAGAAAGGAGGAGGAGGAGGAGACTGGATTTATACCCTGCCCTTCACTCGGAGTCTCAGAGCGGCTTACAAACTCCTTTCCCTTCCCCTCCCCACAACAGACACCCTGTGAGGTGGGTGGGGCTGAGAGCTCTTTCAAGGACAGCTCTTGTCAGAACTATGGCTTCCCCAAGGTCATCCAGTAGCTGCAAGTGGAGGAGTGGGGAATCAAACATGGTTCTCCCAGATTAGAGACCGCACACTTAACCACTACACCAAACTGGTTCTCTCTCTCTGCCAAACTGGCTCTTTAGTGAATGACTAGATTCTCCACTCCCATTTGTCCACTCCCCTTCTTATTTTTCACACAGGGGTAGCTGCAATTATTTATAGTGACTCTGTATACACTCAGAAATATAGCTCTTAGTTAGATTACACTTTCCCAGAACTCAAAATAGCATCCAGGGCCAACCCAGAGTTAAAATGAAGACGATTACCATTTCACTCACCTCTTCCTGCCCAACCTCCAGCCTGTCAAGAATCAAAAACAGCTGAAAATTGACTTATTGTTCAAATATATTTTGTGCTGTATTGGCTTGAATGCAATGGGGGGGGTACCTCCCCTTGCCCTAGGAGCCGAATTTCACAGTGTAAACCACTGTTAAGCTTTCATATTCTAAATCCTAGCATGGAATAGCTATACCCTGGCTTCTGCCATGTTTATTAATTACATGCAGTTATATAAAGCTCTCCTTGGCATTCTGTCTACTTTCTGCCAGTTCAAATGTGCCTCAGTGAGGAACGTGTTTCTTTTCTTTTCCAGTAGAAAAGGTAAAGGGGTTTGGTTATCCTCTTTCACATACGGTATAGAATATGAAAGGTTGACAGAAATTGAGAAACGACAATATTATCGATGCAACGAACATGAAATTAAGCAAACTCCGGAGCACGACAGAATTGACAGGAGGGCCTGGCGCGATGTGGTCCATGGGGTCACAAAGATTTGGACTCGACTGTGCGACTGAACAACAACAATCATACTAAGGTTTGACCAGGTACAATGCCTTGGGTTATGTCTGCCTACTTTCTTCTCATCGTGTGTCTGTTAATTTAAGATAAGCCTATTGTCTTTTAGTGAAGAGAACAAACTGAGGGTCATGTTGATGGTGCAATATAAAGGTCAACGAATTGTGCAGCGATGGCAGTAAAAAAGGCAAATTCCATGCTAAGAATGATTAGAAGGGAGACTGAAAAATCAAATGGCTGGTATTGCAATGCAGCCACATTTGGAGTACTATGTACAGCTATGATCACTCCATCTCAAGATGGATTTCACAGAATATGAAGAGTGTGGAAAAGGGCAGCCAGAGTGAGCTAGAGCCAGGAGTGCCTTCCCAATTAGGAAAAACAAAACCCTTAGAAATAGTGATAGCTATTAATTTAGATGACTTTAAAAGTAGATTAGACACATTCACAGTGGACAGTTCTATCAACAGCTATTAGCCATGGTAGCCAAATGTAACCTCCTCTGTTAGAGGCTCTGCAGCATATGCAAGTCCATGCTAAGAAAATGGTTGCCACAGCAGCAGCAGCAGGAGGAGTAGGAGGAGGAAGAAGAAGAAGAGAAAGGAGGAGGAGGAGGAGACTGGATTTATACCCTGCCCTTCACTCGGAGTCTCAGAGCGGCTTACAAACTCCTTTCCCTTCCCCTCCCCACAACAGACACCCTGTGAGGTGGGTGGGGCTGAGAGAGCTCTTTCAAGGACAGCTCTTGTCAGAACTATGGCTTCCCCAAGGTCATCCAGTAGCTGCAAGTGGAGGAGTGGGGAATCAAACATGGTTCTCCCAGATTAGAGACCGCACACTTAACCACTACACCAAACTGATTCTCTCTCTCTGCCAAACTGGCTCTTTAGTGAATGACTAGATTCTCCACTCCCATTTGTCCACTCCCCTTCTTATTTTTCACACAGGGGTAGCTGCAATTATTTATAGTGACTCTGTATACACTCAGAAATATAGCTCTTAGTTAGATTACACTTTCCCAGAACTCAAAATAGCATCCAGGGCCAACCCAGAGTTAAAATGAAGACGATTACCATTTCACTCACCTCTTCCTGCCCAACCTCCAGCCTGTCAAGAATCAAAAACAGCTGAAAATTGACTTATTGTTCAAATATATTTTGTGCTGTATTGGCTTGAATGCAATGGGGGGGGTACCTCCCCTTGCCCTAGGAGCCGAATTTCACAGTGTAAACCACTGTTAAGCTTTCATATTCTAAATCCTAGCATGGAATAGCTATACCCTGGCTTCTGCCATGTTTATTAATTACATGCAGTTATATAAAGCTCTCCTTGGCATTCTGTCTACTTTCTGCCAGTTCAAATGTGCCTCAGTGAGGAACGTGTTTCTTTTCTTTTCCAGTAGAAAAGGTAAAGGGGTTTGGTTATCCTCTTTCACATACGGTATAGAATATGAAAGGTTGACAGAAATTGAGAAACTTATATAGAAAACAGGGCACATATGAGGAAACACAGGGAAGGGAAAGAATAAGCAACTGGGATAACTGGATTCCTAAGAGTGTCTCTACTCCAAGGCTAGATGAGTAACCTCCTGCTTACCTAATCCTGTCTCTAGACGTACATAGCCTGGTGAGGTCTGCAGCACGCTAAACACAATGATGATTATCTACCTTTGAATGTGAGCTGTGCAATGCAGAAAGGGGGTATTTTTTACTTGTTTATCATCTTTCCACACCCACATGCTGTATATAGGAGTGGGGAGTCCCGACAGTATCCTGACTGTAACTTTACCCTCTTCTCCCATCACTCCAAGATACTTGAAAAGAACGGTGAACTTTCTGCTGCATGATACTATAAAGTGTTAGGGGCTGAAGCAAGCCAAATTCCCCCTTTTCCTACTCTACAGTCTTCTTTTCAATTGACCAACTTTCCACGTCTGCCAGAGGGCAAAGAATCTGTTCAAAGCTTTGTTGGGCTTCATGGTACCAGGGCAGTTACTGTTATTCCACTTTTACATTTATGAAAGAATAAACTGTTGTATACATGGGTTATATGCAGAAATGCCTACTCTGGAGATTATTCTGTTTTACCAATAGTTTTCATACTGCTCCTTCTAGTTGTTGTTGTTCAATTCTTAGGAATATAGAGTTTGCAGGAACAAGAGTTTGCACATCAGAAGATAGCCTGTATTCTATATGATGCCCAAATGCCATTATAATTTTTTGTTGTGTAAAGCCACAGAGCTGTTGTTTTCTTCTTCTGGGTTGAAAACAGCTTTGCAGCCGTGGTAATTCAACCTGATTGGTTCCCTGAACAACCACCACAAGTGGACCATGAGTGCCTTTATTCATAAACTGTGTTCTTCTTTTTACCACAGCATAAACAACAGTTTCTAGACCTGACCAAAATTAACGACACTGGAAGAAGACCCACAGTGCTATATGTACACTAGGAGGAGGAGGTACCACAAGTCACATATATGAGTGTGAACTCGTGTTTGAGATGGCATGTCTTCCCTATAATTGGACTCAAGGCTCTGCTTGTTGGTAGTACAACAGAAGCAATGGACACAAAGTGAGGATGTAATTTAAATGGCATCTGGGGACCACACAGCTAACATGGCATTTCCCCGGAATAAAAGCCCCAATGAGTTCTGTGTGACTAGTTCTTACCGTATATTCTATTGTACCATGGGGTTTCTGAAAGACCATTTTTTTTTCTTTCTTCTCATTAGTTTTGGTTTGATTGTTATCTGAACAAGAAATCAGGAGATTGGTTAGGTAAGTTGAACATTTAAACTACTGAACAGTATATCTTATAGTACTAAACTTATCTTTAATAAGATATTCCGAATAGCAGCCACGTGAGTAAAACCTGAAACTGTAAATTAATTCACAAAGAAAAGCTTGCATATAATAGTCTGTGGGGAAATATTTCTGCCAGCTGGGCTACTCCCATCTTTGACCTTTCCAACTTTTTACTAAAATGAAATCTGATTTTATCAACATGCCCTGGAATTAAGAAGTATAACCATGCTAAGTAGCTGGAACAATAGATGAATAGCATTATTGGGTTTTGTGAGTTGTTACAATTGTCTGTAATCCCATTCACGTTCAATGCTTTTATGATCACAACATTAAAGGACTTAATGGTACCTCCATTGCTGTTACAGATGGCAAGCATAGAAACCACATTGTTATTTTATCCAATATTAAGTTGTGCATAAAAGTGTACCTCATTGGCAATTTTTTGCACCATGGAATCTGACATCAGCACACTGGATAGAATATTAAATATTTGGCCAACATGCCACAACCTAGGAATTCTATTATTAGCATATCCCCCTTTAAAACAAAGAAGCCTAAAACAGACAATGACCCAATTTAGGTAAGAAATATGGGCATAGGGGAGAATGTGGTTAAAGTAGTTAATCTTCATCTCTTGCTGTCATTTTCCTTAACTCAATGTCCTGCTATTTACACTGGTATGTTTACTCTTGTTTCGAAATGGTACGTAGAGAGAAGGGATTTGCTTTTACTGATATTTCAAAAGCAGCATTCAGAAGATTGCTTGCTATTAAACCTTTGGTTATTAGTTGCTATCCAGGATTATGGAAAAAGGGGGGAAATGATGGAATATTTTAATATAATTTTGTTTTTATGAAGATGATGTAGCTCTACCTATACGAAGACCACAAGTCTCAGTTATAGAAGTGGTCAACCTGCACACATTTGGGGTGACAGGTTATGGACTGAACTTAATAGGTCAATGTAGTCAAGAACATAGTCCAAATCTGGTCTATGTTATGAAGCTATCAACCAATTTCATATTTGTGGATTTGAATGCTACAAGATCTTGATCTTTTGGTTGAATATAATCATAATAAATAATTTTTAAAAAGTGGAAAAAGAACTGATGTTTTGGCAAACATTGCCAATCTTTTGGTTGGAAAAAATGAATGAATTACCTAAACTTTTTTGGGGGGAGGGGCACACTGGTCCTTGCATCCTAGGAAAAATTAATTAAGAAATATATTTGGGCGACAAACCCCCAAGGATTTAAAGCGACAGAAGTGATTTGGGGGTGCCTAATCTAAAATTTTATTATAGAACAGTTAAACTGAAACTAGCAGCTACGTGGAGGCCAAAGATATAAGGATCTTGGAATCTTCATTGGAAAATGGCCTGAAGTTGAGAGATTTGATCTGATTTTGACAAACAGGATTGGAAGTGAAGAATTTAGTTATAAGTTCCACTCTATCAGAGCGGTATAAAGTTAAATCATTTCTAAGTCAGGGCCTTCTGCTTTGTTTGATGATCAATTGCTATTTTCATAGCAATTACTATTTTCATAAAATTATTATGACTGGAGGAATGGTAAATTAGATAGAAAAGTTATGAACAACATATATCAAATTATGTCAAAATTAGGTGTAAATTAGGGAGAATAAACCTCCCCACTTTTACATTTTTTTTCAAATAAGATATGTAGTCACTGCCTAAGGTATGTAGTCACTGCCAAACCACTTTTGAATCTGTAATTTTTCCGATCTATATTTAATCTGATCTCCTATTGTATGGATATACATATGCCAATAAAGGCTTGTCAAAGTAAAAAAGAATCTGTAATCAGTGACAGTCATATCACTTGTGAAATGGCAGCTCAGGTTTACTCATTGTTATCAAGTTTAGAGAGTTCTCCATTAAGTTACATGAATAAATAGGAAAAGATTTATGAACTTGTTTTACTTCACAGGAATGGAAATGGGTTTGGGAGAATCTTACCTCTGAACTAATCTCAATGAGCTTGAAAGAATTTTTTTGTAAAATACTTCCGCAATGGTATCTTACACCTCACAAACTAGTGATTACAGCAGG
>NW_015174279.1:404043-408813 GCF_001447785.1 Gekko japonicus
TCAGATGTATTTTGGAGATACAGGTGGGGACATGCAGATTTGATTCATGTACTTTGAGCATATCCAAAACTTAACCAGTTTTAGCAAAATATGACTGAGTGTTTTTTAACAACTTTATTAATTTTCCATACAATATTAACAACTGTATAAAGTGGTAGATACTTAAGAGATAACATAAGGCTTAAATACAACCAAGCCAACTAGAACCACATAGAAAAGGCTTTAAAGGTTTCAAAAACACAAACGGTCTTGGTAAAAGCAGTTATTGAGGACAAGACACCCTTCTGCCAAGTAACTGACCACTGGGAACCAGATTGTTTGAAATGTGTGTAGACAGCAGACCATGGTGATTGCAGCGTTTTGCGAAGAAATTTTCCCTAAGAGAAAATGTTCCCATAATTTGTTTTTCCAGTTAGTCAAGGAGGGAACTGCTTTGTCTTTCCATTTTTGAGCAATCATGATTCTGGTGATGGCAAGTAAAGTAGCAATTAACAATGTTTTTGTTATATTTTCCAGTAGGATCAGACCAAACGTTGAGTAAGAAGACTTCTGGAAGATCAGGTAAGTGAACACCAGTGATGATTTTGATTTGTGTAATAATTTGTATCCAGAAATGATGTATCTTCAGGCATTGCCACCAGCAATGCAAAAAGTTTCCTATGAAACCACAGTTCTTCCAGCAAAATTTGTTACTCTCTGGTTTTATTCTGTGTAATCTGGCAGGTGTCATGTACTAGCGATTTATAACTTTAAATGTATTAAATCTAATACAGAATATTTTTGAGGAGTTGGTTGGGGATTTCCAGATGTTATCCCAGTCTTCCAATTGGATGCGATTATCGTATTCCATTTGCCACATCGCTGTATGTTTGTTTTTATTGGGCATCTTTTCTAATACATATAGTTTCTACCTTATACTAAAAAAATCGTTTTGCAACAGTAAGGATTTTTAGTCTCTTTATGTCGTCTTCTCTTATTCTTAGTTGTCCATTGTTTTGCTTAAGTAAGGATATAATGTTTATGCCATTCATAAAACCTTTGCCAAGTATTTTCAAATTAATCTTCTGAGTGATCTGAGTAAGCTTGTCCATTTCTGCCTCTTCAAAAACATTATTATTAAGTTACTCCTTACTTGGCACCTCTTGGCATCTCCAATATTTAGCATACTAAGAAATACTAAGAAAACCTAGCAGTTCGAAAGCAAGAAATTGCAAGTAGATAAATAGGTACCACTTCGGTGGGAAGGTAATAGCGTTCCATGCACCTTGGTGTTTAGTCATGCCGGCCACATGACCACGGAAACGTCTTCGGACAGCGCTGGCTCTTTGGCTTTGAAACAGAGATAAGCACCGCAACCCTAGAGTTGGACTCGACTGGTTTTCGAGCAAGGGAACCTTTTGGCTGAAGTAGTTATATAAATCAAAAGGTAAGAATCATCTCTTTTAAAGGTATCAAGAAAAATGTTCAATAAGTATACTTCAGGAGTAAAGGGTACATTATATTTCAGAATCTGTTGAGTCAAAGCATGTATCCCTGCCCAGTATTTTTTGACTCTGTCGCATAACCACCACATGTGGTAAAATGACCCCGTTTTCTTCTCACATTTCCAGCACTTATCAGAATATTTGCATGCATGCACCTAGCTGGCACAAAATCACCTATCAGAATATTTGTTATTAAATTTAGCTAACTTTTCGGGCGTTATATACCATCTGTGAATATATTTTCTTTATATGCAATAGATTTTGTAATCTTAATATTTTTCCCAAAGTTTATCCCGCTGTTCAAGTTGTATATTATGACCAACATTTTGTGCCCATAAAACCATCACATTTTTAACAGTTTTGTTATACAAATTATTATCCAGTCAAAAATAGGAGATTGAAGTCAAAATGAGAAGATCTTGTATTTAATTGCAAACACGGAAAACAGGGTATGCATACATAGACTTTATGGCAGTTTGAAATTTGGATCCAAAGTTCATGGCATTCAGAAGTTGTTGTAAATATGTAATTTCCACACTGTCAAAGGCTTTCTCTAGGTCCACAGAGAGGATTAAAGAATCAACAGATTGGAGTTTGCTGTAGTAAATGATGTTTAAAGTACTCTTGATGTTATCACTTAGGGATCTGTTAGGGATAGTGACTGAGTTTTTTAATGCTATGTTATACAGTAATATACCATCAAATCCTAAGGTAATTCTGGCAGCTTCTTCAGACAATTCAATAGCTCTGTTTACAGATGTTAAGATAGCACATATTTGTCTGCCTAGATATACTTTGTATTACATATTTGATACATATGGAATGTTAATGGCTACTGTTTTGTTATTATAGATTTGATAATTGCACTCAGATTTTCCTGTGAAATACTAAGAAAACCTAGCAGTTCGAAAGCAAAAAATTGCAAGTAGATAAATAGGTACCACTTCGGTGGGAAGGTAATAGCGTTCCGTGCACCTTGGTGTTTAGTCGTGCTGGCCACATGACCACGGAAACATCTTCGGACAGCACTGGCTCTTCGGCTTTGAAACAGAGATAAGCACCACAACCCTAGAGTTGGACTCGACTGGTTTTCGAGCAAGGGAACCTTTACTAAAAAAAATATAGTTATTGCAGGTAATTATACATATTTGAAATATTATATTCAGGGGTCATTTTGTAGAAAAAGAGGTGCAGGAGCTCATTAGCATAAATTATTTACATATGCCACACCCCCTGACATCAATGGAAGTGTGTCAGAAGGCAGCACCCACCACTCAGGCTCCACCCCAAAAATCTCCAGGTATTTCCCAACTCAGAGCTGGCATCTTAAATCACTTCACTCTCCAAGATATAAGGACAGCAGGACTCACATTCCAGCTGTATCTGAAGAAGTGGGCAGTGATTCATGAAAGCTCATGCCCTGCCACAAATTTTGTCCTTAAGGTGCTGTTGGATTCTTGCTCCCTTTCACTAATAAGTAGGGGTCATTTCGTAGAAAAAGAGGTGCAGGAGCTCATTAGCATAACCCATTAGCATAACTTATTTGCATATGTCTCACCCCCTGACATCACCGGAAGTGTGTCAGAAGGCAACACCTACCACTCAGGCTCCACTGGACTGTTTTGGATTGCTAGCTATTGGGGGGGGACGTGTAGATCTGTCCTCCAGAGGAGGGGGAGCTTCTACCTGAATAAAACTTGGTCTTAAAGGCGCCACTGGACTGTTTTGGACTGGGGGTGTGTGTGCTCTGCAGCTTACATAGCTGCTTCTTGCTCTGAGGGCTGCTGGGAGCAGGGGGTGGGGCTTGTTGCATGTGCCCGCCCCTGAGCCCTTTACTGCCAGAGCTCCGCTCCCGTGCGCTCCTGCAGGAAATGACCCCTGCTAATAAGGAATGCAAGCTGTACTGTTAGGTTCCCCCCTCCCATCTGTTAGAAAAGCAAAAGGGAATCCATCTCTCTCTCTCTGGCATGCTCTCTTTAGCATCCCTCCCTCCAAGAAGTCTGTAGGCAAAAACACTTCACCCCCCCATCCTTCCCCCACGACCAAAAAGCATGACTTGGGCCAGGGCATGGCTCACAAAAATGTGGGGAGGGGCATAGATGATTTAAGGCATACACTTCCAGTTACAACTCATTCTCTATTTTCCACATTACTAGAAACAGGTATTAAAAGCCCTCCTACTGGCAAAGTTAACCCTTTACATGTGCAAAGCCTTTTTGTAAACAGCAAGCTACAAGAAAAGCCATGCAACCTTCCAGCATCCTTAACAGATTGTATTCCTTCCACAAATTTTTGAAAATGCATTTTTCTGCATACCTCAGCCCTTTGTCTTTCAATGACAATAATTGTGTTTTAAGCCTGTGCAAACACTACAGGCAACATACATCACAGTAGTGAAAGAGATGGGAGGACGGGAAAGGATCTATTTAAAGGGGGGTGATACTAATAGAAGGCTACTCCTTTCAATTAAGAATTTTGCTGAATTGCATTTGCAAATCATCCACCTCATTTAAACCTATAGTTCCATTGTTCTTTGTTTTGACTAGCAATATGAACCTTATGTTACATTCCAAGTGCTCCCCTTACTGGGGAGGTGGGTGTGCAAGGGAAATCTTGCAAGGGAAATGGGGGCAGAAGGCTACTTCAGTCCTTTCTGGGGGAAGTGTCTGGACCAGGGGTCCTCAAACTACGGCCCGCGGGCCACGTGCAGCCCGCCGAAAACATTTATCTGGCCCGCCGGCAGGGCTGGCAAAGGGCGAGTGAAGCCCCGCCACGGCTTGATTTCAAAAGGGAAAGCCCCGCAATACAGACACACTTCCCTCCAGCGAGGGTCTCTCTTTCTGCCGCTCCACTCCAGCAACCTGCTAATTTAACCCCGGAGTGCCTTATTGCAGGGCTCGAGGTGAAGCGATGTTTGTCTTAGCTCAGGAAGGAGGGCTCCAGAGCAAACTAATCGATGCCGGAGCCAAATTACTGGTTCACAACTTGAATGCCAGTAGAAGTTTTGCTCACAAGACTCCACTGCTTTAGAGGGAATATTGCCCGGGGAGGGGGGTGTCCCGCTTTCTCTCACTCTGCAGGCCCCAAACGGTGGCGGCGGTGGGTGGGTGGCTCACACCATCCAAGAGCCGAAGGCAGAGATGCTCTGCTGCGCTCGTGCGCGCGCACACAGACACACAGGCTCCGAGCGCGGCCAGCGGCAAATCCAAGTCCTCCACCTCCACGTGGCCCCGCTGCTCACCTCTCGGGACCGAACCCCTCCGGCCAGTGCCCTGCACCACCGGGT
>NW_015174279.1:409095-425899 GCF_001447785.1 Gekko japonicus
AGAGGCGACCCCAGGTCACATGCGAGCGAGCCAGCCCTGCCGGCGGGTCGGATAAATGTTTTCGGCGGGCCGCATGTGGCCCGCAGGCCGTAGTTTGAGGACCCCTGGCCTATCTACTCACACTTCTCTTATACCTGTGATACATGGATGGCATCTTAGTTGTCTGGGTGCATGGTAAAGAAGCTCTGGACATATTCCACCAGGCATTCAACGACTTTCACCCCACCAGCAACCTGACAATGAACCAAGAAATACATTTTTATTTATATTTTTCTGGATACTGCAGTAAAAATACTCAATGGACACACTGATACCACCTTACACTGGAAACCTACTGACTGACAAACATATCTACATGCCTCCAGCTACCATCCTAAACCTACCAAAAAAATCCATTGTATACAGCCAGGCTCTATTATACAGCCACATCTGTTCCAATCCTACAGACAGGGATTCTCACCTGAGGCATCTACAACAAGCTTTTTGGAACTAAAATATCCAGCTAATGAAGTCAAGAAACTGATTGACAAAGCTAGAATGGTACTCAGAGAAAACCTGTTGCAAGAAAGGCCCATGTCAGGAACTCCTGTCTACGAGAGGGGAGGGCACACCAAAACGGGAGGAAAAGGCCACTACCACCACCTGGGGAACAGGAAGGGCCAGGAATATCAGCAGGGCACTACGAAGACAGCATCAAGACGGAGAAGAGACCAGACACCGAGAAGAAGGAGGTACCCGATCGGCCCAAGCAGAGAAGACGCTCAAGATGCATGAGAAATATGTGGGGGCTTTAAGTGGGAGGGTTGGAAGTTTAAGTGGGAATAAAATGTCCGAAATCTCTGCCTGTGAGGAAGAGGTTAGTCTGAAAGCAAAGACCCAATCAGATGTGACGTAACACTGATGGGGAGCTTTCAGACTGATAAAAGGCGTCACCTGAGGGGAGCAAGTTCTTCCGAGTGACTAGCCGAATTCTGAGGAGAGATAACGGACAGACGGTTCCCAACTCCACCGCTCCCACTCTAAAGTGAACGGACAACCTACGAATGTGACAGCCCACAAAAAACAATAACAGAACACCACTAGTGGGCACATACAGCTCTCAACTCAAAACAGTTCAATGCATCATCAGCAACTTACAACCTCTACTGAATAATGACAGTTCTCTTTCACAGGTACTGGGGGGCAAACCTTTTCTTGCACACAGTCAGCCTTCCAATCTTAAACAACTCTTCCCTCTTCATCCACAATAATACAGCATCGAATTTGAACATGGACACTGGTACTAGAGTTTGCAATAAACCCAGAGGCCAACTTTGCTGCCACATACACCCAGACAACACAATCACTAGTCCTAACAACATCAGCTACAGGCTCATTCCCTTGCACATCTTCCAACATTGTATACGCCAATAAATGCCAACAGTGCCCTTCAGTTCTTTACATTAAGCATGTTAACAGCTTTAACTAAGACCCTGGCCCTTGGTTCCCGACACCTAGCCTGTGCCGCCTGTTTGTTAGGAAGAACTTGAGCAGAATGATGGTGAGATCCATGTACACTCTTAAGAATGCCATCTTATAACAACTAACTATTTATTAGGCAGCACTTTATAAATTATGATTGTTTACTGTTGAATTGTTTTTAGATGATTTTATGTGATTTTAACTGTACCATATTTATTACTGTAAGCCTGCTGTAAAGCGGGGAGGGCGGGGTATAAATTAGATAATAAATAAATTAATAAGGCAAACAGTTCAAATGTACGCCAAAGGATACATGGACGCAAATCTGACATCAAGAATCAGAAAACTGAGAAACCTGTAGGAGAACACTTCAACCTCCCAGGACCTCCGGGAACCTCAAAGTAGCAGCTTTATTGCAAAAGAATTTCAGAAACTGACTAGAATGGGAAATTGATGAGTTACAAGTTATCACAACACTCAGGACAATGGAACCCCCAGGGTTTAACAGAGATATCTCACTACACATGCTAACCTCATTGGTAAACTCTTTTATTATGATAATTTGCTGCTATTCACAGGTCTTACAAACAGCCTTAATCCAATCTCAGCTACATCTATTGCTCAGCTATTTATGCATCTTGATTCTAATCAGCCCTTCCTGGCAACACCCTCCTCACCCTCTACCTATATGTAATGTTTGGTGACTTCTGTTTCAACGTATCTGAAGAAGTGTGCATGCACATGAAAGCTTATACCCAGAATACAACTGTTGGTCTTAAAGGTGCCACAGGACTCGAACTTTGTTCTGTGTGACTCTCTAGTTATATGTAATGGATGATGGCAGGAGGTTCTAGCCTTAAGAACATAAGAACACAAGAGACGCCAATGTTGGATCAGGCCAATGGCCCATCCAGTCCGACACTGTCACACAGTGGCCAAAAATACCAGGTGCCATCAGGAGGTCCAGCAGTGGGGCTTTTAGAAATCTAGTCAAACACACACAATACCAAACAGCATTTTACTATGTTTTCAGCAGGTTTCATTTAGGTTTCGTTCACAAATTATTGTAGAAGATTGTCAGTTCTTCACAGACGTAGTGGGAAGAAACCTAGGCATAGCTAAAGAGCATGGATTTCCATATGGAAATATTAAATAAGATGCCATGCCGCAGAGATTAGAAATCCTCATACTTACTTGAGGTTGATGTGGTATGCTTGAGGTCACAGACATAAACTTTATAGCAGGGATAAGTACTCAGTTGTTTGCAACATCAACAAGGATTAAGTGTACTGCTGCCTGCTGATGTCAGAGCATCTGCCAATGTGCAATTTCCTGTCATCCAGTATTTTTACAGCCTTACTTTGAGGTAAGGGATCCAACAGAACTTTACATAGCATCATATATCGGCAATGAATACATCAGAAAGTGATACTTAGATTGAAGAGCAGTCTTTCAATTTTGATGGATTCTTGGAGCAATATGCAGTGAATTTCACAAAATTATCATTCAAAACTGTCTTGCAATTTTCACACATGTGGCAGAAACATCTTTAGTTCATATACAAATAAATGAATTCTAATGAATATGCTATTAGCAGGAACATGCAACAGATGGAGGAAATAAAGGTTCCTCTAATATCAAGTGAAGTCATTGTTCTGTTTAGTCGACTCCTATTTACACTGGCTGGTGCTGACTATATTTGGTCAGAAGCAGCATTAAAAAATACTTCAAGATACTTGTTCCACCGCTAAACTATAGCCCTAGCCTTGAATATTCGATGAGGCACTGAATCATTAGCACGCTTTCATTACCTATGAACACATGAAACTGTTTTATACTGAATAAGACCACTGGTCCACCAAGGTCAGTACTGTCTACTCAAACTGGCAGTGGCTCTCCAGGGTATCAGGCAGAGGTCTTTCATATCACCTACTGCTTGGTTCTTTCACTGGAGATGCTGGGAATTGAACCACGGACGTTCTGTATGCCACCCAGTTACTCTGCCGCTGAGCCATGGCCCTCCCCACCTATCATTACACATCTCCTTTTTTAAAAAAACCCTGAAAGCTATTTTGTAAGCTGCAAGTTCCAGAAGTGGACAATGGGAACCTCTGGCTGCATACCTTTCTCTTGTAGCCATTTTTCTACCCACAGCTTGATGCTTTGCATAGGGAAAAAGACATGGGTTTTTATGTTCACCTCTGTGACAAGGTGCGAAAAGCAGCTAGAAAGGGAAAGGATTAGCAGTCCCTTTTCCCAAGTACCTCAGAGGTCACATGTAGTTTATTTAGAACATTCATACCTTGTTCTTTGAGGGAGTGAACAAACATGTGGACAAGGGGGATCCAATAGATGTTGTTTACCTTGACTTCCAGAAAGCTTTTGATAAAGTTCCTCATCAAAGGCTGCTAAGTAAGCTCAATAGTCACGAGATAAAAGGACAAGTCCTTTTGTGGATCAAAAACTGGCTGATTAATAGGAAAGAGAGAGTGAGTATAAATGGGAAATTTTCTCAGTGGAGGGTGGTAAGCAGTGGGGTACCGCAGGCATCAGTACTTAGTCCAATGCTTTTTAACTTGTTCGTTAATTATTTGGAGTTGGGAGTAAGCAGTGAAGAGGCTAAATTTGTGGATGATACAAAGTTGTTCAGGGTGGTGAAAACCAGTGAGGATTGTGAAGCACTCCAAAGGGATCTGTCAAGGATGGGCAAGTGGGCGTCAACATGGCAAATGGGGTTCAATGTGGCCAAGTGCAAGGTGATGCACATTGGAGCCAAAAATCCTAAATATAAATACACGTTGATGGGGTCTGAACTGGCAGAGACTGACCAAGAAAGAGATCTTGAAGTCGTAGTAGATAACTCAATGAAAATGTTAAGACAGTGTGTGACTGCAATAAAAAAGGCCAACACTATGCTGGGGATTATTAGGAAGGGAATTGAAAACAAATCAGCCAGTATCATAATGCCCCTGCATAAATCAATGGTACGTCCTCATTTGGAGTACTGTGTACAGTTCTGGTCACCACACCTCAAAAAGGATATTATAGCATTGGAAAAAGTGCAGAAAAGGGCAACTAGAATGATTAAAGGGTTGGAACACTTTCCCTAGGAAGAAAGGTTAAAGCGGTTGGAGCTTTTTAGCTTGGAGAAACGACGGCTGAGGGGTGACATGATTGAGGTTTATAAGATTATGCATGGGATAGAGCAGGTCGAGAAAGAAGTACTTTTCTCCCTTTCTCACAATACAAGAACTCATGGGCACTCAATGAAATTGCTGAGTGGTTGGGTTAGAGCAGATAAAAGGAAGTATTTCTTCATCCAAAGAGTGATGAACACATGGAATTCACTGCCACAGGTGGTGGCGGCTACAAGCATGGACAGCTTCAAGAGGGAACTGGATAAACATATGGAGCAGAGGTCCATCAGTGGCTATTAGCCACAAAGTATAGATAGGAACTCTTGGTCTGGGGCAAGTGATGTTCTGTATTCTTGGTGCTTGGGGGGCGGGCAACAGCGGGAGGGCTTCTAGTGTCCTGGCCCCACTGATGGACCTCCTGATGGCACCTGGTATTTTTGGCCACTGTGTGACAGAGTGTTGGACTAGATGGGCCATTGGCCTGATCCAACATTGGCTTCTCTTATGTTCTTATGCTTTTATCCCCAAAGAGACTCACAGCATTTCCCAGAAGAAACTTAGTTATAACTCTCAATTAAAATAACGCAGAATAAATGAAGCAAACTGCCAGACCAAAAACAAAGTGGGTGGATAGTTGTTAATCATACTGACTACCCTTAAAGAGCCTCATACAAAATTTGACCATACATGATCTACTAGAGGACAAAAGAATAGATGTAATCCCGACATTCTCGGAAGGCTGTTCCATAATGTAGAGGCCACAGCACTGTAAAAGCACAGGATCAAATGGTGGCAGTTTTTACACGCCTGCATGAAGAGACATTGATGGGATGGGCCAGGATTGCTGCATAGGTTCATGCGGGGAAAGCAGTACTGTTTTCCCCTTATTATCTGAATAGTGTACAACAGAACACTCATGGAAATTCCTAAAACACTTAAGCCAAAGGAGCCCCATGTCCATGTGCCTCACTGGATTGCTCCAGAATAATATATGGTCTCAAGATTCAGACTTGTTACTTGATCAAGAAATGTTATTTGGAATCATAAAAACACACACAGTTAAATAAAACATTTAACATACAGTAGTTGCTCTTATCGCATGCACAAAGGTCCAAAAGCGAGCTACATTTTCAAAAATATACATGGAATGTTAAATATAAACAAATACAACTGTTTCCCTTATCTAGTGTTTAAAGATGTTCCCACCCCCTCCACTGCTATGATAATTGTCCGCAGCATACAGGAATAAGTGGCTTGCATACCTAACACCAGGTAAGGCTGCCTGTAATCCACAGACCAGGAGAAATGATTTTGAGGTGAAAATACACGCATCACCTCAAGCAGCTTCTTCTTTGCCGTTAGACAGCTACTGTGGTGGTCTCTGGCCCTTGTTTCAGGCAAAGGTTCATAGCTGTCCTCATTTGCTGAACTGTAGCCTGAAGATGACAAAGCCTCCTCACATTTCATGTTTGGGCATCTTTGGGGAAATTCACATGGAACTGCCTTGCAGGTCTTTCCTGGAGAAGCCACCAAACAGATCTTACAAATTTCACCTGGACGGTGAACACAGCAGGTGCAGGAGTGGAGGCAGGTCACTTCACATGCGTCAGAGATCTGGATTTTGCCCTATTTGAGTCTTTTACAACTTTCCTCTTCTTCAGAAAAAGAAAAAAGAAATGTGCATTGCTTCCAGCAAACTCCTTGCCCTGCTGGAGTTTGCCACGCCTCCTGCCAAGTCAGCCTTGCATGTCTCAAAACTGACAAAATCACAACCTACAGTAAATCTTATCAAAAACTCTACAGATCTCTCTAAAATATGAGCCAAGTGTTTCCCCCCCCTCTCTCTGAGAAATCAGAAACAAATGCCACCTTCGCACTCATACACAGTCCCTCCTTCTCCTAAGCCTCTGCTGAGGTGAAGTTTGGGGAAGGGGCTTGCCCTGATCTGTGCAATCCAGTTCCCAGGACCAATGTAATTTTGCATACTCCCTCCCTTTGCTGAAACATGAGCATGATCCCCTGCAGCAAGGGAAACAGGAGGATCCTGAGGCACATACAGCACGTAGACTCCTAGGCAGTGTTCAAAAGTGATACTGAAATCAGTTTCTTGTATTTCTCAATTATAGGGGAGTGTGTAACACTAAAGGTGCTTTTTGTGTTCCTTAGGTCTCCACTGGGAATTTAAAACCAAGGATGTTCACAAAATCCCATTAGGGCAGATTTTTTGACCTGAATGTTGATTTGCCTCACCCCCATTCAAAATCCAGGTAGACCATAACCACTGGCAGGAAAAATTTCATTGACATTTTACAAGTCCATATTTCTATGACACTAAGAGCTAAGAAATCCCAGAAAAAGCACATTCATGTGTTGCAAAAACAAAAAACTAAACAAAGAGAAACATTTTCAAAACAAGTTATTCAAAGGGCTAACAAAAACAGAAGGCTAACTTTTGTCATGTTTCGATTTGCTGATACTCTTTCAATATTTATTTATTTATTTAATTCATTTGTACCCTGCTTTTCAGAGGCCCAAAGCTGCTTACATCGTTCTCTTCTCCATTTTATCCACAGTGATTTCCATGTGGGCTTTTAAAATCCTTTTTGGGCAGCCACCTGCAGCTTCCCAAAGTGTCACCTGCTTAGGCGCCATTTTCCTTGTCAAACACCCCCCACACACACAGTCAGCATTACCCCACCTTTGCTGGGGGATGTACAAAAACTGGCAATAGATGGATTGTGATAGCATTGTATATTATATGTATTTATATTATATTTATAGTCTGCCTTGTATGGTGTAAAACAATGTAATTAAATAGCATGAGCGATCTAATAACCAATGCAATAGGATAAGGATTACAAAAATCTGAAAAAGTGCAAAAAAGTATCAGAGACAAGAGTAGAAAACAGTGCAGTAAGAGCAGGATACAACAAAAAGATAATATATAGCATATATACAAGCACACACTACTGTCATCTTTATGAAAGTGCCTTCCTGAACCTTTCTGTTATAATGTCACCATATTCCCTTTTTAAAATGCTATCCTTAACAACTCTGTTTTACATAGTTTCCGAAAATTCTCGGAATTCCCAAGCTTTGATTTTTCAAAAAAAAAAACCCACTAGAAACAAAACTGTTTAGCCTTTCCTTGCTGAGATAAACCTTTCCTCTTCTATCTCTACAACAAAAGGAGCTAGACACTTATATTTTCTAAAATGAAAACTGGGAATTCAGAGAACCTATTAGGTAGATCATTATAACATTATAATGCTATTGGAATCTAGCTATTGCAGATTTTAAAAAGAAAAAAGAAGCCGCCAATGACAGTCATGGTGGTGGTGGGTAGAAATAGCAGGGGAATATCTGCAGAGGAATGGGGCAGATAAAACCCACCACCCAGAACCCCATTGCCACTATGTAAATCGGCAGCTACAGCTGCAACAAGATAACTGTGTTGCTGTATGGAAGACCCCTATAGTACAAAAGAGCAGTCATGAACTTCTGCAACACTTCTGGATGTGAAACCCCTATGGATGTGAAACCCCTAAATCCTAACTGATTACAATCTGGAGGAATCCACTCTTCCCCGTGAAAAATATGCACTGCCTAACATTTTCATTTATTTGTGGCTTGTGTTGTAATATTGGGGGGGGGGGGGAATTTTAAGTTTCCCACTCTGAAGAGGTAGCATAAAAATATTCTAAATAAATAAAATAAAGTTATTAAAATAGTTATCTTCTGCTTTCAGACCACATTGACTCAGAAATATATACAAATGAAATACGAGAGATCAAAACCACTTTTCATGTCATGTGTGCCAATGCTTTAAAACATGAATTATATAGAACATAAATTCAGTTTTAAAAGTGCCCTCTTTTTCTTTCTATCTCTATCAAAATACTCCAAGAAAACAAATACTACATGAAAATCTAGCACATCTGCATTCATTTGAAACCAACACATATACAAAATGTGGCAAGAGAAGTGCCTTTATTCTAATTCATTCTAGAGATACATGAATATATACTTTTAATTTTGTGCATTCTCACAAAGTCCATTTTCATTCAATGGAGGAGTGGGGACTCAAACCCTTAGAGTCCGCACACTTAACCACTACACCAAACTGGCTCTCATACAAAGAGATAACAAAGCTGCTTGAGGACAGAGGAGTTCACTTGTTCTGGAAGGGGTTATACTCTTCCTGAAGGTTTGTAGCTTGGGGGAATGGCTGGATCCTGACCTACAGTTGGAGGACCACATCTCCTCTGTGGCACATTGAGCCTTTTATTAGCTTTGGCTGATAATGACAACTATGGCCTTTCCTCAAGAAGCATGATCTGGTCAGTGATCCATGCTCTTACATCCAGGTTTGATTACTGTAATGCACTTTATGTGGTCTTTGAAAATGGTCTGGAAACTTCATCTCATTCAAAATGCATCATTCAGGCTATCGCCGGGGCAGGATACAGGGATAGTTTCAGCCCAGAGCTGAAATATCTGTACTGGCTGCCCATTAGTTTCTGGGCACAATTCAAAGTTCTGTTTCCTACTTTAAAAACCCTAAATGGCTTGGAGCCAGGGTACTTAAAGACCACCTCTGCCCATATTGCTCAGCCTGCCAGTTAAGATCTGCCTCACAAGCTCTGCTCTCTGTGCCCCTGCCTCCAGACGTGAGGTGCGTGGCAACCAAAGACTGCTTTTTCAGTTAGTGGCACCTCACTTGTGGAATGCCCTTTCTCTTGAGGCTTGTCTGAGGCTATGTTGCTTTCTTTTAGGTGCCAGACCAAAATGTTTCTGTTCACTCAGGCTTTTAATTAAGGTGTTGATATTTTTTTAGCACTCTTTTGGTCTTTGAAACTTATTTTAAGCTATCTGTTGTCTGTTCTTATGATCTATGTTTTTATGCTGAGCTGGGACATTTTTAATGCAGAATTTTAATTAATATCTTTTACTGGTTGGTTTTTATTGTTTTTATTTTGGAAGCTGCCTCCTGCAGGTTCCTAGAGAATGTTCAAAATAAATAAATAAAAACAAACAATAAATATTCTGTCACCAATTCAGAAAACCAAAACACCACCCAGTGCTAGGGGGAGGAAATGGCTACTGTGAGGGAAAAGACTAAAGTGTAGATGGGAATGAGAACATCCAGACTTTCTTACCCACACAATAGTCATCCAGGCTTTGTTGCAATCCTTCCAAAACTTTGGAGCAAAGCAGGTCTAGGGAGAATTGGGGAATATCCAGGGAAACCTTGAAAGATACTGGAATGCACCACAATGCTGTGGGGAAGCAGCAAAAAAACCCACTTCCAGAGAGCATTGAACTCAGGGCAATAAGCTGTGTGAAAATAGCCATAACCTACCTTTGGTCTACAGCACCTCCTACACAACTATTCTGCTGTTCAAATAACCAGCATTCTGGCCTTAATAAATGATTTAACTGCATTTTTGGCAAATTCTGAGTTTCAAAAGGATGTGGATTTTGGAATTAGGAAAATACTCTTGTAGTTTTTTTAAAAAAATGTTTCCCTGCCCCAATAACAAAATGGCATCAATAAATTATGTAGCACTTCAGAGAGCCAGTGTGGTATAGTGGTTAAAGTGTCAGACTAGGATCGGGGAAATCCAGATTCAAATCCTCACTACTCTGCCATGGAAGCTTACTGGGTGACCTTGGGTCAGTCACATACTTTCAGCCTAACCTGCCTCATAGGGTTATTGTGAGGATAAAACAGAGGAAAGGAGAATTATTAAGTGGATCTGGGTCTCCATTGGGGCGAAAGGTGAGATGTACATAAAATAAATATATTGGACAGAGGTGGTGGGTAGAATTCCTAGCCCACGCTAAATATATTTTCAGTGTAAGCAAGGAATTATACCAGAACCCTTTGTAAAAGAAACAGTAATAGATCTGCAGTTACTGATTTACAGGAACCTATCTTTAAACTCTGCCCTTTAGAGGAAAGAAGTATTTGGGGAATTTTTAGCAAAAGCCAATATTTTACAATTGTACAGCACTGAAGCTTAATCTATCTTAAGGTTTTGCCATTTGATATAGTAAAAACAAATGGAAGTAGTAATTTCATAAAAAGAAAGAATAAAATCTTGCAATCAGGAACAGTGGGACAACCAGGACAGTTTAAGTTAGGATCAAATCAGCCACTTCTAAAATGTTTGTATCACTAGTATTTTATACCTATCAAAACTTACCACACACAAAACACTCCCCCCGCACCCAAATACTATTACATATGTGATCCCATATCACAGCAATCTATGACTTTCCAGGAAAAGGGAAGGACTGCCAGTCAATTAACTGATCATATATCTTGCAGCACTTTTGAATGAAACGTTGGAACCTACTTGAAGGTTTCTTCTCTTCAGCGGGGTGAAGTCATCCAGATTAGTTAGGTCACACCTTCTCTAGCTCCAGGCTGGGCTACGCAAATTTTCTTGGAAGTCTCCCCTGGTTGGATTGCCTGACCCTCCAGTCTTAGTATAGCCCAGCTCTGAATATTTTTTGCCATGTTCATTTATTTATTTGCTTGTTTGGGTGGGAAGTGGATGACTTCACCCAACTGAAAAGAAGAAACCTTCAGGTAGGTTCCAATGTTTCTTTCTCCGTCAGTGGGGGAAGTCATCCAGACTGGTTATATATCCCCAAGCTATAACAAGGGAGGCATCCCTCCTTCTTCCTTCCTATTCCACTACCTGTTGCAAAACCCTTCTGGTGAAGGACGCCTCTGCAGAGTCCCATCTAGTCAATTCTGTAATATTTAACAAAGGTATTAAAAAAAAAAAAAGGTATAAAAAGGCTGGACAGCTCTGCAAATCTCATCCACTGGGGCCCTCGTGGAGAAAGCCACTGAAGAGGCTGCCACTCTGGTGGAATGAGCTGTGATGTTCTTTGGTGCCAGTAGGCCCTGTGCCTCGTATCCCTTACTGATACCTGTTCTGACCCAAAAGGCAATTGTTGACTTTGACACTCTTTTCCCTAGTGACAGACTGCTGTGAGAATACAAACAAACTGCCATGCAACAACCTATGCTAATTGTAAGATATCATTTGTTGCACAGTTTTGTTATTTTTTTAGTTTTCCAACTGTGTAGGTACCATTTTTTGTTGTTGTGAGATACAAACAAAGCATCTGAAAGCCTACAATTCTTTGTTCTGGCCAGATACATGTGCAGAGCTCTACACGCATCTAACTTGTGCAAAGCTTTTTCCTTAAGGTCCTTTGGCTTTGGACAGAAAGACAGCAACGGCAGCTGTTGGTTGACATGATATGGAGAGATCACCTTCAGAATAAAGGAAGGGTCCATTCTTAATATCATTGAGTCTTTGTGAAAGATATACAGTTCTTTTCACATTGACAAGGCTGCCAACTCTGACACCCTTCTTGCTGAAGTGACTGCAACTAGAAAGGCAACTTTCCAGGATAAGAATCTTAACTCTACAGTTTTTAAAGGCTCAGATGGCACCTTTGTAAGCGCTTCTAAGATCTTAAAAATGTTCCACGTTAGAAATCTGTACTTGACTGGTGGAGCTAATTGAGTTGTGCCCTACAGGAAACATCTTACACGCTTGTTTGATGATATATTTTCCAGCCTCTAATGTCCCAAGATTGCAGTCAGCATTGCCACCTGTCTTTTTAAAGTGTTAGGCCTCAACCCCTGTTTCCAATCATCATGTAGGAACAGGATCACATCTGTATACATTGAGCTCAATGGATCTAGCCCTCTGGCACTCGCCCAACTCCTAAACGCTCTCCACGTATGACTATGAATGCATCTAATGGCTGGTCTTCTCACCTGCATCATGATGTCTATCATTTGCAAGGAGAAACCCAGTTTTTCTAGATCCGCCCATTCAATCTCCATGCCATCAGCTGCAGCCAGCTTGGGGCAGGGTGACGAATTGGGGCCTGCACAAGCAGGTCCTATATTGCTGGGAATTTCTAAGGGGGATCCACAGACATCATTACCAGTTCCGAAAACCATGGTCTTCTTTGGCCACCGGTGGAGTAGGGCATCTTCTCCCTCTGCCCTGGCATTGTAGTATCTTGTCAGAAACCTGGGAACCTGGTTGTTGTAAGCCGAAGCCAATAAATCCATTATTGTTATCCCAAACCATTCTCCTGGGCCGAGGTTCCTTCTGTTCAGCCAGTCTGCTTCTAGGTTTGCTACACCTTTTAGGTGTTCTGCGTTGATTCCAGTCACATGTTTCTCTGCCCACTGCAGCAGAAGCTTGGCTTCCCTGAATAAGGATTTGGATCTCGTACTCCTGTCTGTTGATGTGTGTCTTTGCCGTCGTATTGTCTGTGGGCACTAATACTTTCTTCTCTTTTAGGAGATTGTGGAAGACCATCACTGTTAGTTGGATACTTGCAATTCCAGCCAGTTTATACTGTGAGCAACTTCCGCTCGACTCCACTTGCCCTGAGCAATCTGCCCATGGCAATGTGCTCTCCAACCTCTTCTACTGGTGTCTGTCATCACCACCAGGTGAGGAGATAGTAGGAAACTCACACCCTCCTCTACGTTTGCTGGAGAAGTCCACCACCTCTGGGAGACTTTTAGTATCTTACCTACCTTGACTTGCTTGTGTCTTTTCCTCCTTATGTCCCTCTGATAGGAAAGCAACTTCCACTGCAGTGGTCTGGAATGAAAACTGGCTCAAGAAATCAGGTCAATTGTAGAAATCATTAAACCCAGGACAGTCAACAGATGCATAAGGTCTACCGACTTCTCCTTGCAAATCCCTTTTACTATTTCCATAATCTTCTCTTGTTTTTCCTTTGGCAGGAACAGCTTGGCCAAACCCGGCAGGGCTCTTTTTGTAGCAGGAACTCCTTTACATATTAGGCGACACACCCCCAATGTAGCTAATCCTCCAAGAGCTTACAGAGCTCTTCTTACAGAAGCTACTGTAAGCTCTTGGAGGATTGGCTACATTAGGGCTGTGTCACCTAATATGCAAAGGAGTTCCTGCTACAAAAATGTATACTGGCCTTCAAGAGAACCAGGCATCTGGAAGGGGTGAGATCACTTTTCTGAAGACTGATCAGGAACTTATGTGCCCAAAGCACATCCATGGCATTCTTGGTATCCTTGATTTCCATGCCGACATCCCTTGCCCTGATCAGTATATTGTCCAGTAAAGGTAAATATGAATTCTTCACTTTTGTAGGCTTGCTACCAATGTGATTAGGACCTTGATAAACACTCTTGGTGATGAGGAAAGGCCAAATGGCCTTGTATTAAAATGCTCATCTTGGAAGGAAAAATGAAGAAACCACCTGGAAGAACTGTGTACGGGAATATGAAGATAGGCCTCCAGGAGCTCCAGGGAAGTCAGGAAGTCATTTTGTTGATTTATTTGTAAGATAGAATGAAGTGATTCCATCCAGAACTTGCATTCATCCACCCAATGGTTTAGACTCTTCAAATTTAAAATCACTCTCCAGTCCCCGGAACTCTTTGGCACCAAGAACAGGCCTGAATATACTCCTTTTAAACATTGGTCTGTAGGAACTGGTTCTATTGCCCCAATCTTGCCACAATAGATATCATCTTTGTTCCGATTTTGGGAACTGGAAAGCATAAAGCGATGTGGATGTAGGAAGGTGAACTCTATCGTACATCCATCCCTGGTTATAGACAGAACCCATTGATCGGATGTCGACCTTTCTCAGGCTTTGGTAAAAAGACTGGAGTCAGCCTCCTATCAGATAGACATGCTGTAGGTTTTTTAATTGACCAGTTCCTGTCCTGCTTGTTGGCAGTGAAAGATCTGTTGGAATCTGGAGTAGGGGTGTGCAAAAAAAAATAAATCGGCCCGATTAGGATTCGGCTGAATTGGGCAGAATCAATTTCGGCTGGCATAAAGACTCCTGCATGTCAATTTCAGCAGTAGGAGCCATTCAGGAGTCTTTCGGCCAGCCGAATGTCATTTCAGCTCCATTATATTCTATGGGCCATTGAAGTCAATGGCGAAAACATAGGGTATATTCTAAGGCTGGAGGGGAGGGGGTTTGAGGGAGAGGCTCCAAACTCACAGGTTAGCTGCTGGAGCCTCTCCCCAAGATACCAACCATGTTTCAAGGACATTGGACCAGGGGGTCCAATTCTACGGGCCCTCAAACGGGTTGCCCCTATCCCCTCCATTGTTCCCTATGGTGGGGAAAAAAGTTACTTTTCCCCCAGAGATCAGTGGGCCGCAGGAGGAGGCAGGAAAGTTCCAGGGGAAAATTTCATCTACATCCATCCCCAAGTTTACATGATTTGGAATCCATTCAGTGAGCAATGTAGTCAGGAACTCATCCAGCTACCCTTGTTATCCCCTCAGCCTGGCTGATGAGATATTCATCTACAAAAGGATAAATTAGAGACAAAAGTCCATCAAAAGGATCAGGTCACCATTTTCAAGACTATGGTCAGTACCAAACCATCCACCACAATTCTTTCAAATATATATATAACAGACTTATTTTGATATCAAAATTTTTTATCAGTTGCCACCCAATGTTTCAAAAAACTTTATACATGTACTGACTTTGCACACCCAGTCTTGCCAAGATCAATAAAACAGTCATATTGTTGTAACATTTTTGAAATGCAGAGACAAGTCTATAAAACTACAACATGTTTCTACATTCTATATTGACTCAGGATTAAGGTTTTTGAAAGTAGAACAGCAGCATTAACATACACATGTGCACACTTCAGGTTGTTACATTTAAATACTTTAAATTTCAAATACTTTAAATTTGAATTAAAAGCCAAATTATTTCAAGTCTTGCATTAAACTCACCAATGCTATAGTATCTCTTGAGATCTGTGCGCCTAATGTCCTTTGGCTGACTGCTTTTTTTCTTTTTTTTCTCTCCATCAGTGACGTAGTCTTCCTTATCCCCAGAAATTTTGACATTTTCTTGGGAACCATTAGTTTGTGCCAAGATGACTTTGCTTCCATCATCTTTCCCAGTCTGAATTCTGCATGCAGGGGTTCCACAAGCATTACCAGATGCTGTGTCTGCACTTTGTTTTGCTGCTCTCTTCTTTCTCAGACTAAAAAGAATAAAATAACGTGAATTGGCAAACCTGGTTTTGGCAAATAAGTTAACAACGTCAGTATTTATGAGATGAAGCCAGAGTTTCTGTACCACTAACAGTGCATCATTCCACTGGCGTGAGCTCCTGCAAAAGAGGTATGATCCATCAGCAGGAGGTTCCTTACATCTGAAGAAGGATCTAATGTTTGCAGGAACAGAAACTTTGGATCCACTCTGCCAATTTATGTACCTCAACTAATTATTAAACTGGACACATAATAAAATTCTTAAGGCCTTCTGTTCTTCCCTTGGTAGAATGAGACCCAGTGCTGTTCCCCCTTTAGTTCAGACTATTGACATTATCAGAGCAGCATGGGACAAATACTGCAGATGCTGACCCACCACTTGGGTAATACCAGAAGGGACATGCATAATATGGTTTATCTCAAATGATACCATACTGATGTAATACATTTGGCTAACATTTACTTATTATGTCATATCATCTAAAGTTATGATTTTACAGTCAGCTGCCCCAGCTTTATGACCAACGTTGTTTTTACAGAAACATGCCATTCATTTCACTCAAGGTTATTTTATCAGTACCTTCTGATACATGTTTTATTTGGGACTCGCAGAACATCTACAAAAGAAATATGCATGACTCACTGAAGTACAAAGAGCAACTGTTTGTTGCATGAGTAAGATTCAATATCGTTCCCTAACTTACATTTAGTTAGGAAATTCATAGCATCTATCAAGACACTTTTGAATTTTCATTAATTTTTGTTTAAGTACCCTGATAAGTTTCTTTAACCTAAGATAAAGACGCAGTAAAAAAACAACAACCAACAATTGAAATTGTGAAGTTCAGTCACACCATCACTGGCATTCACTCTCTTATAATGCACCCTCAAGAGCTGTTTTTACAACAACATATTCCAACAACAACCTTGGAATATGCTTAAGCCAAGGACACCATTAAAACTAGGAGATAGTCATTAAGTGATCACTCTAAATCTTAACAATGGGTGAAAAAGACCGATGTGCTTTACATATAGATTATATAGCAAGATAAAATTTGACACATCATAGCAACCCTCAATCACATTGGGTACAAGTGCCATTTGGAGAGAGCCACTTGGAGAGGAAAA
>NW_015174279.1:425943-442732 GCF_001447785.1 Gekko japonicus
ATGCACATACAAAGCTTTTCTGATCCCTATGGCCCTTTCTGTTTTATAAGATAAGGTAATTGGGGTAATATTATACAAATCTTCATGGCATATTGGAGTAATATTATATACATCTTCATAGCATATTCATGCTAGCATTCCAAAAACTCTCAACAGCTTAACAGTGCTGAAATACATTTTATTTCTATATTAATAAAAGATTCAATATCACTGGCTACAGCATTTACAGTTTGTTCTCTATGATCAGAGCAATTGTTTCTATAGTACTGTGCAAAGAAAGCCTGCCCATTTAAGGAAAAAGCAGAGTTATTTGCACAATATCAACCATTACAGGAAAATTATTAAGATAACAACTTTAGGAACAACTTCTACACACCTAGTACAAACTACTGAACAAATTAGAGCCATTGTTCCTTTGTAAGGAGCAAGATCTTTTGAAGGCAGAATTTGAGCTTTTATAGATTCAGGTATGATTCTGTTATTATTTAGTGATAAAGCTCAAGACAAATCTTAGTGAATGAACTGCAATGCACTGTAGGACTGGTTAAGACTCCTTAAGGGTACAACTAAAACAACTGCAGCTTTGGCTTGGAATTCAAGCATCTATTTTTCCAGTGCAGTGTATCTCTATAAGAGTATCCTGTCCTTTGTAAGGATGATAAATATTACTGAAGAAGGAAGAGGGAAAACCTCATTTTATAATCTAGCTATGTATACCATCAGGAAATCATAGCTATTAAGATAATGTGAAATGCTGAAAACACATCAATTGTCCTAAGTGAACACTGATTTGCCAGTAAGTGTTGCTGCAACAACCATACATTCTGGCATAAGGAAAAATATGAAGCAACCAACACTTAGCAACAATGAAAATGCAGTTCTATCTGGGAAGGGTTAATTTATAAGAAAACATAAGTCACTTCCATTATTGGGTTGTGTGTGAAAATATTGGCTTGAATGAACAGCAAATTCTTAATGTGTATTTAACTAGCATAAAATATTTTGTTGTTGTGATATTAACTCAGAAGGTAAATAGGGCGGGTACTTCCATGGGAGACCAACAAGGAAAACTCTGCAAAGGAAGGCAATGGCAAACCACTTCTGCTTCTTACTTGCCTTGAAAGCCCCTTGCTGGGGTCACCATAAGTCAGCTATGACTTGACAGCGCTTATGAAGAATACCCCCAAATTGTGAAAACATATCCAACATGGTGTTATTATAGGTGTATTTACTTTCAAAAGACAGCATACCTTAGATCACTGAAAGCCTAGTCTCTTGTGTAAAAAAAATTCTTCAACTGGCTCTAAAATGCTGATCTATGTTCACGATGAACATTTCTTTTCCTTATCTCGATATGCAATTCTGAACATGTCCAAATTGTGGATTAAAAAAAAAACACCCATATAACAGGACCATGAACATAGAAATCTGATTTTTCTGCAAACTGAGGAAAATCCCTAAATCTGCAAAAAAAAAAAAAAAACCTGAATAGTTTTCTTTTTTTAAAAAAACAACAACTCTAAAACTGTAAAAGAAAGCAGACCTCACAACTCCAACAAAAATGCCAATCAAACTCTTACAGGATTATAGTTTACATTAAGAGAGAAATTTTACTTTTAAAAAATCTGAAAGGAGAAGATAAAACAATGGCAGGAAGATGATGAAGAAAAAAACAACAGGAAGGTGAGGAAGAAGTAGGAGGATGAGGGAAAATGAGTGGAGGTAAAGGAGGGGATGTAGTGATAGCAGCTGAACCCATACACCCCTACCAGCAACAGAGAGAACTGCCAGCTGTAAATGCCAATGCAATCCGCATGAATAAAGATTATTGTTCATGTTTCCAAGTGCTTCTCAACCCGATTTCTATAGGTACCCTAGATGGGTGAAGTGGAAAAAATGAAATTCATTCCCAATACTAGCTCTCATCGGAGCAACTCAGGCTGTTTGGAAAAGAGGTGGTGGCCCAAAATGTGTTGCAAATGTAACTGATAATGTAATTACCCAATGTCTATGTGACAAAATTTGGCACAATAAACAATGAAGAGTGGCTTACATAAAATATTTCTGAGCATATATGAAGCTGGCAGAAATTTTAAAAACTTACCCTTAGCTTTGCAACATCATACCTATTATTAGAATCGTATACAGCAACAGCTATGCCACAGCAATATTAGTTCACTACATTACAGAGGTGACAGAGACATCAAATACTAGCAGAACAAGATTACCTGTTGATTACCTCTGGCAGATTTAGTGGGCAAAAGCCATTAACCCACCCACCCCCAATCAAATATGTCATAAAACACAAAGACAGAAAAAGCCAAAAAAAGATGTAATTTACTTGAACCTGTACCTTTAATGTAACTCTTCCACATTATCTGTAAAAACACTCACATGTGTGTTTTTCACCCATAATGTTTTAGAATGCTCAGCTACCATAACAGATCCTAGGTGTTTATTCATACATCCCTGAAAGGTGTTGTTTAGAACCTCCAAATATTTAAACTCTGAAAAGTGAAATAAGGCAACTTACTAGCCCTTTTCAGTCATTACATTTGATCACATGTACAGGAAGAATGGGACCGTGGTAGCTCAGAGGTTAAGACGTTGAAGCTGCAGACCGGAAGGTCTGTGGCTCAGCAGTTCAAGACCCTAGTGCCACATGGTGGAGTGAGCTCCTGTCTCTGGCCCCAGCTCCTGCCAATCTAGCAGTTCAAAAGCAAGAAACTGCAAGTAGATAAATAGGCACCCCTTTGGTGGGAAAGTAACAGCATTCTGTGCACCTCAGCATTTAGTCATGCTGGCCACATGACCACGAACACGTCTTTGGACAGCGCTGGATCTTCGTTTTGAAAATAAAGATGACCCTAAAATTGGATTTGACTAGCTTTCAAGCAAGGGAAACCTTTACCTTTTTACAAGAAGAATACACTATATGCACTCACATGTATCAGGATGATTGACTGCAGTACATTCTGCCCATACGCAAGGTTAAACATAATGACTGAAAGGAGTTATTATGACCTCTAACCCCTAGTCTCCCATCCCCTCTTGAAATTAACCTTAAATACAAAGTGCTTCCTTTAGTAATCCCTGCCTCCATTTCCATTTGCTCTCACTTGTCTATGTCAAAATTTAGCATATAAACTATGATGGGCACAGTAAGGATATTTATAAATAACAAACAATAACAGTAGTGGTTGTACTACTTGTTCCTTATCAGAACTGCACAATGTGACCTGGGAAGTCCATGGTTTAAATCTCCTTGGAGGAAGGGCAGGATAACAATGTCATAGATAGAGCCAGGTTATCCCAGATGTGCTTCATAAATCATTAAGGACAAAATAAGTACAGTTTTATCCCATTAAAAGGAACCACCTTATCATTCTCATCTATTACTACCCAACAAGGCCCCTTGACTCATAAAAGAACACCCTGTGGAATCTGTGCAGGTAAACTAATCTAGTTTCACAAAGCTCCACCTAAACAAAACAAAAACAAAAAAACCCAAAACACACACACACACACACTCACTAAAGACTTAAACCAGGTGCTGAGCAATCTAGCTCAGAAAACAACAGGCCAGTAGATTTCATGCAGTGTGCTTTCAAAACGTACTTATGCGGTTTATTTTAATACATTTCCAAGAAACGAAACTTGTGTTCACTACAAGAGAGAACAAGAGAAGCTACAGCTGCACCAAAAGACAACCTCACAAACTATGGGCTTTTATCATTTATTAAACTGTCTCTGGGCAACATGAAAATTCTCATAGTGCACCCTATGGTTTATTTAGTGAACTCTTTGAAAAGGAAACTATTGCATTTATTACTGTCGTGGTTTCAGTTTTAAGATCTGCCCTACTTTTCTTGTAGTCAAAACTATCTATAAAAACCACTGTTCCCAAGTTACATGTTCTAAAAGCTGCATGGCCCCAACTGTTTGGCAACTCATAAAAATGAGCACAGAAAATGGTAAGTTTTGAACAAATCAGAACACAATCCACATAATACTTTTTATTAAAGGTAAAGGTTCCCTTGCTCGAAAGCCAGTCGAATCCTACTCTAGGGTTGTGGTGCTAATCTCCGTTTCAAAGCTGAAGAGCCAGCGCTGTCCGAAGATGTTTCCGTGGTCATGTGGCCGGCATGACTAAACACCAAGGCGCACGGAACGCTGTTACCTTCCCACGAAAGTGGTACCTATTTATCTACTTGCAATTTCTTGCTTTCGAGCTGCTAGGTTGGCAGGAGCTGGAACGAGAGACGGGAGCTCACTCCGTCTTGCGGCACCTGGGTCTTGAACTGCTGAACTACCGACCTTCCACAGCCTGCAGTTCAGCGTCTTAACCACTTGAGCCACAGCAGCTCCACAACTTTTTATTAGAACCAACCAAAAGACACACAACAGTGCACAGGATTTTGAACTTGTTACTACGGGTGTACATTTGGCATAAACTGAGCTGAAAAAAATACCTTATTGGTAGCTTCAGGATATTTTTTTTTTAAGCCAGTTACCAAAAGGGGCTGCATTTCGGCTACCTGAACCGGCAAAGCCCTGAAAATCCCCAAAAATATTTGGGATTTTTGGAGCCACCGGACAGCTAACTTAAAGAGCATTTAAAGAGATTGCTGTCCCTTTAAAGGCCTTCTCCAAGTCACATGACTTCAGCTTTCCGAAATATTTACCAAATCCAAATACCATACAAGTATTGTGACTTGGGAATATTGGGAAATACCAATATTTTTTTGTTCAATATACCTAAACCTAGGAGATACCATTTTTTGCACACCCCTACTTGTTACATTTTATATTTGTGAAATCCAGCCTGATAAAGAGTTCTGGCAAACTGTATGTGTTTTTTACAGCTAACAACTTCTTTTTGCCAAAGCCTGAGAACTTTACTGCAACAAGAGATTCTTTAAGAACAAAATACTAAACTTCTGATTGCCAGCTCTGAGACACAGTGGTTAATCACACCCATTTCACACTTAGGCCTTGATGCAGCCAGAACATAGACACATGGGTGCTAGCGTGATGATAACCTTCACCGTCATTCATATACCCTCAAAACCAAAATCTGAGTTCAGTCCAGTTTCTCCTCTAGCCCAATCTATGGGGACCATTGACTATAATGGTCCCGACAGGCTACAATGGAGCCAAAAAACTTCAGCTTTCCAAAATATTTACCAAATCCAAATACTATACAAGTACTGTGACTTGGGAATATTGGGAAATACCAATATTTTTTAAATTCAATATACCTAAACCCGGGAGATACCATTTTTTGCACACCCCTATTTATTACATTTTATATTTGTCAAATCCAGCCTGATGAAGAGTTCTGGCAAACTGTATGTGTTTTTACAGCTGAAAACAACTTCTTTTTGCCAAAGCCTGAGAACACGATCTACCGGTATGTTTTACTGCAACAAGAGATTCTCTAAGAACAAAATACTAGACTTCTGATTGCTAGCTCTGAGACACAGCGGTTAACCACACCCGTTTCACACTTAGGCCTTGATGCAGCCAGAACATAGACACATGGGTGCCAGCATGATGATAACCTTCACCTTCATTCACATACCCTCAAAACCAAAATCTGAGTTCAGTCCAGTTTCTCCTCTAGCCCAATTTATTGCAAAAAAAAGGTCAGTTCTCCCAAAAAAGAGATGGGTCAGATCTGACCATTTCTCCAGTTCTTGTGGACAAACATAGTTCAAGGTATGATGTGTATTTAGTTCTTGTCCACAGCCTGTCTTAGTTCCCTATATGTTTACACAGCAGGTATGGAGAACTGCAGGCTGAGAGGTATTTAACAGATTTTCACTGCATGTTAGATATTTATTTAAATATGTATAGGCCCACCTCTTCAAACAAATGGGACCCAAGGCATGTAACACAATAAAACTATTTAAAGTAAAATAAATCAGAGAATTAAGAACAAGCAGAAATACTCACTTTAAAAATTCCTATAACCACCCCCCAGCCCTGATTAACTATAATGCAGTCGACGAGTTCCAATTGGCAGCCTTTAGAGGAATGGGGCTGCAGCCACTGAAAACACTTGTGACTCAGCAGCAGCTGAATGAAACTTGGCAGGGGTCAGAACAGCCAGCAAAGTTTGTTGTGAAGAACGCACCAGCTGCACAGGCTCATACTGGTAGAGGGAGTCTTTAAATATCCAGGCTTCAGGTCATGAATGGCTTTAAAAGTAAGTACCAGCACCTTGACCTGGATCCTTAAACATACTGGCAGCCTGCATAATGATTACAGATTGCAGTATGTTTGCCTGACCCCTGGGCACAGTCGATGATAGCTGACTAGACCAGGGTCACTGGTACAAGGACTGAGAATCTGTACCACAGGCTCTCAAGCAACAGATCTCCTCCCCCCCCTTAACTGTGCTCTTCAGTTTCAGTTAAATTTTTTTAATCGGGCTGATAAAACTGTTTACAGTATGCAACCACTGTGCTTACAAAACCAACAGTTATTCCAAGTGTACATAAAAGAAGAAGAAGCAGGAGCTAGGATGCAGAAAACAAGTCACAACAAACATAAGAAAGAGTTCTGACAAGATTCTCATTGATAAACACACGGTCATTGAGATAGACAATGAAGTCCTCATCAATCCCAAGAAAGCCAAATTAGTTTAATTTGTGTATTTCTCACAAGGCCTGACTGTGTATGTACAGCATGTTAACTTTATACGCATATTACCAGAAATGACAGGAAGTGCATGTTTTGCATGCTTTGGTGAGAAGTACCACACATACAATGTAAACTCTGATATTTAGGGCAGCTTCAGAGAAGGAGGTTTTAGAAAGAATAAAATGGTCTCCAACAAGGTTAAAAAAATCTAGCAGTGAGACAAAAACAAATCTGACAGCAGGTTTGGAAAAAACTGGTGCCACCGACCTATGCTTAGCTGTAAGCATACGAGTAAGGTATGTAGTGATGCTGTTGCTGATGAGAGCAAAGATTGGCAAACTGAACCCACAGGAAAAGGGGAGCTGCTGCTGCTGACTGACAAGGTTGGTTGAGGGCTTTGAGCTACTGAGGGGAGGGGCTGTGGCTCAGAGGAATAACCTCTGCTTTGCATGCAGGAGGACTCAATCCCCAGACTCTCCAGTTAAAAAGGACCAAGCAGTAGAAGATGAAAAAGACCTTGGAAAGCAACTGTCAGTCCAAGCAGAAAACACTGACCTTGCTGGACTGAAGGTCTGATTCAGTGTAAGGCAACAATTATTGAACTGCTACTGCTTAAAAGCACACTGCAGACTGAATCCCTGCCCTCGCATGAACCCTACCAGAACACACTTTTTAAGCATTGGATATAACCCAATCTCACCCTAGAACTTAGTTAAGTGTATAGCAATTATAGATATACTTTGGTGGCTGAGAACTGGGAAAGTATGCACGTAAATGAACAGTGTAAATGTTTCTCTGGAGGTAATGTGTCTCCTGAGGTAGAGAAGCTTGTACAAGACACGAGCATCTTCAGGAAGCTTCAGGAATATTAACACATTTGAGAGCTTTTATTTGAAAATTAAACACTTCTGATATTTATTCTTCAGATGTGCTTCAGCTCATACTGAAGATTAACACAGAACATAGGTTTAACAGCTGTTGCTCCCTTGTGTTTTATACCAGAGCTACACAATGGAGCACCAATGGAACATTTCAAACACCAGTTCATGCAGCTAGCTGTGGTGCCTATCCCCAGCTTACTGACATTACCAGCAAAAGCTCCAGTCAAATAAGGAACAGTATTAAGAACTCTGTCACTGTGACAGTTTGCTAAGTCACCAAAAGAGAGACTTTGAAATCAATTCACCTGATGGTTTTAAAAAACAAAACTTTCCAAAGTTTCAGCATCTCCCAAGCATCTCTTTTCTCAATATGCTTCTATAATACATTAAATACAAAATGAAAACAGTAGATGGTATAGAACAGTGGTGGCGAACCTATGGCACGGGTGCCAGAGGTGGCACTCAGAGCCCTCTCTGTGGGCATGCATGCCATCGCCCCAGCCAGGCCCAGACCATCATTAAAGTGTCGAATTCTCTGCCAAATAATTTTAAGTAAATGAAAGCATTTGGGATTGCTTTCCTTACTTTGTTTGGATCATCTTAAGTTAATGTATGATTTGTTTCTTCTAAAGTAAAACCTCAATATTCAGGTTAAATTGCCGTGTTGGCACTTTGAGATAAATAAGTGGGTTTTGGGTCGCAGTTTGGGCACTCGGTCTCTAAAAGGTTCGCCATCACTGGTATAGAATATCCACTGTAGAGGGCCTTCTCAGCAGTGGCACCAAAACTTTGGTACTCTCACCCCAGGAAGATTCATCTGTTTTATTCTGTTGCCACCTTCTACCAGTGGGTAAAGACTTTTTAGTTTTGCTTGGCGTTCCCTCAGTGATTCTCCCTTCTCCCCTATGTTTTAACTGTTGTCTTTCTTCCTTTCATCAGAGCCAGATGGATCAGTTAATGTGCTGTAAAGATGACAGTGGACTTGAGAGTTATTGTTCCGCACATGGTATCACATGTTCTGCACATAGCAGTACTCCCCCTAAGATATGTTTGCAGATTTTAGATCTGGCCTTATCCTCAGATGCACAAATGGTATTCATGTTTCAAACTGCCTTTGGTCAGTTTCATTTGGTATGGCAGGCATGCCCTTTCCTAGAATGAAATGACTTGACTGTGCACATTCCCATGACATCAAAGGCTGTAACACATTCTACATTGGGCTGCCTTTGAAAACCTCTTGAAAATTCCAACTGATTCAAAATGTTGAGTCTAACCCACTGACATGGACATCTTGTACCCAAAGGGGGTGGGGGGTAAAGCAATAACCAGCACACAAAACGATAGACCCAAACTTCAAGTACCGAGACCCTTCAGGGACTATGCCTGATTAGAGTGACTATACTTATTTTGGATACAGCCTTTTTTGAACTGGTAGCATTCAGGATGTGTGCATGCAATATTAGTGCCTACAAGGAAATTTTTCTATCATTAGTTCTATAGCTTGGGTTTAAATGGAACTGGAAATAATGTTTTTGTTAATATACTCTACCAACAATCAATAGATGGCATTTTAGTGAACTTGCAAATTGAAAAAGACTATTTAGTTGAAATGTGTTTGGTCTATATGATTTTAATGTAAATATTTTCTTTGGTCTGTATGATATTTTATGCTTTATCTTGTGTATTTATTAAAGTAGAATTGTTCTCCTAGGATTATATACGGTCTTGGAATAGATTTTATATGTTCCTTAATCTTTTTGGGGTTTAGCATCTTGTATCAATAGCATGTATTAACAATGACAACATGTTTTACAGTATTACCAGACTTCAAAGTACCAGTTTCATCTTAAAGCTCTATATAATGGTACTCTCAAATCTGCTTTGCTCTTGAATAATCAGAGGCCAAGAATGTCTTTATCAGTTTATGATGATATATCAGTTATAAGGACAAGCCTGACCTTGCCCCAGTCAAGCATGGTTTTGTGACCTCCCAAATAGATTACTGTACTGTGTTCTACATAGGGCTACTTTTGAAAGTTCTTAGAATCTGTCTAGGCGACGAGCGGATTTATGCTCGGCCTGAGACACTTATGGATCCAACTGGATTACAGACAACTGTGCGGGATCTAATGCCCTCCAGTGACTCATTAGATGCGCTGAAAGAGGACTGGAACTCCCATCTCTCTGAAGCCATTGATGAGATTGCCCTCCCGATGCCCTCTTCGCTCCCACGCTAAATTGTCGCCCTGGTATACAATGAAACTCAGGGGGATGAAACAGGAGCTGAGACGGCTAGAGCAAGTGTGGCGACACACTCATGACAAAGAGGCAAGATGTTTATGAACACCTATGAGATGGTGGTGAAGGCTATGAAGAAGTATTTCACAGCCTCCATATGTTCCACAAGCTCACGCTCAGTGCAATTATTTAGGGTAATTGGATCGTTAACTTCTCGTACTGAGAAAAACCAAAATATTAGGAAATTGGCTCTTAACTCTGAAGTTTCTGTACGGTTTTTAATGGAAAAAGTCTTGTCTCTCCATCGCACTCTCCCAGCCATTATTGATGCAATAAGTGAACTGGAGGCTCCTTGACCATCTTTGGATTCAGTTACTGAAACCTTCAATCACCTTTCCAATGTTGACAGGATTCTGGGTGCTGTTAGGCCAACCACACACCTCCTAGATCCTTGTCTGTGACTGGTGAAGGCTGGCAGCAAAGGTATGGGGCCCCTTGGTAGACATTGTTAATCTGTCCCTGGATTCAGCGGTCTACCTGGAGGGGTTTGAAAGAGGCTGTGGCTGTTCCACTCTTGAAAAAGCCATCTCTGGATCCTACCAATCCAGCCAATTACCAACCAGTCTCAAATCTTTCATTTCTGGGTAAGGTAATTGAAAGAGCAGCTGCAGAGCAGCTCCAGAGTTTCCTGGATGAAACATCGGCAGTGGTCCCATTCCAGTCCAGTTTCTGCCTCAGCCATGGGACAGAGACGGTGTTGGTCACCCTCACACATGACCTTCATGGGCAGCTGGATCGAGGTGGGTCAGCATTGCTGATACTGTTAGATATTACCTCAGTGTTTGATCTCTTTTTTAACAATATATTTATTGGGTTTTTTATAATATAGGCCGATATCATATACATATAAACAAGAACATCAACAAAGCTACATGCAAAAAACCTAAAATAGCAGTTTGTCTTTTCAGCAACACTGATTAACAGAGAAGCGAAACAAAAAAATGATTATTTTGTTCTTATATTCAACCTTTTGGTCAATTCTATATTGAGTAGCTACTTCTATCTCTGTTTCTGTTAAAGTTTAAATACTGCATTTTCCAAATTAAACTGTCAGTTCATATTAACAGTATAAGATATTCATATTCACTGTTTACAATCATCATTATCTTCACCATTCAAGGTTCTAACCATTACTATTACACATCTTTCAGTCGTCTGCCAATTCCTTGCTTTTAGTATAGGAACAGGGTTTAATATTACAATTTTAAGACTTTTTTCTTTTATTACCCTTTTAAATTTTTATTCAATCTCTACAGCATGTAAATTAATGTATCATTTTGTTGAAACCATTATATCAAGCTTAGCTTGAGGGTTAACTCTATTATTCATTAAATAGAGTTATATTCTGCCGGGTCTTTATCTTTCTTTGTTTGTCTCAAAGTTAATCTTTATCCAACACAGACATGCTAAGCTAGTATCAAAATTAATTAGAACTTAATTACACCATCGTGATACAATACTCTAACACCATTAAATACAATTAAACAATTATTCATCCATATTCTAACCTTTCCTATTACATTAACAATTATTCCACAAATCTGCCAATTCCTTGTTTTTTAATATAAATACTGAATATAATCTTAATAATCTTTACATATTTTACTTTTACTAGCAATTTATTGAGGCCATCATACTAACCTTAACTTATAGGTTCAAATTATCACTCAAAATCATTATTATTAAAATTAATTATGATTTAACTATAATATTCTAACATGATTAAACATAATCAAACACCTTTAAACAATTAATCATCCTTATTATTACCAATTTATCTTTAAATATTTTGCTTTTACTAACAATTTATTGGGACCCTTGTATTAATCTTTAGCCTGGAGATTCACTCAAAATCATATTAAATTGTGATTAAAATTAATTACAACTTGACTATAATATTCTAACATATTTAAACATAATTAAACACCATTAAACAATTTAACATCCCTATTATTACCAACACCCTTTGTCTTTAAATTACACATAATAACACTTTCTTAATCATCACTATTATACAACAAAAAAGTTTTTAAGGTCATTTTTTCAATCTAGGCATATGTCAGACGAAAACCAAACATTTCACCTTTCACACAATTTCACTTTCTGCTTATACATCTGTAGCCTGCTCTTTTGCCACAACATTTTTACATGCCTTTTGTCCTTATGGGTGTGATAAATTATTCCTAACCTTTCCCCCTCAATCTTCAGAAATTCCAGTTCCCAAGTTTTATTGTCTCTTTTAAATTTCCATGATCATTGCTTTGTCCTTTTTCCCCCCATCTTTTTTTCCCTTCAAAGTTCAGCTTTTGCACTTTTTTTTTAGTCAAACATAGCAGAAAGTCTTTTTAACTGTTTTTTTTCTCACTATTTTCAATGGAAGGAGTTGAGTCTCATCACCGACCTTCTCTTGGGAATACTCCAGGCTGACTACCTCATTCTGAGTACAATCCAGCTTTTGATAAACGCCCGTGTTTTCCACCCCACTCTGAGTCAATTAAGCTTTTCTTTATCCTCAGTTTCAGCTTGGGAGTTGTGCGATTTTTCTGCTATATTTCCAAAGGCTTCTTCGATTCGTATCCAATATAAGTCCTTGCCAATGATGAAAAACTATAAATTTCCCAAAAAAACAAGAATACAAAACGGAAAACAACCGTCACTCCCATGTATTTATCGGCTGCTGTTCTTCTCCATTTTAGTTATTTTGTTCGGGATAATTCTCTCTATCTTCCTTCTGTACTTTGAATTCAGAAGTAAACGTACTCACTTTTCTTCTTCTTCTGCATTGCTGCATTTGTTGTAAGTCCCAATAGGTTAAAAGAAGGATGTTCATAGCTAATGTAGAGCATGGTGTCCATGCTCTACTCCGTGAAAACGTTCCTGCTTCGGGGCAGAAGCGGACATCCCTCCGCATTGCTGAGTACAGGAGGGGCTGCAACAGAGCCCCCTGCTCTAGACCTCTCTCCAGGAGATCTAGCAAAGTCCCCCCAACGTCCGGGGGGCTCCAAAAGAAGCGAAACAGAATCGGGTGTCCCAGAGGAGCCGAGAATGTGCACGTCGCTACACCATACCAACCAGAAGAAAGAGTTTCAGTGTTTGATCTCTTGATCCACCACTCCACCAACGTAGCAGTCCATGGGACAGTCTTGAAGTGGCTGATCTCGTTTCTCCAAAGTCAGGGACAGAGGGTGGTGCTGAGGGGGAGATATCAGCTATGTGGAGTGCCTCTTTCTCCAATGCTGTTTAGTATCTACATGTGCCCCTTCGTCCAGCTGGTTCGGAGTTTTGGGCTTGGGTGTTACCAATACGCCAATGACACCCACCTATATCTGCTGATGGGTGGCTGCCCAGACTCTGCTCTGAAAAATCTGGCTGAGGGTTTGGAGGTCGTAGTGACATGGTTGAAGCAAAGCTGGTTGAAGCTGAATCCAACTAAGATGGAGGTTCTGTGGCTGGGGGGTGACTTAGAATTAGGGAGCGAACTCCCAGCCCTTGAAGGGGTGCCTCTGACACCAGCACCTACCATCAGGAGTCTGGGTATGATCTTGGACCCCACTTTATCTATGAAGGCCCAGATCACCAATGTTGTCCGGCAGGCATTTTTCCAACTGTGCCAAGTCAGACAACTGGCCCCCTATCTGTCTCACTCTGATCTTGCCACAGTAATCCATGCAACGGTCACCTCCAGGCTGGATTACTGTAACTCACTTTACATATGGCTACCCTTGAAATTATTAGTTGTAGATTTTCCGAGCTGTATGGTCATGGTCTTGGCATTGTAGGACCTGACGTTTTGCCAGCAGCTGTGACTGGCATCCTCAGAGGTATAATACAGAAAGATGGAGTACTCAGAAGCTCATACTGGCACAAAATGCAGCAGCGCGGGTCTTTATGGGTATTCCCGGGTGGCACAGTTACATCCAGTGCTGCGCGAACTGCTTTGGTTGACAGTGAAGCACCAGATCAGATTCAAGGTTTTGGTGCTTACCTTTAAAGCCCTTAACAGTCAGGAACCTATGTACCTCCAGGAACAGCTCTCCCAATATGTCCCCCAAAGGGTATTAAGATCAGCAGATAAGAACCTTCTTGTGGACCTGGCCCAAAAGATATCCAACTGGCCTCAACCAGGGCCAGGGCCTTCTCTGCCCTGGACCCAGCCTGGTTGAACTCTCTGCCAAGTGACATCCATGCCCTGTCTGATCTGTTAAACTTTTGCAGGGCATGTAAGGCAGAGATGTTCCGCGAGGCCTTTGGTTGAGGCCAGTGACAGTTCCTTATTTGTGCCTGGCACCCTCCTCCCCATGGCTGAATGCTAGCACTTAAGAAAGGAGATGGGTCACAGTAAAAAACCACTAGTAAATACCATGACAATATGCACACAATATATCAAGAAAATATATTTAAAGAAAATAATAATTTTCAAATAAACTTTATTCTATTGTCTGCAAAGTGATCTGACTGACTTGGCTTTAGACTAGAAGGTTCGCACCTCATCTACGTGGATTCCTGTACTAAAAAAGATTGAATAATATATGTCAATTTCATTGCTTCATGCAAGAGATAACTGTTATTTTTGAAGAAGGAATACTTCAAAACAAAGAGAAAATATCCGGAATCTTCATCAAAATAATTTTGAGTTCAATATTAATAGTTTCATTTTTATATATTTAAGCAAGTCTTTTACATATTTAAGCAAGTCTTTGGGTAATTTCCCACAAGCACTGCTCCGCGCTCACTCTTCCCTTTTGCCCCGATGGTACGTGTCAATTTCACACAAGCTGCTGCGTGGCTGCATTTTGCCCCGCAGCTTTGCGCGATTTTTCCCGCGTCTACTCAATCCTCAAAAAACAGGATTGAGTAGACGCAGGGAAAATCGTGCGAATTTTGTTTATACTTAGCATTGTTAAAATCTTTCTTTGTCATTGGTCTTTAAGACAAGTGTCTGCTTAATTTACTATAAGTAACTTAAAATAGAAAAAGGTTTATTTAAAAATTATTTAAGTATATTTTCTTTAAATATATTTTCTTGATATATTCTGCGCATATTGTGATGGTATTTGCTAGTCTTAGTTGAATGTTAGCACTACCATCTTCTTTTTAAAATGTTCAGAATGTTTTAAATATTGTGTTTTTATGGTTTCACCTTATTTTACACTGTATTGAACCAAACTGCTGTGAACTGCCCTGAGCCCCGCACAAGCAGGGAAGGGTGGTTTTTAAAAAGATATAAATGTAATTTAATAAATAAATAAATAGACTGTTTAGGGTATATTTCTGACTGTTGGATGCGATCCATAGTTTTTTTCCATGATGAAGTGGTCCCATACTTTATTGAACCAACATGCATGTGTCAGTGCCATTGGAGATTTCCATCTGGAAGTGATTGAGCTCTTTGCGGGCTCAGGGTGGATTTATACAAGACAGTTTTTCCCCTCCTGCAGGCAATGACCACAGATGGTCTTTTCAGTGGTGGTTTTACGTCTATGGAACACTCTTCCACATGACATTTGTCTGAAATCACTGGTTGCATTTCGGGGACAGGCAAAGGATTAGTTGTTCTGTTCTAATTTTGGTTCAGAAGTCCACTACAGTCTTACCCTGATTATGATCTTGTAGTTTGATCTTGCTTTAGCTGACTTCTTTTTGTTGATGTTTTCATCCACTGCCAATATCTTTGTTGCTGTTTTAAATAAGATACAGCCTACCACTCTACACACTTTAGTTCTTTACATGACAACAAAGAAGCTAAAAACCATCAGAAATGTAATCTAATCTGATGATCATATAGTTTTGGGGGGGTTTAAGCAGCATTGACCTGTATTAAAAATATGCCCTGAAAAGTAGGGCATATTTTAAATAAGTTATTAAAAAATAAAGCAGCTGTTTCAATGTTCTCATAGGTATCTTAGTAAAGGTAAAGGTTCCCTTGCTCGAAAGCCAGTCGAATCCGACTCTAGGGTTGCGGTGCTCATCTCCATTTCAAAGCCAAAGTATCTTACCTGTCAGTAATTTAAAAAAACTAATTATTCGATATTTTACTTGAGTATCTTAACATGGCATACGTAATACCTGAGTTATCCTCTCTGTTTCAAGTTAATAGGTAATCCTACAAGGTCCAGTTGCACCTTATAGCCGCCAAACCTCTCTATGAAACAGACATACACTATGCTTAGTATTTAACGGCACATCACTGCCTGAAGTTGTTAGAATTACACAGCAACCTTCCTCTTTAAAAAAAAGCATACAAAACTTGCATTGTATGAACGTTAACATTAATGTAGTCTGAGTGAAATGGGAGCCAAAGTCCAGATTAAACATACAGTGCTTAAATAATAATAAACTCAGAGAAAGTGCACTGAGTCACTTACTATACCAGACACAATAAGAAAAAGAAAGCAAGGAGTGAAAATGACATCTCCTCTGGTGCCCCAAATTAAAATATTACAAGAGACGGGGAAATCCACAACCATATTTATCAGCTTACCGGTAAAAATAGCCTCTTCGCTCTTTTTTGTCTTCCTTGGTCTCCATAGTAAACAGTAAAAAGTCCAAAGTAAGCTTGTGAGGTTTTGTGTTTCCAGTCAGCGCCTCATGTCCTCATTACAGCCCCTACATTTATCATTAAGGGAAGAAAAGTGGAAGTTCATTAATTAGCTTGTCAACACCCTGACATTATTTATAAAGACACAGAGCTACAGCCTGTAGCCCCACAAGAAGTAAACTTTAACCAGTAAAAGAAAGTCACATGACACCCAGCTTATTGTACCAATAACAAAAGACAATGGACGCTGGCCAGCTCACTGTACAGGAAACACAAATTATATCTTGTTACTTTTATAAAGGCAAATATAGAGTCTCTGATACACAGAAGTTAAATGACAGTGATGATGCTTTTAAAACTTTAAAACCGAACAGCAGGTCAGGGATCTGAGAAAGGGGCAAGATGCATGGAGGGGGGGGGGGGT
>NW_015174279.1:442745-464317 GCF_001447785.1 Gekko japonicus
GTTTTTGTAAAGGGGGCAACTTGGCGATAAGCTGATGCAGCAAGCAAAGTAAAGGGAGGAATCATCATATTTCTTAATATATATAATTCCGTTACGTATTGGCCATTTCCGGCGCTCCCACTGCCTATGCAGTGCGCTCCACTGGCCGATCAGCTGCCACGCAAGGGTGCTTGGGTGGCATTGTCTCGGTGCTGTGTATACTCTTCTCCCCCACCCACTGCCAGCCTGGACACATCTCTCACAGCATAAGCTGCAAAAATTACAACTACTCTTCAGGAGGGAGGGGAGAGGAAATGGAACGCTGGAGTCAGAGGAGCAGATACCAGTAGCTGATGGTTGGCTGGGAAGGAGACAGGGTTGCCAACGCCAGGCTGGATATTTCTGGGGTTGAGCCTGGAGACGATGGGGTTTGAGGAGGGGTGGGACCTCAGACAGGTGCAAGGCCATAGACTCCACCTGCGAAACCAGCCATTGACCCCAGGTAACCACTGCTGCCAATCTCCAGGCGAGGGCTGGAGATCACTCTGCATTACAACTGCCCTTCATGTGGCAGACATCACTACCCTTGAAGAAAATGGTGGACTCTGTGTCATTATATCCTGCTGGGGTTGCCACAGCAAGTTGACACTGAGTGCTCAAGGCCGCAGCACTCACCCACAGCCTCTTTCTAGAGCTCGTTGTATTTATTTCCACAATGGGCCTTCTTCCTAGTTCCTAATACAAAGGAAAATAGAACAGAGCCTTGCACTTCCTCCTGCCTTAGAAACCATGGGTTCCACCAGTGTCAGTACACAGGCAGTATAAAAGGTGACGAGATAAATCCCACAATATTTTTGAATGTTGCTAAGTGACCCTCAGTGTTTTTTTTGCTGGGACTATCTACACATTTCCCATTTTAATTCTCTGCAAAACTAAGTATCCTTGCAGGCAGATACTAAAGGATTTCCCCCCCTTCAAATTCTAGGAAATAAAAGCAGTAACACAAAATTGCAGATGGTTGGGAGGGGGGAATTAGAGCATTGCCATGTACTGTTATCAGGTAGAGGCCATACAAGTTTGGCAGAGGTCCTGTTCTAAGGAGAAAACATTGACCTCACTGAAAGTAAGTTTTAAGAATTCATGCCAAATTTGTGCAAAATATATTTACAGCCCAACAGGGGCATAAACTTCAGGTGAGTCAGAGGCCTCAAGCCCCCTCTGGGATTTCCCCATGGGGACAATCCCCCCCCCCAAGCTGCCAGATAGCATCAGGAAGCTGCTCAGGCTGCCAAGTTCAGTCAGTCCTGTTGGTCTTTGTAGCAGATTATCAAGTTCACTGAAAGCATAGGGCTGGTTTTGTTTGTTTTTAAAGACACGAGGGGGAGGGGACCTTCAGTGGATAATACTGTATGTGAAGAAGTAACAAAGAGAGAGCCTGGAGGGTAGAAAAGAGAAAGATTAACAGAACTGGCAGAATCCATCTAGCCATCAGAATGCCTCAGTGGCTGGACTGAAGAATATATTTCATGCAGCCTGAAACAAAACCTCTGATGTAAGTAATGGATCAAGAGAATTATGGCCTGCCTTTGCAGATGGGATAATAGTAATTGCAATATTACAGTGTCCTGGTGGGCCCTGGCTTAGACAAAGAAACAGTCCCATCTCCATTTTATCTTTAGCTGGGGGAGAGCTAACCTGATAGCCCAGGTTAGCCCAATCTTATCAGATCTTGGAAGCTAAACAGGGTCAGCCCTGGTTAGTACCATATTTGGATGGGAGACCACCAAGGAAGACCAGGGTATCTATGCAGAGGCAGGCAATGGCAAACCACCTCTGGATATCTCTTGCCTTGAAAACCCCACGGAGTTGCCATAAGTCAGTTGTTATGTAAAGTAACGGTAAAGGTTTCCAGTCGAATCCGACTCTAGGGTGTGGTTCTCGTCTCCGTTTCCAAGCCGAAGAGCCAGCCCTGTCCAAAGACGTTCCCATGGTCATGTGGCCGGCGAGGCACAGAACACTATTACCTTCCCACCGAAGTGGTACTTACCTACTTGCAATGTCTTGCTTTCGTACTGCTAGGTTGGCAGGAGAAGTCAGTTGTTAGTGGATAGCAAAAAAGAAAAAGAAAGGGTGTGTAGAGAAAACCTGATTCCCCAAAGGTGGCCTATCTAGACCCTCCTTTAAATAAATAAATATTTCCATCTCCATTTTATATTTAGCCTGCGGTGCCTGGGGTGCAAAAGCCTGTTGGCCAAACATTGGAGGGGGGGGGGTTGAACTGAGACTTGATGCCCACATTGTGGAAGCTGATTTTGAGATCCTGCAACTTGCTTTAGAGAAAATGAAATGCAAGAGATGAGGCTATTTCTGCCTTTAGCCATTTTTGCCTGTATTTGTGTATCTGTACATGAAGGGGGAGATATAGATTAGGTTCCCTAAATATGGAAAAGTGAGGCAGTTCTGCTGTCCTGTATCCTACTTCAACCAAACAAGGCCAGGGTATCTGAGAAAGCAGTATTTACTGTGGATTCTAAGACTCATGTGGAGATTCATACTAAGTATCCAGTATGTAAGCAATGTAGCTGTTAGAATAACCTGTGCTTCGCTACGGTATTTAACTTCCGTAAATCCAGCTTCAATATTGATGATGTAAAGTTTGAAATGTAACATTTGTTGTAGGAATTCTAATGGAGAAGATTTTAGTGTACAAAATGAAGTGAGACATACGTACTTTTTTTCTCTCTACTGAAGGACCTCTCTGTAGACTGCTGGGGCGGACTCCCTCATGGCTTTAAGCACCCTGCAACTGCTGCTGCACCTGACAGACAACCACCTGTTAGGTGTAGGAGGTGGGGGGAGTGTGTTGGAAGCCATCAGAGGGGCTGGGCCAGCAACATCGCTAAGGTGACCCTGCAGGAGCGGCATCCCTGGTCCTGCTCCTACACCTGACAGATACTCACCTTTCTGGTGTTGGGGGGGTGTTATGTTTAAAGGCATCAGGGAGGCTGGGCCAGCAGTGGGGCTAAGGCAATCTTGCTGAGCAAACCTCCCCGGTGGCTGTAAGCATCCCACCTCCTCTCCTCCATCTGACAGGCAGCTGCCTGTCCAGTGTAGGAGGGAAGAGTATTAGGAGCTACTATGGAGGCGGGGCTGGCAGGATCACTAAGGCGTTACTGCTGGGGTGGTAACTCCCTTGTGGCTTTAAGCACCCTGCAACTGTTGCTGCACCTGACAGACAACTGCATGACAGGTGTAGGAGGGGGGAGCATGTTTGAAGCCATAGGGAGGCTGGGCCAGCAGCTTTGCTTCACCTCACAAGCAGTTGGCCACTCCTGATTTCCTCAACTGTCATTAGCTCTCTGTAGCCCTCTGTAACTGTTTTGTTTTTTTAAACTGAGCTCTGCAGCTGACCAATCAGAGAGTGGGGGGTGCAAGGAGACAGCAGCCTGGCAGCTGCATAGGAATCAATTGGGAGTGTATTTTACCCCTTTTGACCCCTTTACGGGTTGAATTCCTAAAAATCCCTTCTTAGTGAGCACCTACGTCATGGTAGGAGCGCTCTCCCTGAATTTGGTGTTTCTAGGTCCAGCAGTGTGGCCTGTGCGTTGATTTTACGACAAGGGGACTTTCTTCTATATACGGTATATAGAAGACTGGGGAGACCAGTTCAAATCCCCACTTAGTCATGAAGCTCACTATGTGACCCCAGGCCAATCACACACTCTCAACCTAACCTACCCCACAGGTTAGTTGTGAGGAAGAGAGAGGGAGGGAGGGAGTATTTTCTTTCATACCCAATGAAATGTTTACCCTTGTTGTCTCAGTGAAGGAGTTTATGGTATCTTTTCTCTCATTTTACAGAATCCTCTTTCTTTGATAGAGATTCAGACTATTAAAAGTGAAAATAAATGTAAACCACAAGATTGTTGATGGCAGGCAGTTTTTGGAAACTATGTATAGCTTACTGATGGGTAAGATCAGTAAGATCAATGGATGGCAGCAAATTAGCATGTAAATGCAAGAGTTAATGAAGAGATGTGAGAATGAAGCTAGAATCTGGCAGCAGCCCCAAGACAAACCAAGACAAAACACAGGGTTGAGCTTGGTTTGTCTTGGGATACTGTGTATAGTTCTGGTCACTGCACTTGAAAAAGTGTATTGTTGAGCTTGAAAAGGTACAGAAAGAAGCAACCAAAACAATCAGGGGAGTAGAGCAGCTGCCCTAAGAGGAATCACTTTAAACATTTAGGGCTGTTTATAAAATTATGTAGGGCTTGTAGAGAGTGGACAGGGAGAAACTCTTCTCCCTCTCCCATAATACTATAGCCCAGGATCATCCACTGAAGCTGAAGAGTGGAATGTTCAGGACAGACAAAAGGAAGTATTTCTTCACAGAGTATATAATTTGTGGACGTTACAGCCGTAGGTTGCAGTCATGGTCGCCATCTTGGAAGGCACGAAAGGGGAGTGCACAACTTCATGGAGGACTAGGCTATCAATGTCTACCAAACATGACAATGTTTACTAAACATGACAATGTTTACGAAGGGAGCTTTGGCTCTCAAAAGCTTATACCCTGAAACTTTTGTTGGTCTCTAAGGTGCTACTGAACTTGAATATAACTAATCATGATGGATATCTACTCCCTCTCATACCAGAGGTAGTATGTCTCTTTAAATCAGCTGTTGGGGAGTACAGGCAGAACGATGCTATTGAAGTTTCCTGTTTCTGGGCTGCCTAAAGGTAGCTGGTTTGCCAATGTATGCACAGAATGCTGGACTTGATGGGCCTTTGTCTAGATCCAGCATAGCTCTTCTTATACTCTTTATGCTCTTATCCTTCCCTGATATAAAATAAATATTAATGGTTTTGTGTGAAATGTCAATACAGGCTTAAACTCCTCAGGTCCTTTCACAAAGCATGCTGACCAAAAACACCTTAATATGCGTTCATCTAAACTATTTATATCCCCTTTTTCCCACTGTTCAGAGCAGTGTAAGACCCTATTTAAGTTCAAACAGTTAAAATGTAAGAAAAATTAATACTGCAATGGTAGTATTTAGTCAAAACTCTGTAAGAACACACAACACAGGATGGGCGGGGTATAAATATGATAAATAAATAAATAAATAAGCAACAGTCCAGAAGGCAACTAAAAGTCACAAGCCAAATAAAACAGTAAATTAACCAAAATTAATCAAACATTTGTGAAGTACTGCCCAGTTCAGAGGGGCAAATAATCCAGGAACCAGAAGTACAGGGTCTAGTTTCCTTTGAATAAGAACACTGGAGAGTTATGTTCTGATTATAACGACTGTTTCATTTACAAATATTCAAACAGAGCATTTTGGCAGGGTATTCCTAAGGCAAACACAGCACAACCTCAACCTAATTATTAGCAAACAAATCAGTGTATCAAAGGAGAGCCATATTACAGCCTTAAGAAAACATCGCAAAAGAATGAGTATTTATCCTTCACAAAGTCCATAGGACAGCTTCCAGAAAGATACCATGGCCAAAGGTATCAAAAGCCTCTGAGAAATCTAGGAAAATTAATTTGCAGTCTTCCTGATCTATAATGGTACAGAGACATCAACCAAAATGATCAAGGCTGTTATATTTGTGATGCGAAAGGAGGAGTCTTCACTAGGGTTGCCAAGTCCTTTGTACTCACCGGCGGGAGACTGCCTGTTGGCTCCGGGAGTTGCTGCGGGACCCGTGCACACGCGCGCCGGCTGCACATCACAGGAAGTGACGCACGATGTAGAGCACGTTGGGGGCATGGCCCCGATCAGCAGAGGGAAAACCATAGAGTTTTCCCTCTGCCGATCGGGGCCACGCCCCCAACGTGCTCTACGTGGTTGCGTCACCTCCGGTGATGCAGCCACGCTGCGCTTCGGGGGGCAGGGTTCCCCCCGGGGCCCAATTCCGCCGCGGCGGAAATCGGGCCTCCAAAGCCACCCGCCCCCACTTGGCAGCCCTAGTCTTCACACAGATTAACGTGAAACTCTTTCAAGGATTCTCCACGGAGCACAAAACTAAGGCTTGAATCCTATGGTTTGTTTTGCAAATGGTAGGTAGCACTTTCCCCCTATGCAAAAGGCTCTTACATCTGCAGAAGAGCCTTTTGCATCAGGGGAAGGCAGAAGAAATCTACAGGATACAACCCCATTTTGGGGGATTTGAGCCAAGCCAATACTGAACCCAGCAAAAGCTTTGAAAGTGAGGACACAGCTGGTGACCCTAGGAGTTTTAAGTATTCAGTCATCACACAGTGCTAAAGAGATCGCTGTCCCACACTACAGCCACGTGGATTCTGTATGTATCTATCCATTCTCAACTTTTCAAATTCAACCATCAATCTTGTGGACTCAATGCAGATACAACTATCTAGTGCGGTGGCACCGCTGAATGTGTCCCTAAACTGCACTTTATTTTTATCGCCATCGAATGAATGTTTTATATTGACTTGTCTATGTTTTTAAATGATGTATTTTATTCTATTACTGTAAAATGTATACAGCTTATCAGTTCTTGGAAGCTGCCCTGAGCCCGCCTGGCGGGGAGGGCGGGGTAAAAATGAAATAAATAAATATATATAAGTGAGAAGAAGAAATAGGGAGATTATGCATCAGATTTTTTTACAAGGAGTAGAGAGCTTTTGGAAGGACTGCGGTGGCTCAGAGGTTAGGACACTGAGTTGCAGATAACAGTTCGAAACCCTAGTGCTGCATGATGGAGTGAGCTCCCGTCTCTAGCACCAGCTCCTGCCAACCTAGCAGTTCAAAAGCAAGAAACTGCAAGTAGATAAATAGGTACCACTTCAGTGGGTAGGTAACAGTGTTCCATGTGCCTTGGCATTTAGTCATGCTGGCCACATGACCATGGAGAAGTCTTTGGACAACACTGGCTCTTCGGCTTGGAAACGGAGAGGAGCACCACCCCCTAGAGTCGGATTCGACTAGCTTTCAAGCAAGGGAAACCTTTAGCTTTACTTTTAGAGAGCTTTTGGCAATGGCAAGGGGAGAAGGCAGAGAAACAATGAACTATTTGAGAAGTGCCATTAGGCAACATGCTTATGGAAAAAGCTTATCCCCAATAAATGCTAGTCTATAACTTGCCAAAAAAAACCCCACCAAACTCTTTTGTTTTTGCAGCAACAGATTTATTTATTTACTTCATTTATGCCTTTCTCCCCAGTGGTGGCTTACATCCTTCTCCTTGCCTACATTTTATCCTCACAACAATCCTGTGAGGTATTTATTTGTATGTATGTAGAGCCAGTTCGGTGTAGTGGTTAAGAGTGTGAACTTTAATCCAAGTTTGATTCCCCATGCCTCCACATGCACATGCTGGTGTGACCTTGGTTCAGTAACAAGTTCTTTCAGAGCTGTTCTCGAAAGAGCAGTTCTCAAAAGAGCTCTCAGCCCCACCCACCTAACAGGGTACCTATTGTGGGGAAGGAGAAGGAGACAACCACTCTGAGATCCTGAGTAAAGGGCAAGGTAGAAATTTAATAATAAATAAATAAATAAATAAATAATTTCTTCTCCTCTTTATATCCTGCTTTCTCCACAATGGGGACCCAAAACAGCTTACATCATTCTCTTCTACTCCATTTTATCCAGATAACTCTGTGAAATAAGTTAGACTGAGAGAGTGTGACTCGCCCAAACATACATAATAGTTTATTTCTTGATCTCAGTTTTGAAGAGAAAACTATTTGTTTGAGCAGAACACAGTGAACCAATTTATTTTACACTTCCCAGAATATGGAAATAAATTGATATAACAGTTTACTTGTGTGTTTTTCCCCAGTCAAGAACATTACACAATGTTCTTATTGATACAAAAGCTGCAGCTAAAACAATCCGTGTATGTACTATCTAGATAAGTGGGAAAGGGGAACAGAAAGGGAACAATGCACTGGCATATTGCGTTCATCCATGCGGATTTATATCAAGGTGAATTAGCATCAAGATACATCTACCATCACTCCTCAGGTTTATCTTTGAGATACCTTGACTAGGAGGAGTAAGTATGGAAACGTGAAAGCTTAACTGAATACTAACAAAAAATTTAGAAGTCATTCCTAACATCATTCCATTTACCAACACACCTTTCAGAAAACATTTCATTACAGTAGCATCCTATTGCCTATGTAAAAATATAATTCAGTTTTGGGAAAGCAGAAGGAAGAGGAACTTTCAAAAAAAGGGGGGGAAGTGAGTTCAAACACATTGTGGAACATGTGGAACAATGCTTTAATGTAGCACATCTAGACACAACTATAGAGAAGCTGTTAATCCCCCCCCCAGCCCCGCACTAGTTCCCAATATGCCTAAAACAGCAAGAACTCTGACATCAAATCTACTCTGGCGTTTTACACACAAGCACATCTTACAACTGCAGCAAGAGCACAGAACTCAAGAAAAAGGGACAAAAGGAAAACCCAAACAAGGCACAGAAGACAGGTAATATTTCAGGACAGATCTCTGCCTCTTTCAGGAACTGTGTTGAGTAGCACCCTCTTGTGGGGCCACTGCAAGTCTCCTTTCCTTCTTGGAAGCAGAACGAAGCAGTGAAACAAAACCTGAAAACAACCTGAAAACATGTTACAATCTGAAACTAATAGTTTGGTTTCAAGAAATACACCAGAGTGTACAGGGAAGAAGATTCTCATCCAAGTCCGAACAGCCAAATTACGCACACAAGGATGTACATGTATGAAAATAAAAGGATTTCTGCTGTGCCAATTATCAAATATCTGAATGTTCAATATAACAAGGTTTGATCCTCTGTAGTCTAATGGCATTTTTGCATGCAATGCTAAGGCTGTAACTGGAAGCATGTTTACTTTAGAGTATGTCTAACCAAATTCAGTGCGACCTAATTCTGAGTAAACTTGCACTGAACGGGGCAGAAGGAAACCTTTTAGTCCGGCAAGCATCACTTATGATTGTTTTTAATTCAGCGGGGAGCCATTTCCAAATCGAATATACATTTTAGCCAATGTAGATCTGCCAATTACTGGTGCTTAAAGTACAATAATGGATTTTTAAAATGGTGGGGAGAACTGCATATTCTCTCACTATAAAACATCAGCAAGGTAAATACCAAAAGATGCATAGAATATATATAATACATAGGTCAAGGCTAGCATGAAAAGAACCTGGAAACCACGATTATGGTAACTCAGAAATGCAGTTAATGCTACTTAGCGCACACACAAACTAAACCCCACACAGATTATAAACATTACAAAGCAAAAGTTACTGTTTCTATAGTAACTTTAACTCTGACATGCTCTGCACAGCATGATCCTAATACAAAATGCTAAATATATTCAACTTGAGAAAAATTCAAGATTATTATTAAAACAGCCATTTTGCATTTGCTAACCACTTTGAGCACAACCTCCAAATTTCAATAACCTGGAGCTGGCACTACCCATTTCCCTTCTGCTGTGAAGAACATCAAAGCTAGATTTAGAAAAGTGGCATATAAATATTTATATTAAGGACAAGTTACAAAAATCCTGTCCTTTGTCTCTAACAGCTATTATCCTTCTGTCACATGGAAATCCTATATATTAAGAGCTGTTCACACAGAATATGGTCAGGCCTTAAAATATACTTGTTTCTGTTCTACCAAATGGCTAGGACTGAAATTCTTAAAATCCTTCGATTATGGTGATAGGGTTTTTTTCTTTTTTTCAGGACAACAATCACTATCTTTATTGTATAAACGAAGTCATATTACAATCCAGATGAAAATACAAGGAATTCTGCACTAGACAACATTTAGTTAAACTGTTTTCTACAACTGAGAAAAACTTGACAAGTCAAATTAACTCAGTTTGACCTTGTAGTCTACAAAGTGTCAATTTCCTAGACATTCCCCATGTTGTTTTTTAACTCCATGAACCCACAAATCACAAGTTCAACAAGTCAGCATAAAGATCTGAAAGCAACAACCATTTTATATAGTCTGTAAACCTCAAAAAATTGTGAAAATAACTTTTTGGTAAATATGGCTTTCTGCGCAATTCAACTGCAAAGTGAAGCTTGTAAAAATGTGGCTTCAGCAACATAATGCTTAAAAGAATGTAATCATCACACACTTGAATCATTTGCACTCTTGAGGCCACCCGCTAAGAAAAGAAACTCCAACTGCATTTCTATGGTATACTTCACCATCCAAGCACTCAAACCATTAGTATGATTCATTGCTACTACAGAAAGCACTTGGGGAAAAACTGCCCAGTATAATAAAGCTTCAAGCACACAGTTGCCAACATTAGATTCCAGTATTTCAAACCTAATCATGCTGGCTCTAATCCAGAGATAATGGAGCACAACTAAGTGCTATGCCTAACTAGTAACACATGAGTAACAACCATGTACAGTAGATTCTAAGACCAGGCAAGTAAATGCATTTCTACATACATTAGGTAAGACGGAAAAGCTAAGTTTCATCTATGTTGTGCAGTATCAACAGGAATTGCATTGGCTGGGTAACAAGAGCCCAGTCTGTCCCTCTTTTTACACATGATGCTCTGTTGTGTCAATTTATGAATGGAACGTATATACTGGATCTTACAGCTCCTTGCACTATACACTGCTATATGCAGCTTGCTTACCAGTTGCCAATTTTCTGTCAGGTTTCCCAGTTTGTGCAGAATCTTACAGACTATTTCAGTGTAGCATAGAGCAAAACCCTGTGCTATAGTAGATCTGTTAGTCTTTGACGGACCACGGGTACCACTGGACTTAAAAAAAGAAGAAGCAAAAAACAGATAAGTACAGATCAAAGATTTCCAGTGTCTATGTATTACACTTGCTTGGTCAATAACAGCTGAAACAGCCTCTGTTCCGTAACTGTTCTAGACTGCAGCAATCATATCATATAGAACAGCTAACCTCATGATCCCTTGCAAGTGATCACTTGCATAACAAGCCCTCAGCTGTCTGTGGCATGATGGCAGTCATCTCTCTGGTAAGCCAATTCTTCATCACAACCATCACATATGGCCAGTATGGGACAGCACCTACTTAGTGTTTCAGGGGTTAAGGATCAAAAATAGGCGACAGAGTCACCCCCTAATCCCCCCCTCTTCAGCATGAAGCCCTGCGCATCCCATTGCTTAAGCAACTCAAGCAAGATGGAAACACCGACCTTGGGCAAAGATGCAGATTTGTTTGCCAATATATTTCAGTTTTGAAAATTCTAGTAAAGAGCATAAAATACAACAGCTGATGTGTGGGACAAAAGCAAGATGCATGCGACTATAAAAATAAGGTTCACTGCTATGAAACATAAAAATATTCATGTCTAATTAGTCAGGGTGGATGGTACTGACATCATTTTCTGTAGAACAGTGCACATGACTATTGCTTCTGTACCTATCATGAAAATAAAACTTGCCATTAGGCAACAAAGATTTCCAGTGTCTATGTATTACACTTGCTTGGTCAATAACAGCTGAAACAGCCTCTGTTCCGTAACTGTTCTAGACTGCAGCAATCATATCATATAGAACAGCTAACCTCATGATCCCTTGCAAGTGATCACTTGCATAACAAGTCCTCAGCTGTCTGTGGCAGGATGGCAGTCATCTCTCTGGTAAGCCAAGTCTTCATCACAACCATAACACATGGCCAGTATGAGACAGCACCTACTTAGTGTTTCAGGGGTTAAGGATCAAAAATAGGCGACAGAGTCACCCCCTAATTCCCCCCCTCTTCAGCATGAAGCCCTGCGCATCCCATTGCTTAAGCAACTCAAGCAAGATGGAAACACCGACCTTGGGCAAAGATGCAGATTTGTTTGCCAATATATTTCAGTTTTGAAAATTCTAGTAAAGAGCATAAAATACAACAGCTGATGTGTGGGACAAAAGCAAGATGCATGCGACTATAAAAATAAGGTTCACTGCTATGAAACATAAAAATATTCATGTCTAATTAGTCAGGGTGGATGGTACTGACATCATTTTCTGTAGAACAGTGCACATGACTATTGCTTCTGTACCTATCATGAAAATAAAACTTGCCATTAGGCCGAAAGCAACATAGCACCCTGCGCGTTTGTTCAGACATCAAGCTTAGGGACGATCACCCGTCCACACTGAACAATGGCTGTGCCTGCACCAGTTACCCTTGCTTAATGTCTTTTCACTTTTGTTTCTCTTTGCTGTTGTAGTACTGATATTCTTCCCACAGAGAGCCTAGAGCCAATGACACAGCACAAGCTTAGCAAACCCAAGGAAAAGGATAGGCCATATACCATGTATGGGCCAATGAACCAATTCAGCATAGGGCAGTTAAGTAGACTTATATGTTTTTAGGACCTGCTCCCTCCCTGAGAACTGAAGAAGTGAGCAGTGACTCACTAAAGCTCATACCCTGCCACAAATTTTGTTAATCTTTAAGGTGCTACTGGACTCTTGCTCTTTTCTACTGCTACAGTTCTACAGCTACAACATGGCTACCCATCTTGAGCAATCCCTGAGAACTGTCGGCTTAGTTAGTTTGTTTGGTAAAATGCACTGATCAGTTTTGATGTAAAGTGAACAAACGAGGGGACAACCTTAAAGCACCTTCTTATGTTTGTCAGAAACAACTCTACCACTCTTTTCTTAATTAGTTCTTTTAAAAATAAGATTTCTAGAGGTGAAATCTGCCAATTAAGCTTTTTAAAAAAAGAAACAGAAAATTATTCTAACACTGAAGGAGAAGGAATTGTCCAGTAGTCTGGATTATACTAATGGCATTACAGAAGAGGTAAGTAACTGTCACGAAGGTGAGAAAAACAGGAAGTTATGTGTTCATTAGTAATAAGTAGTGAGTTAACACTGAAGGCATTACACTGTGCCAATTATCTGAGTTATGCACAGTGACAGAGCATGCAAAAAAATTCCATGTTTTGCCTACTCTAAAACTGCAAAGACATTATTGGATGAAAATAGTTTGTTCAATGCGTCAGGGTAGTGAAGTTAGCATACCCAAATGGTTGGTGGATATTTTTAAAAGATCAATGTTAGGCACTTTCTGTTCAACCATTAGCAGCTCAAGACATTGCAAGTAGATAAATAGGTTCCGCTTTGGTGGCAAGGTAACAGTGTTCCGTGTGCCTTGGCGTTTAGTCATGCCAGCCACATGACCATGGAGAAGTCTTCGGACAGCGCTGGCTTTTTGGCTTGAAAATGGAGATGAGCAGTGATCCCTAGAGTCAGATTCGACTGGCTTTTGAGCAAGGAAAACCTTTATGAGGAAGATAGGCAAAACTCAATTGCTCAGATTGCACAGAAGATCAGCACAGATAATAGCCCGGCTCCTGATCGGGGGGGGGGGGGGGGTACAGCAATTGTATAAATACGATGAACAAATACATACTTTCCAGTTCTTCAACCTCCTTCTGTTTGTTTTATTAATTTGTATCCTGGACCCCCCACACACAAACAATGGAATTCAAGGCAGCTTACAAAGGAATCCTGAAAAGTGTCCCGTCCATGAACTGACCAAACCCAGGCCCACTTAGTGTCATCCAGATTGTTGTATCCCATTGTCCCACACACACACACACACAATCCAGGCCTTCTATGAAAATATTGGGCTACACCTGCATCAACTTCTTAGCAGATAAAAAACCCACATACAACCAAATTAATCAGCTCCAGGTTCCACCACCTACTGACCTCATATGCATTCAGTCTACTATGAGCCTAATCCTGGTAGTGTCTATCTGCACAAGGTCACCTAAGTGTCCCCATGCATGTTAAACAAGAACTAAAGTAAAATGGTAACAAACATCCAACCTAAATTTAGTAATCTTACTACATGATGAAAGACAAGAAAATCATATGGTAATAGGATAATACATTGAAAGACATGACAGTCAGGTACATGGCTTACGTATATGTTCATTTCAATGCAAACCTCTGTTCCTCCTCAAAGGGAGATACAAACATAACCTCCATGACTTTCAGGCTCACCAGCGGGGTGCAGAGAGGGAGAAGATATCTCAGGACCTTAAGACCCAGTCTTGTCAGTATCCTGTGCAAAATGCGGACCAGGCCTACAGCTTTAAAATAGTGCTGGAGTCTTGTTCCACCCCAACTATCTGGGACCTAATAGTCTATTTGATCCTTCCTGCTGGAAACAACAATAGTCCAAATATCTCACACTGATCCCTTGAAGGATGAAAGCAGAGGAAGCGCTTGGTAGTCCTTGTATTAACAATGCGGGAGATAAATTTAAGGTGTTGGGACAAAATACAGAGCCAACTGAAGAAGCCAAAATAGGTAGTTCTACCTTGTCTTGTGCATGAAAGCCCATGACCACACTCTTGTCCCAGGCTTATTCTCTTCCAGCTGAAAAACAGCTTTCTATTTCTACACAAACTCTGTATGTCAATGAACCCAGCAAGCTAATAAGTGAGTAAATTAACTTCTGCCAAGTCCCAACTGCAATGAATCCATAACACAGCCAAGTCCTGGGACAAAAGGTGAACTGAAATATCACAGAGTAACTAGCAGCCCCTGAGGGATCAAGCTGGTATCTAAACTCACCAAAGGAAGCAGTTGGCCTTTGTACAATGAGCATTGTTCAGGCACTGAGGTCAATATCCTTATGAAGCCAAGCAGTATAATTGCTTTTTGGCTAAAGGTCTCTGTAACTTGATTAATGCAGCATTCAGACTAGAACAGCACTGTGTGCAGTTCTGCTGGGCCAACACATTCTAGAAATGACTAAAGCTGACACTCACCTGCAACACAGCAAGTCTCCAATAATACTCTATAATGTATACACGATTTATCCACGTGGCATCAAATCTACTGACCTTAGTGCAATAAATCAGCAGAGACTCAGAGGAAAACATGTACTTCTGGTCACTGAGCCTTTGTCTTCTGGTATCCAGTATGGAAGTCATTTTAGAACTTTGGCTTTCTGTGCCCTTTACAAATCAACATGTACATCCATCTACTGACATTCATATACAAACATGACCACCAGCTGTCTCTTCTGCTCAGCCACAATTCCAATTTCTTCCCCCCCAATACTTCCACCATCTCAACCCTACAGTCCCTAATTTCCTCCCTGCCCCTTTTGCTACTGCAGCCTCTGCAATCCATAGTGCTGCTTTTTTCTATAAACTGCCTACTCCTCTCCCTACTAGCCCACCATAATGACAGAACACAGGTAAAAACACTCTGTATCTGAAGACTTTCTTTGCCAGACACTGAGTAGAGAAGCTTACACATGAGCCAAAAAGGAGGGCAGCCATTCAAATAGTTGGAAAGATCATGGATGAATTTACAAAGAGCCACATTAATCTATAAAACTTTCGCATCTATGGAAGAAGCAATAATAAGACTTCAGCTCAGTCATTGTTTCAGAAATGTGTGCTCCATATAAATCTCAGCCCAGAGGCTTCCAAGACAGATAACAAAAAACAATAATGAAACCATCACTGATTAAAACAAATCAGCAGTAAAAATCAAGACACATTTTTCTAGTTATTTACTTAGATGAAATTACCTTTGCTTTTTCCACATTTTTATTCAAAGCCCCTCCCCTCCCCCCACTTCCACTTTTAAGTTGGGAATGTGTCCATGTTCATTTCATTACAAAAATAAACAGAAGTCTTATGGCCACTTAATTACTAATTTCTCAACTGCTAACATAGAAGCCACTCATCAGATGTATTCAGCTTCAAGCAAAGTGGGCTTTAGTCCACAAACAGTTGCACTGCAGAAAAGAATTGTTAGTCTTTAAGGTACCCTGACTTGGATAGCCCAGTCTTGCCAGACCTAAGCTAAGCACCAAGGACTACCAGGGCCACTACACAGAGGCCGGCAACAGCGAACCACCTCCAAATTATCTCTTGCCTTGAAAACCAGGGGGGGGGGGTGTTACCATACATTGGGTGTCGCTTGACAGCAGAAAAAGGTGTCACATGTCTTCTGGAGGTTTTTTTGTGCTTTTTTTATGTATTGGTCTTAGAGGTTCCATAACACTGTCTTGTTTTAGCAGCAACAGACCCAATACCACCACCCCTCTGGCATTTGTTTTCGTTTCATTAACACACAACTTGGTAGCAGCTGTTCCTATTTCTATGATGAAATACAGAGATTGATGGATAAAGAAATGCCGATCACCTATGTTAATGAGAAGTACACACTTTCCGGTATTTTGAGATAATGGTGTAGTTTCGTTTCTTTAGTTCTTTAGTATACAACCAGTCTCTAAATAGGCTGTACAGCTTCAGCTGGGAACCAAAACTCACACATTGGAAGCCATTAGTAGAATGTGATTTCCTTTCTCATCACCAGCTGCACTATCGTTGCTATTGGGTTTTTGTGAACAGCACAGTTATGTAACTGGTATGGTACAAACTGGTATAAACAGAAGTCTTCTGGCACCTTAAAGACTAACAGTGTTTTATTCTGCTATCAGCGTTCATACACTACAGCCAACTTCATCTTCTGTGCATTGTAGCTGGGTGATTGTTATGGTCATATACTGAACAATACATGGGATGTCACACACCCAGTACCCAAGCTATATCATATAGTTCTGCTTTTAATTGGGGGAGAGGGATGAAGAGCTACTCTGTTCTGTTTCATAACTACTCTTGGAAGGAGCGGACAGAAACAGAAGGCTACCAATTGTCCCACAACCATGCCTTGCCATTCCAGAGTATTAGTTGCCTCCGTGACAGACTGCACTTTTAAAAGCTTAGAAGTGCTGTAGAAACAGGTGAAGGACTGTGAAGGACTGTGAAGGGTTAATTCTTCACAGGAACAGAGAGCCTTGAGTGACATGCTGCTCCAAGCAAACTGATTGGTTAGCATCAGCTGATCAGAGAAAGACTTCTGAAGTGGATGCTGAGGAGAAGTTAGTCTGATTTCAGCCCTAGCTGAGAAGAGCCAGTTTCTGAAGTCAGCCCTGACTGAGAGCAGTTTAACACAGACAGGAGAATTGGGGGAAATTTGACAAGGAAGTTTGGGAAGTAGGCGAAGACTCCCATTCGGGCCAAAGAAAAGGGACAGATCTTCTAGGGAGAGGAGAATTTCCTTACCCAGTCAAATAAGGATTTAACTATGAAGAGTGAAGAGATCCATGGTCTGCTTTGGCTAGAAATTGCCTGTAAAAACTTAAGATTAAAACAATTAAAAACTTAAAACTTAAGAGTCAGTTAAAAACTCAAGATGACTATTGGTGTTCCAAGAGAAAGGGGTTGGGTATGGGAAAGAATGTATCAGCCTTCTGGAAATCAAAAGAGAAAATACTCAAAGAAAGTATACTGGAGTGTTTGGGAAAACACTGGAAAAAAGGCCTCTCAGCATAAAGATTTAAGTACCTATGAATAGCTTAAGACACTCTCATTAGCCTGGAACACTAGAACGAAAGTCTGTTCATGTACTGATTTTACCTCAGAAATGTTCAACCCCTGATTTCAACGGGGCTCCCAATCCTTTCCTGGGCTGAGCCAACAGCCAAACTATCGTACCGTGACAGGATGGGACAGCCAGAGTTCTTCAGCAAAGAGGAAAACACATTACTAGGTGGCTCAGTCAGTAAAAGGAAATAGAAAGGGAAGGAAGTGGACGAGGCCATCATAGCCTATAACACTGGAAAACATGTACTTCTTGATTCATTTTTAAGAAGAAAAATAAGATCTCAACACTTCATACAGGAGGAAGGAGACCAGGTATGTCTCAGCTGCTGCAGAACTTCAGCACCCAGTTGCTTGTCCAATATTAGCATTATAAGTTGTTCTTCAAAAACTGTCTGTCCAAGCCTAAAAGTGAGACTTAAACTCAAAGACTTTGTATTCAGTTCCCACAACCTTACCTACAAACAGTGCAATTCTGTACAAAGTTGCTCCATGCTAGGCATTCTGATACCAATGAACTTAGACTGCAGTAACTGTGCATTAAATTGCACTGTAACACATACAGCATGGGTACTCCACCTTGCTGGACACATGAACACTTTCCAAATTTTAAGGAGATAGTGAGCAAAAATATGGCTGGGGGGGGGGGCTCGACCCACGGGCAAAATATTTGGAGGCTTCAAGCCAAGTATCCTCCAGTGGCGGAGGTAGCCATTTCCAAGTGGATGCCTCCTGAGCTGTTTTGAAGCACCTCCTACTCCAGTGTTGTATGAAAATTAGAACTGGCTGCTTGCTTTGGGGACTAGGAAATACCAGGATGCCACTAACACCATATTGGGGATCAATATCATATGGTGAAGATATCCCACCCCACGGTTTTTCTCTATGATACATGCAGCCAGGGGATGGTAGAAGGAAAGAAACAATAGGAGTTAAATATTGACCAGCTTTGCATCAGTATGTTCCTTCTGCAATGACAGTTCTGTTCCCACCTTTCCAATACACTGAAGCAGTACCCCCTAAAGAGCTATGACGACTTATTTCTTCCACCAGTTTTATATCCAAGAAACATGTCACTGCTACAGATTTTTTAAAATGACAATAAAGTAGACCTAATAGATTTGAAGATCAGGCACAATACGGATTTTTTCATCCATAACATTTCATTTGAAGGTGTCTTTACTACACCTTTTTTTAACACACAAAAGAGAAAGGCATTAAATTTTTGTAAGATTTCCATAATCAAGAAAAAAACCCATGTGAAAGCACAACCAGAATTGAACTGCTTCTCCTATCTAGCACTGTAATCAGCACTGACATTTAGATATATCACACCTGACAGCCTTCTCTATCCTACTGCTAAAGTTTCAGAAGTCCTGAATCTGTGAGTCTTACCAGCGTATGCCATTACTGCAAGTAGCTTCTAGGCAACTCAAACTGAACTTCATATTCTGTAAAGACTTTTGCTTGCAAGCCAGAAATTGTATGAACAGTTCCATTCATATCACATGTACACCTTATGTAGACTCAAAGCTTAGCTATAATTTGTATTCCTTAGCCACAGTTATGTGTAACATTTAAATTCCTAAATAAGGGTTGTCCAACAAAGCAGGATGTGAAACTATGGTTTCAAGTGTTTTTGCAAAGTATGGTCCTTATCAACCATCCACATACTCTGAACAAACCACCATATACAGCTCTTGGAATTTGCCACTTAGAACAAAACTTAGCTCTGCAAGCTAAACCATAGTTTAACTGATTAAAATGTTTGGCATTTTCATCAGGATTAAGAGAACCATGGGTAGTACTAACTATAGTTAAGGATTATGTCTGCACTGGGTTTTAGCCATGTCAAAAGTGTCAGCCACATACTTAACTCTTCAATGTTTTTATGGAAGTTCTGCATATATACAAGGCTTTATGAGCATGCTTTTAAAATCCTGATGAATTTTTTCAGTATGACTTAATTCTATGCTTACATTTGTATGCTGCTTATGATTTTTACATTAACTGGTAACCTGCCCTAAGCTGATTTTTATACACATTTATCTAAAACTGTAAATATTTGCTCATGCATTAGATTAGAATGACCATCATCTTCATAAAGCTTATTAAACACTGTTTAAACACACCTGAACACTACTCCAAGCACATCTGAATCAATTTCTGAGCAAATGTTTACCATTTAAACTGAAACCCCATTTATTCCAGAGACATGAAAACATGAATCATGAGAAAAACAATCATTGCAGTATATAAACACTGCTCATAATACCAATACATTACTACGTATTTACTCAAAATATTAATGATGAGGTACTAAAATCAAGCCATCTACAAGGAAATACTGCAAATGATCTACATTTCAATGTTCTGTGTTCTACAGTTTATTAATCATGATACAGAATACCTAATGTTGTTGTCACAACTGAAACTTTACAGCAGAAGAAAACAAGTATAGAGAATTTAAAAGCCAACCTGAAAAAATAATGTTCACTCTTTGGTGAGTTAGACTAATTGAAATGTACAGTTAACATACATCATACTTCTTCCTCACTAAACTTTTAACATATCATTAATAGCAACTTGCCATCCTGTTTCTCAAAGCCAGGCTTCCATTTTTAACAATGTCTTTATTAAGGCAGAATTCAGTGGACCTTGCTTCCCAGTAAATAAATTCATGAGACTGAGATGCCAGGGATTTGAAAATGTTACAAAGAGACAAATTCAGACCTACACAATAAAATTAGAGCCTTTTTATTCTCCATTTTTTCATATTTTTCCAAAAAAAAATTAACATTCCATTTAAAAACGAACATTCCTTCATCCTTGGATGTAGAACAGTCCAAACCACAAATATTTTATATGTACATGTTCAAGATTGCATTAAAATGCAGCCCTCAGTGCTGCACTTGGTACTGTTCACCATGTCAGTAATATCCAAGGCCAACAGGAGTGTGGGGTTCACAAGAAGGGGGGGGGGTAATTTCAGGAACCCTGATTCTGAGACTCCCCAAAGAGCCTATTTGTTTTTAATACCTATGTTCTGTTTCTACACAGCTAGCTAAGTATGCCATTTATCTCCCCCAGTTAATTATACATAACTTGAAGATCTGCTGACGTGCTAAAATATTAGCGTTTCAGGCTCCAGTGCTTTACTGCAGTAAACTCAACCCCACCCCCCTGGTTCTAAGGGCCTGAAGAAAGTTCGGCATGCCAAAAACAACGAGCAGACGGAGGGCCAGGGACCTCCCTCCCACTACAGAAGAAGAAAGATGCATCCTCCCACTTCTGCGGGCTACAGGCGAAGAAAGATGCCTCCTGGTCTATCATGAACGTAAACATTCTGTTAGGGGGGTGAGAAATCCCTTCCAAGAGATGAGCAATGACCACTGTGGATACACGAAGAACAGTTCACTCTCCCCATCACGGTGAACCACTAGCTTAGAAAACGCCGCGGATGTGATGATTTATCACCAGCACAGCCCACACACCACAGATGCCACAATTACACTCTCTCTGCTCGTTAGATACCCTTCATAAACAAAGGAACGTGCCTTATGTTTCTCTAGGAAGAGAGCTTTGCAGGTCCAGTCTATTAGGGATTCGCCAACGCCACACCACGAACGAGGAAGCAGGAGGGGATGCTGCTGCTGCTGCTTCTCCTTCCTCAGTCCCGAGGAGGGGGCCGGGAGTGGCCACACCCACCGAGAGACGCCTGCTCGCCTCCGCGCGCGCCTGAAGCTCCCTCTTCGGGGCTCCTGACGGCTGAGGCGAAGGAAAGAAGGTCTTGCGGCAGCCTGCCGAAGGAAGCCGCTTCCCTCTGCTTCCCCGCCTTTTCTAGGCCCCGGTGCATCCCTGCGTGTGCTCCCGAAAGGCTCGCTAGAAGAGGGCAAATGCAGCGGGTTTGGGGGAGGTTTTCTGATGCGCCAGGCACTCTGAAAGGCCGCGCCCCCCCGCTTCCTTAACGCAGCCCCCACGCTGTGTTTCGGGGCGGGCTGCAGGCGGGGGCGGCTCTGACCATAGAGAAGCAGCCCGGTGACTCCCACACCTACCCGCCTACGTACCTCCAGAGAGGGGGCGAGCACTGAACGGAGGTCTTCAGCCAAGGCTGGGGCGCGGATGGTCGCCGCTGCCAACTGAGGAGCCCTTCATGCTCCCGCGGGAAGACAGGCGAAGGGGAGCGGGAG
>NW_015174279.1:464411-474005 GCF_001447785.1 Gekko japonicus
GGTTCAGCCCGCTAGCCGAAGCGCGCCCTTGCCAGCCGCCGGCGGGCAGCGCAAGGACAGTCGCTGCGGCGCCAGCATGATGATCCCCCTCGGCGGACGCAGCCCTCCGCTCCCTGACGCTCTGCGCGCTCACAGCAACGCGCTCTCCCTCCCTTCCCCCGCTCGCTCCGGCAGCGAATCTCCGAGGAGGACTCCGGAGGCTTCATGCGAGCCGAAGCTCTCCACCTTCCTCCCCGCTGCTCCACGCACAACTCCGCCCACATGCTGAGCATGTCGCCCGCGTAAAAAAACATTTGTGCCATGGTTCTCTCTCTTTCAGCAGGGCTAGGACCCCAGAAGCCGTAGGAGGCGGGATTCTGAGTCATCCCTGTTCCAAAAGAAAAATAGCGGGAGGAAGGATATACTGCAATTCTAAAGACATCTCCTTGGGAGTAAGCCTCATTGCATAGGCCTGTCTGTGTTGGATTTTAGGTAGACATGCTTAGGAGTTTCAGATGGGTAGCTGAGTTAGTCTGTATTTAGAGAACAAAATCTGAGTCCAGTAACACCTTAAAAGACCAACAAAATTTTCAGGATATGTTTTTGTGAGCCAAAGCTCATTTGGTCAGAAAGCTTGTTGTTCTTAGCCATTCAGTCCTGTCCGACTCTTGGCGATTCTATGGGCCAGCTCTTTTCACGTTTTCCAATCTTGTACTGTTTCTTTGAGTCATTCTGCGCTCTGGCTGGTGTTGAATTTTATGGTGTCTAGCCATGGTGTTCTTTGGCGGCCCAGTTTCCTTTTGCCGCTAACCAATCCAAGCATAATTGCTTTTTCTACAGAGTTCTTCTGCATGAGATGGCTGAAATAAGTCAGTCGCAGTTTTATGTTTTATGATTTGCCCTTCCAGTGACATGTCTGGTTTTATGCACACCAATACTTGCTTGTTTTTCATCTTTGCTGTCTTCTCCAGCACCACAGCTCAAATGAGTCGATTTTCCTCCTGTCTTGCTTCTTCATGGTCCAACTTTTGCTGCCATAGGTTGCTATGAGGAACACAATAGCACAGACTAATCTGCATTTGGTTGCTAGGCTGATGTCTTTGGTCTTCCATATTCAATTCATGCTCATCATTGGTGTGTGACCCAGTGTGATTTGATGTTTTATTTCTGGACTGCATTTGCCATTTTGGTTGGTCTGTAATCCTAAGAAAGTTAATTCTTCCACACATTCGGTTTCTTCATCATCAACAAGCACGTAATAAGCAGCATATATAATTTGTGCTCCTACAGCTATACAAAAAGATTATGTGAAAAGCAAAGGAACAATAGGGCAAATGCCCCTATTGCCAGGTATAAGGGTTGTAGTTGTGATTTGTGAATAACAAAGGCTACCACATCTAAGCACTTCATTATAGGGCAAAGAATTAGCATATGAAATATTTGGCATCACTGTATCACCTTACTGTGGAAAGTACACCTTTTAGATTTCTGTTGTATACATTAAAGAAATGAAGATATCAACTTGGGTAATGATGGCAAGGAACACCGGACATATTCACAGGCTACCCTTGCAATACGCCTGGCAAAAAAAAAGTCATGTCCCTTCAACAGAGGCTTAATGAGATGGTCAGCTGAAGCTTTTCATGGCATTAAGGTCAATAACATCCCATTAAGCCTCTATTAAAGAAACAGAGCACACACACCCCTTCAGTTAAAAGTACTGTTTTTCGATAGCTGAGCCATGGCTGTGAATATGTATTCTGAAGTTGCAAGCTTGTTTTGCCCGCTCCAGTCTTTTTAGATTTAGTTATGACAAGCATTCATAGGCTTCCTTGGGAGGTAGTGGGCTCTCTTTCTTTGGAGGTTTTCAGAGGCTAGATGGCCATCTGACAGCAATGTTGATTCTGTGAACTTAGGCAGATCACAAGAAAGGAGGACAGGAAGGGTTGCATCAGTGCTTAGTTCTCATGGCCCTTTCTTACATGCCCAGGGCAATGCCGATCACCACTTTGGGGTCAGGAAGCAATTTTCTCTAGGCCAGTTTGGCAAGGAATCCTGAACGGGTTTTGTTTTTTTTTTGCCATCTTCTGGGCACAGAAAGATGGGGAGGGAAAGTATTTGTGAATTTCCTGCATTGTGCAGGGGGTTGGACTAGATGAGCCTGGAGGTCCCATCCAACTCTATGATTCTAAGCGTGGTTCCTACAAGGACTTGTGGAGGAGGAATCTCGTTTTCCATTCCACCAGTTTCCTCTGTCCCTTCCCTGAAAACTCCCATAATCTCTCCCCTTTTCCTACTTCCTTCTCACCTTGTCACCCACCAGCCAACCTATTTCCATCCCCTTCCTGTCTTCAGCTCCCTCCCAGCATCTCCTTGGAAGACTTGACCGTTCTGGCTGCTGGGCCAGGTCCAGTTGCACAGTGGGCCACTTGCAAGGACTTGGGGGGGGGGACACGTCATTTTCAACTTTATCCCCTTTCCCCCACACATACCTCCTTCCTTACTGCTGAATTATTTTTTTAACATTTCACATTTTTCTGCAAACCTAGTGCTTTTTGTTTGCTTGTTTATAGAAAGGTCTGTCTTGGATGTTCATGGCTTCAATCTCCAGATTTAAATATCCACAGATCTAGCCACATGGGAGAATTAAATACATTGGCAAGCAGGGACCCATGATACAGGTGGATCCCTTCCCCCTCTTAACTTTATTGGTTTCCCCAGTCACCGCCAAGAGAGGGAAGGGGTCCCCCCGCAAATATCCTGGCTCTCCCCCCCCCCCCACACACACACAGTTACAGCCAGGCCACTGTGCTCCCTCCCCAGCCCCCCCCCCTGCACTAGCACTGATGCCAGTGAGCCCAGCACGGCTCCAGGCCTCCAGCACCAGGCCCATGGAGGCTCCCTGAAGTCCCCCTGCCATCAACGCTTCTGCTACCAGGCCTCCATGCTCCCACCCCCCCAGCCACCCAACATCAAAGCTGGAGAGCCCAGCATAAGTCTCTGCTGCTGGGCCTGCGGTAACTCCTGAAGCCCCCCTGCCCTCAAGGCTTCTGCTGCCAGGCCACTATGTTCTCAAACACTCTGACATAAATGCCAGAGAGCCCAGTGTGGTTCCAAGGCTTTGTTGCCAGGTCCACGGCAGCTCCTGAAGCCCCTCTGCCCTGAAGACTACTGCTGATGGGCCTCTGCGCTCCCACTGCCCAACCCAGGCCTCCACCACTGGGTCAGCTGCAACACCCAGAGCCCTTCCCACTCTCACAGCTGATGCTGGCAAGCCCTGCGCTGCTCCTGGCTTCATTCACTGTGGCTCCCCCATCACCATGGAGACTCCAACAGATGGGGCCCGGAGGCCCACAGGATTCACAGGGAGGTAAAATCCCATCCCTTTCCCTTTCTCGCTTGGTGTGGCCCCTGGGGTCTCCTGCAGCTGCCTCTAGGCCCAGTGTGGCCCTTGGGCTGCTTTGTCACCACTACAGAAGGTAGGCAGTAAAGATCATTCTTTGTGCTTGCACAGCAAATGCTGTTTTACTGTAAGGGGGATTTAAACCCCCTCATGTTGTTTTAAGATTTAAGCTTCCCAGCAGCTTTCTGCTGCTTGCCTGGAGCAGCTCTGAGAGAGCCACAGGCAGAGTAACAGAGTCATAATGTCTCTGATAATAGCCATGTGACCTGTGCCCTTGTACCACCAGGTGCCTCATTTGACCTTTCCATCATTTGGAGTAAAGGAGTAATTAAACTGGCCCTCAACTCGTTAAATATAGGACACGCCATAACCATATGCTCAATAGTTTCAACTTTATCAGATGAACATCAATGTATTCTGTTTGTATATGGTATACACCGGCGGAAGGGAATTCATTCTGATCAAAGTAAAAGGTCTTCTGAGCTTTGGTACTGTCAACTGGTAAAAGTATATCAGCAGTCGCATCAAGAGGCCAATACCTAAATAAGACACTGAGCATACCCCGCAGGCCCTGACAGATGTGCTGTTAATATCCAATTTCTTAGCGTGCAATTTAATTAGCCTAATTATTTCTTTGGTCTCCATGATCTTCACCATATTGTTTGTTACACCTAGAGAAGATTTCATTTTCTTTTCTAGTAGTTGATCCCATTGGCTATTATATGCATCTGCTTGTAAAAGTCCAAGGAGGGTAGACCCTCAGATTTTAAGGTCTTAACTTTCAAAAGAAATGCTTTAATCCATGCCTTAGCCTCCATCGATTCGCCAAATTCAACTCTCAGTGCTATACCTGAAACACATCTGGGGTAGCCAATATGCACTGGAAAAAATCATATTGAATAGAATCCATTCTCTCAGAGACAGCGTCTACTCTGAGTGAGCCAGCAGAGACTGCCCCCCACTGCTCTCCGTGGCTCGCTGAAGAACTGGGGTGGGGGAAGACTGTGCTGGCTTACCCGGAGCTGCTCCAAGCGAGCCAGGCCTAGTGCAATTCAGGGGCTTCACTGCTGCCAGTCACATACCCCACTGGCTGCTGAGATTTGTGGCCACCACGAGGCCCAGCGGGGCTCCCAGGCTATGTCTCTGCCGCTTGCCCCAGCCCAGCTCCCCAGCGTGGCTACAGCCACCACTGGGCCTAGTGGCAGCAATGCAGCCCAGGAGCCCCTCTGGGTCTGGCAGCGACCATGCAGCCTGACTCCCAGGTTGCACCACTGCTGGTGGCATGCCCTGTGTGGTTCCCGGGCTGTGGCACTGCCCTAAACATGGGCAAGGCTTCCGGGCTGCACTGCCTCTGCCACTAGGGCATTTCCCAAAGCCTGCTTCTCCTTTTCATTCCATTATTTTAACAGTTCAGCTATTATCATCAGGAACTAGACTGTGTCCTGGAAAAAATGGGCCAATTGACAAGAATTAATGAAATAATAGGATGAGCAGATGCAAAGGAGGATGGATTTACCATGCATTTATTATTGAAGCGAGCTTTTAAGTTTCCATTTTGGCGAGTGTAGCTGGTCATGTAAGGGATAGAAAAGTTGCACCTGTTGAAGTTCTCTTTTGTGTGCTATTAAAAGAAGTCCCTGATTGGGATAGCCCATGTTAGCCTGATCTCATCAGATCTCAGAAGCTAAACATGGTCAGTCCTGGATAGTACTTGGCTGGGAGACCACCAAGGAAGCCCAAGGTTGCTACACAGAGACAGGCGGTGGCAAATCATTTCTGTTCATGGCTTGCCTTGAAAACCCTTAGACAAGGTCATCATAGATTGGCTGCAACTTGATAACAAAAAAAGAAACAAAAGGGGGGGAGTGTCTTGTTCTGTTTGCATCTGATTTTCTTTAGAGAAGAACCGCTATACCCTGACAAGCCCTAAGTAGGAAGTGTATAGACTGGAACTGGTGGGAAAGAGGGATAGGAAAATAGATGAGACAATTAATAGTGCCTCCTCCAGACCTCTGCGTGTCAGCTTCCCACATGTTGCATCTGGGGGGAAGAAGGAAAGAGCTGAGTTGCGTCACTTATATCGTTAACAGCAAGTGTCAGTGAAGCCAGTAGGAAGTCATATGAGGCAAATATTTTCATATTCACCCAGTGGCTTGTTTCTAGAGAATTTCTGTTAAAAGCAGAGGGCAGGGCAAATGTTTTCTTTAGTCAGTTAATCCTACTTCCTCTACAGTATTGCATAGTTTGCGTCTATTTTTGAAGGATCATTTCGCCTTTGTTTTTCTGCTAGAAGGCTGCTGTGGTCAGAGTACTTGTCCTCTTGCAAAACCTAACCACCACTGCCCCTTAAGGGAATAAGCTACTGACTCCTTTTTAATTAATTAATTAAAACCATTTTTATGCCACCTATCCACCCAAATAGGGCCCCCCAAGTGGCAAACATTAAAAAGTCTTGATGTTAAAACAGCATTTAAAATTATAATAATTCAATAAAATAAGTAACTAAAAACTCATGAATATATAATACCAAAACTAAGAAGGAGGGCCAATAACTGTTATTGATGGTATGCCAAACAAAACAAGTCTTCACCCACTGGCAGAAGACATCAATAGGAGACAGATGAACAAGCTTCCAGTTTATGGCGACACACTGGCAGACACATCTCCCGGACCTCCCGGGGATGTGATCTGTGCGCCAGCGGAAAGGGGGGGCGACGGGTCACTAACCCCCCCAGAGCCTTGGCAAAAGGCTCCTAGCCATGGGGCTTTTGAGGGGTGGCCTCTTCACCAGCACAATGCTGGGGAATTGAGGCGCTCTGATGGTCCTGCCGCTGAGTGTCCATATGGATCTAGAGCTGCTGACCGGGACAAGCGGCGGAGATCGAGTGTTTTAAACATATGCCGAGCGAGGTCATATGACCAACAATGAACTGTGAGTCGGGTTAAAGCGAAACGAGAATCTAAAAAGAAAGCTACCCCCTGGGAACGGCAAATAAAGTGAGCGGGGGAGGGGCCCCTCCCAAATGCATGAACTAAACAACGAAATACTTAGGGGGGAGCGAAAGAAAAACCGTTGAAATCTGTTTTGAGAGACTTACCAGAGCTCGGATAAGTGTATGGGCGTATTTCAGAGATCTTAGCAAGTTTTCATAAAAGTAAACAATCCATAAAGATGGTGGGAAAGAGGGCAGAGAACGACAAACCAGTAAAACTGAAACCAGCCGGCTTGAGCTCTCGACCAGAAGAGACCACCGAGCTTTCCAAAATGTTGGCAGAGTCCTTGCGCCCTCTGCTGGACCAGATGACTAACATCGAACAACAGCTGATTCATCTAAACCAGAATCTTGCAAATCATCAGCTCCAACTGACTGAGACTTTAAAAATAACGGAGCAAACGGCTGAGAAGGTGAAGGAAATGGACGCCAATGCCAAAAAGTTAAGAAAAAGGTGCAAAAGCTGGAAAAGAAACAAGTCTCTGAAAATCACAACTGTTACAGCTGCAAATGGAGAAAGCAAATTTGGTCCTACGGTTTCAAGGGGTCCCAGAATTAAAAGGTGAGAATCTAAAGCAACTCCTGAGTGAAGCATTAGCCCCAGTTACAGATTTGAAGGTGGAGTATCTTGCAAGCAAAATGGATGTGGTCTATAGGTCCTATTCCATGTACATCAAAAAGAATAATCTGCCTGGGGAAATAGTGGCTAGATTCTCAAAGCGACACGTGAGGGATTCTATCCTGAAAGCAACTACAGGAACACCCTTGAAAATTGGGGACAACACTATCAGGATTCTAAAAGACATTCCATTCGAAATAAGGCAAAAGAGAAAGAAATATAAAGATTTAATCCTTTTTCTTCAAACAAACAGCATTGTCTACAGAAGGTTAATTCCAGAAGGAGTCATTTTCAAACTACAAGATAAAAAAGAAAAGATTGACTCTGTTTCCAGAGCACGTGAGTTCCTGAGAGTCCAGATGGGAGAGCCAGCCGAGGTCGAGAAGGAAGAAGATGACAGCAAATCCAGTGGCGAATTGGACTCGGGGTCTTCCGACAAGGACTCTCTTTCTGATAAGGGGGCGGCTGCCCCCAAGCGTACATTTAAATTGAGGATTAGAAAAGATAAGACAAAATGAAGGCTGAAGGACTCTGAAGTATGCCTTTAAACTTTAGTTTTATTGTGGGATGCTCTGGGGGTTCTCTTGAATGGTTAAAACATTGGATAAAAAGATAAAAGACTATGTTCAAAGTAATATTAGCAATTTAAGATTAACATTTATACAAGCTGTTGTGATGATATCCTAACCTTGGGGTTTTAGTTAGTTGTGGTTTTCTTTCCTTTCTCCCTAGATGTAGTTACCACTACCCAATTTTTCGTTGTAGCTTGTAGTCTATTAAAAAATGCAATAAAAAAAAGCAAAAAAAAAAACCCCCCCGGGGGGCCACAAAAAAAAAAAAAAAGGAGACAGATGAACTTCCCTAGGGAGGGAGTTCCACAATTGTGGCACCATGGCCCAGGAGGTCCTTTCTTGGGTTGCCATCCATCTAGCTTCAGATTACAAGGGTTCCTGAAGCAGAGTCACCAGAGGTGACTGGAGTGAACAGGTAGGTTCATATGGGAGAAGGTGGCCAGTCCTTAACCTATGATGGCCCTAGACCATATAGGATTTTAAAGGTCACTATCAGCACAATTAATTGAGCTTGTAAGCAAATTGGCAGCCAGTGTATATGAAACAAGATTGGAGTGATATAGTCCCTATGACCCGCTCCAGTCAACATTCTGCTTCAGCATTATGTACCAACTATAGTTTCTGGACAGTCTTCAAGGGCCACCCCATGTAGAGTGCACTGGAGTAATCTAATCTAGATTTTACCAGTGCGTGCATGACAGTGACAAGATCTTTCCTGCCCAGGAAGAGCCACAGCTGGTCTATCAGCCAAAGATGGTGAAAGGCACCCCTTGTCACCACTACCACCTGTTTATCCAACAGGAGGCCAGGGTCCAGAGTATCCCCAAGCTACAAACCTGGTCTTTTTGAGGGAGCGCAATCACATCCAGAAGAGGAACTAACCCGTTTCTTGGGTCAGACCGCCCACACACACACCACCCCAACAGCACATCCATTTTGTCAGGATTGAGTTTCAGTTTGTCAGCCCTCATTCACTCCAAAACTGCCTCCAGGTACCATTTCATAGTTTCCCAGTCTCCCTGGGTTCTGTTCAGGCCCATAGCTAGCCAGGGGTGAGGGGGACCACACTCCTAGATATGCCCAGCCCACTCTGGAAGGATGCCAACCCTTCTCCAGTGTGTGTGGGGGGCCTCAGTTTCGCAGCACCTGTGACTGAGCAGTTTGAAGCTGCGACTGAGCATGAGGGGAGGGAGAGGGGCGGTCTTCACATGGCCTCACTGGATCTTTCTACATCCACAGCCAGCTTCCCAAAGCCCCTCTCCCTCCCCTCCTGCTCATCTGCAGCTGGAAGCAGGAAGACACGTGATGCTGCATGACTGTCCGCCAGGCTAAGGAGCTGCTAAGGAGGGGGGAAAGGGAAGCCGGGAGGGCTGAGGGCAGCCCATCTGCTCAGGGCAAGCCCTGGCCCTCTGAGCTCCCCAGCCATTGCTGAGTAAAGCAGTGGCGCTGAATTCCAAGAGCATCTCTGTGGCACGGACAGGACTCTGCACTCGGGAATCAGCTCCTCACCATGGCTCAGCTCCTGAGGGGAGGAAGTTGGGATCCCAAACTGGAGGAGGGAGGGAGCGAGAGAGATGAGAGAGAGACAGTCCCCAGCTGGGCTGCTTCTCTGGCCATCCTTGGCCCAGGCTTGGGCTTGGGGCTTGTTCTGGACCTTTTGGCCCTGGAAAGCAGGGCTGCAGCAGGCACTCTGCTCTGCCCAGGAGCTGCTGGATGGCCTACCGATTCTTAATTAGATTAACACCAAGTAGATTAGTCTCTAACTAATTAGTGGTAATCCATTTAAGCTTCCCGCTCTTGGTCATTGCCACCCCCAAACTTCTGAGCTACATGTTATCTGCATTATAATTTGACTTGTAATTTTTGTTTCAGATACCTTGTTCTGTATATGAAATTATTTGTGTTTTGCAAACTTACCACTGAGAGTAAACATCTGAATGAATTTTAGCATCATGTAGTGGTTCGAGTGCCTGTGTAGGATCTGGGAAATCTAGGTCCAAGTCCACAATGTGTTCCAGGTGACCTTGG
>NW_015174279.1:474214-501661 GCF_001447785.1 Gekko japonicus
TTCTTCACCCAAAGAGTGATTAACACATGGAATTCACTGCCACAGGAGGTGGTGGCGGCTACAAGCATGGACGGCTTCAAAAGGGAATTAGATAAGCATATGGAGCAGAGGTCCATCAGTGGCTATTAGCCACAAGGTATAGATAGGGGCTCTGGGGCAAGTGATGCTCTGTCTTCTTGGTGCTTGGGGGGGGCGGTAAACAGGGGGAGGGCTTCTAATGTCCTGGCCCCACTGGTGGACCTCCTGATGGCACTGGTATTTCTGGCCACTGTGTGATACAGAGTGTTGGGCTGGATGGGCCTTTGGCCTGATCCAACATTGGCATCTCTTATGTTCTTAATGATATTCTTAAATCATCTTCAGAACTGAAAGTGGGGAATTAATAATTTTACCAAAGCCAACCCTTCTCCAGTGTGTGTGGGGGGGCTCAGTTTCGCTGCACCTGTGACCGAGCAGTTTGAAGCTGTGACAGCATGAGGGGAGGGAGAGGGGCGGCCTTCGCATGGCCTCACTGGATCTTTCTGCATCCACAGCCAGCTTCCCAAAGCCCCTCTCCCTCCCCTCCTGCTCATCTGCAGCTGGAAGCAGGAAGACACGTGATGCTGCATGACTGTCCGCCAGGCTAAGGAGCTGCTAAGGAGGGGGGAAAGGGAAGCCGGGAGGGCTGAGGGCAGCCCATCTGCTCAGGGCAAGCCCTGGCCCTCTGAGCTCCCCAGCCATTGCTGAGTAAAGCAGTGGCGCTGAATTCCAAGAGCATCTCTGTGGCACGGACAGGACTCTGCACTCGGGAATCAGCTCCTCACCATGGCTGGACACCTTCCTGCCTCGCTCAGCTACTGAGGGGAGGATGTTGGGATCCCAAACTGGAGGAGGGAGGGAGCGAGAGAGATGAGAGACACACAGTCCCCAGCTGGGCTGCTTCTCTGGCCATCCTTGGCTTGGGCTTGGGGCTTGGTCTGGACCTTTTGGCCCTGGAAAGCAGGGCTGCAGTAGGCACTCTGCTCTGCCCAGGAGCTGCTGGATGGCCTACCAATTCTGAATTAAATTACCACCAAGTAGATTAGTCTCTAACTAATTAGTGGTAATCCGATTAAGCTTCCCGCTCTTGGTCATTGCCACCCCCAAACTTCTGAGCTACATGTTATCTGCATTATAATTTGACTTGTAAGAACTTTTGTTTCAGATGCCTTGTTCTGTATATGACATTATTTGTGTTTTGCAAACTTACCACTGAGAGTAAACATCTGAATGAATTTTAGCATCATGTAGTGGTTTGAGTGCCTGTGTAGGATCTGGGAAATCTAGGTCCAAGTCCCCAGTGTGTTCCAGGTGACCTTGGGCCAGTCACTCTCTCTCAGCTTCACCTGCCTCACAGGATAAAATGAAGGAGGAAAGAACAATGTTCTATGCTTTGTATGACCACTTGGGAGAAAAGTGGGGTATAAGTATCTAAAATTAAATAAATAATAAATGATATTCTTAAATCGTCTTCAGAGTTGAAAGTGGGGAATTAATAATTTTACCAATGATCTGCTCAGTAATAAATTTTATTTTAAGGACTAAAGGATATTTAAAAATTGCATTTTCTATTTTTGTCTGTTTGAATCTGTTGGAACGTGTTATGAACAAAACATAATTTAAAATGTGTTTTGTCATATGCTGACTTCGATTCTGTAGACACAAATTAATGTTGTTTTTTGTTTTCTTATGTTTGTTGAAGAATACATGTATTTTCTAAAGCATTTGTTTCATAACTTTAGCAGGAAAGCTTGTGTTGTTGCATGATAGGTAGTTCTTTTCAGATCTAAAAATGCCCTGTGGTTTTTATTCAGGGTATTTTACTTCCACATTATTAAATAATATTCATCCAGTTTTAAAGACTGGAAAACAGCATTTTTACAATTTCAGAAGGAGTTAGGAGTAAGAATGTTAAGACAAATACACCTCTAAGAGGTTTCCTTGTATTATCTGAAATTATGTGAATGTGTTGTGATGCTTTAATAGGGTTGCCAGCTGCCCCCTACCACCAGCAGGGGATAAATACAAACTAATGCATCTGTTTTATACACTTATTTTCCAGAGCCTGTTTCTTCAGATGCAAATAACAATATAGATTGTTGTTTAATAACCTACTGACTCTACAGATACACCTTTTCCAACATGTAGAGTGCAGTGATTGAAAAAGATTTGGTACTGTAATAGGAACCTAGAAATTAGTGTCTACTATAGTAAGCCACAAGCAAGTAGGGTGTGTATTTGTATGATAGTAAGGAGATGCAGGGCGGTTGATACTGTAGGAATCTGAAGGAAAGGAATGTAGTGTGAAAGAAGTCTTTTTTGCTAGATTAGAAGGCAGTACTCAGATTTACATGACTGTTTTCAATCTGCAACTGTTCTTGGGAATTTATTAATGATTTAGTAATTAAAGAAGATAGTAAAAACTTTCTTATAGATTAAAAAAAGGTGACTTACATCAGAGTTCCCTGGTGGTCTAGTGGTTAGGATTCGGCGCTCTCACCGCCGCGGCCCGGGTTCGATTCCGGTCAGGGAAATGTGCATTTTAAAAAAAGTTTCTTTCACCATTGTTTAGCATTAACGCTGATCCCTCTACTTTCAGTGAAAACCAGTGACTTAAACCTTGATGCGTGCACACGAAAGGTTATATCTTGAATAAAACTTTGTGGGTCTTAAAGGTGCCACTGGACAAACTTCGTTCTTAGATCTAGTACTACCATTTAGTGTTCTGCTTCTGTGTTAATTGCTGTCTCTTTAAATCTGTTCAACTTGCTAATAGCACTAAGCAAAAATACTCCCTGACTGTATACCCTGCTTTGCGTATACCAACGTGAAACAAAAATGAAATTATGTCACTGTGCACATGGGGTAACGTGAGAGATGGACTTGTGGAAAGGTCCGTTGTACGTACATTTACAGTCCCATGAATGTCTTTGACCTTCCTCCCCACCAGCCACGTAGCTAGGCGTTTTTTTGGGGGGGAGGATCCTCCATTTTAAACAGTAATGTGGCACTTAGATATTCAACAGATATAATCTCCCTGGCCTTCATGCTTAAAAGTTCCTCCTGTTGCATTTCTGTCTAATAGAACCACTGAGAGACATGACAAAGAGAACTGAGGCAGCACAACGTCCTTGAGGACAAAACGGCATCACCAGTTTCCCAAAGATGTTTAACCTCTTAACGTAGCGCTGCAGCGTTCTCAGACTCGAAGCTCGTATTTACAGTTCTCATGCTTGGCATTAGGATCTGCAGAAATCAGAGGGAAGCCAAAAGGCTTGTATTGTCCAGCATCGGCGGATCCGAGTCTGGCTGTGTTTGGGGGAACCTTATTCCTCTTTGTTTTACTTATACGGGTGGATGGGGGGGAGCGTAAAGGGAATGAAAAATCAACACGAATGCCTTCAGTTCATTCAAACGATATGCTTTATTGCCATATATATCCGTCCTCCATTCTAATCCTGCGGTTTAAGAGCTGGTCAGACGTGATCCCTCTCATGCACCGGGCAGTTTGAACGAAGCGGTAGCATCTAAAGAACTTACAATCAAAATTCCCTTTTTAAATTGTACTTGATCCATAAAGATCCGGGAAAAGGGTCTCCGAGCCCTTTAGCAACATATTTCTTCCCGCCCGCCCCTTCGGGAAGCGGAAATCCGGGCGCTTTTCTTTCTTCCTATAGAACGAGACAAGTAACGGCGTTCGATTAGCTCTGGTTGTTCCTTCTCGCGGTGCTTCCGTGCCCACACCGAGAACTCGGCAGTTCAAAGAAGTCGGTAAGAATACTTCAGTCCCCGGCATTCCCCCCCCTTTTTGTTTTTTTTTTAACGCAGCCTCCGACGAACCAATCCTACGCTCTCTCTACAAGGGGGGGGGCACTTAGACGCGTAGGGGGCGGAGAGTCTCGTTGATAGGTTAGTTTTCCCCCAAGGAGTGGGATGATAGTTATTACGAAAAAGAACTTCGGAATAAAGGCAGAGAAGACCATAGAAAACGTTCCTATAGATGAGAAAGAAACCCGGAACAGTAGTTTTATGGTGGTGTAGTGGTTAAGTAGTCTGTGTTCTTACCGTCGGGTTTGGGGTTCGAGTCCAAATAAAAAGAACTAAATTTCATGGAATTATTTTTAAGTTTTCAAACTGGGTTTTCTCCCATGTGATTACTATATACCACTTTACGGGATTTTGTTTTTTCTTTTGCTTTGACAAACGATATCTATGCAGTGAACAGACCGTCGGGTTTGGGGTTCGAGTCCAAATAAAAAGAACTAAATTTCATGGAATTATTTTTAAGTTTTCAAACTGGGTTTTCTCCCATGTGATTACTATATACCACTTTACGGGATTTTGTTTTTTCTTTTGCTTTGACAAACGATATCTATGCAGTGAACAATTCCTTTATTAAAAGGTATGGGGGGGTGTCAAGAGATGGCTGTTTGCGTCATGCCTTTTTTTTTTTTAGTGAACTTGTTATTTAACGCTTCAGATCCTGATGCACGCGCTTTTGAGGCTGCATGGCAGTCTGCTGTTCCCTTCAGGCTAGTTTTTGTAGTTTCGCGTTCAGCAGCAGACGGGAGGATTTAAGTTTTCCGGACAAGGAAGATTCCCTGACGGTTCGTCGAAGCGTCATCTTACTTAAACTTGTCAGGCTGGTGTTAAAAGCAGAGAGAAACAGGAGACTTAAAAAAAACCCCTCAGTAACTGAGTGTAGTGCCACACTAACAAGCTATGGCATAGAAGCTTTTTCACTTATCGTCCCATTTTACTGACACCGCCTTTGCAGTTGGCATTTTCTCAAGCAGATGCAAAATACAACTGGCAGGCTGTAGCTTGAACCACCAGCTTTGAACAGGTTCCTGTGCCTTTAAAGCTGGTTTGATCTATAGGCAGTAGCAACAAAAACATGTTTTCTTTGCCACGATGAACAGCACCACCAGCTAACAGGCCATAACCCCCACCCCCCAAGTTGCCAAATATGAATTTCTGGTGAATACAATGCATTACCTTAGTCCAATGCAGCACAGGTAATCCGTTGAATTGACAAAAGCATTGGAATGTTCATCAGAACTTGAAGCCAGGCCAGACTTCCCTTTGGGCCACCCATGTGGGAACCAGCTAAAAATGACTTCAGCACAGCACTTATAGCAGCATGAAGCTCGCCACATGTGCCTCTTGCAGCATGTGAATTGTTTCCATGCCACTGCTAGATTAAGCAGTCAGATGGAGTTAATGGCATGGAACATCTTCATACAATGAACAGGAATGTGAGGCAAGCTGCGTTTCCGAATTATTTCAACTGTGTCATGAAATACAGAAGACGCTTCAGCTAGTTCCCACATGGATAACACAGGGTGAAGACTGCCTCTCTCTGTGAGTCCGTTGTTCGAATCCCTTAAGGTCTCTTCTCTAAATGGCATAACACATGCTGTGCTGGTGTGAACCCCTCCTTCCTCTGCTTAGATCTGTTTGAGCCTGGCCAGAAAATAAGTGGGCACTGCCTTGTAAACTGTATGATGTGGTTACACCAGAGAGTACATTAACAATTATTTTCCCATTCTGGAGAGCCTCAAAACAAATTGCAGAGCCCCTTCCCTGCCCTGAAGCAGAATTCAAAGAGCAGATTACTGAAAAATACTGCAGAGGTATTCCACAAGGGGGCATGCCAGTCCCATATCCCAAATTCTACTTTGATCACTTCAGAGAGAATATGTATGTCAAAGCTAATAGGTATCCAGTGCAATTAATATAGCAGTGGAATTAGGTGTTCTGAGTAGCTGACCCTTTACAGGAGTCTCACTATCACATTTTGTAAACTGAAACTTCTGAGACATCTTCAAAGGTAGTCCCATACAGAGCACATTATAGTCGCCCGATATGGAGGTTATAGAAGAATGGATTGGTATGGTTAGGTCTGCAGAGTCTAAGGGGTTTATAAGCCAGATATCATTGAAAGAAGGTGCTCCTAGCAAAAGCACTGCCCTGATTACCTACCAACAAGGCCGGGTCCAAGAGCATCCCTAAGCGCTTAACTCGATTTGCCAAAGAATAACTCATCTAGATCTGGTCAACACCAGCCAAACACTTTTCCTTCCCAACCAGTATCACCTCCATTTTTGTCTGGATTAAGCTTCACTTTATTAACTCTCAGTCCATTGACCACAGCCTTAAGACAGCTTCACAGCAGCTTCTGGAGACTTGGGTAGTGATATATAAAGATGGATGTTATCTGAATATTGGTGACAATCCACTCTGAACCTCTTGATGATCTTGGCCATGGACCCTACACTATGTCCTGACTATTTGATTCTGCTTCTCCTATAGAAACTCTTTGGTTCCTTAAGGCAAAAAAAAGGAGCAAAACCGTGGAAGGACTGTCCTTAAATCCCCCAAAATGATCGTAGTCAATCCAACAACATATCATGGTCTACCATATGAAATGCTGCTGATCTCCCTGCTCTGAATCCTTTTCCCCTTCTCTGATTTTCCGTATAAAATTTTCTGAAACGATTTCCTTCCAATAGTCATCTAGAGAAGCGAGCTCTGACTCATGCAAGCTCTTGCATGCGTAAATGCTAGTCTTTAAGGTGCCGCTAGACTCGTGTTTTTATTTTACTATGATAAATTAACACAGCAACCCTCTGGAATTATCACACACGAAAGCTATTAATACTGATTCGGTCCTGAATTGTGGCCTGAAGCCAGACTGAAATGGGTCATGGGCAAATATAAATATTTGACTTGGCTAACAATTACAAAGCCAGACACCCAAAAGGGGAAATAAAACAGCTTTTTCAAGTCATTTCTGAGTAAGAAATTATATGAATGTGTCATTTTTATTTATATGAATGTGTACTTTTTTGTGGTATTAATATAGGTATGTCTATTTTGAAAAACTTCTGTGCAGAGTATTTTGTCTTGTCTTGTGTGATATGGCCCTAAGAAGTGGGTATATTTTTCCTTCAGGAGAATCCTTTCTAGTCTTTCCTTATCAGCTTTATGATCAATACATCAAAGACCCATACTTCATAGGTTTACATAAAGGGGGTCTTTGACTGTGATCCTCAGCATCTCCAATGAAAAACAACTCAGGTAACTGCCTTTGGGGTGATTTCTCTGTCTGAGACCTGACAGAGCCACTGCTACATGGAGTGGATAGCACTGGATGCACCAGTGTTTTAAGCTGGCCTAAATTAACTTCAAGTACAGTAGATATGGTCAGGCACTTGTCACAGAGGCAGGTATCCTAACTACATGCAATGACAAGAGTAGTGCTTAGAAGCAAACTCATGGCAGAAATGCTGGTGTACATTCAGATTGGGGGGGGGGACAGGAAGACTGCATAACGCCTTAATGATTCAAGCAGACGCTGGTTATTTTCTTCAGCAATAATATTTGCATTTCCTACTACACTACTTGGGAGTTTCATATGGAATCAACGGAAGTCTTGTGGCACCTTGAAGACTAATGCTTTTTATTTCAGCAAAAGTATTCCACTTCCTAAAATGCAGAAGGGGGCTCTGGTCCACGAGAGCTTATGCTAGCACAAAACCTTGTTAGTCTATGAGAGGCCCTGACAGACTTACAAGGCTATCGAGTGATCTTACCACGACTTTCCAAGTGACAGCAGAAGCAAATGGAAGTATAGGACTGGACCAGGCACTGCCATGGCAGATGAACACTATGGCTTAACACATCACAGTGCTCGCAGCTGGAGCTAACCAGGGCTGGAATTTGAGCCAGGGTTAACATAAGAACATAAGAGACGCCAATGTTGGATCAGGCCAAAGGCCCATCCAGTCCAACACTCTGTGTCACACAGTGGCCAGAAATACCAGTGCCATCAGGAGATCCACCAGTGGGGCCAGGACATTAGAAACCCTCCCACTGTTGACCCCCCCAGCACCAAGAAGACAGAGCATCACTTGCCCCAGAGCCCCTATCTATACCTTGTGGCTAATAGCCACTGATGGACCTCTGCTCCATATGCTTATCTAATTCCCTTTTGAAATGGATGCCCCTCTTAGAGGCATCAGCAGCACATAAAATCGACACCTCCCTGTTTGCCCTGCATAAACACCAGGATTTGCTTTCTTATTTTTAACTGTTTTTTTAATATTTAATTAAAATATATATATTTTTAAAAAATCCCTTTTGAAGCCGTCCATGCTTGTAGCCATCACCACTTCCTGTGGCAGTGAATTCCATGTGTTAATCACTCTTTGGGTGAAGAAGTACTTCCTTTTATCCGTTCTAACCGAACCACTCAGCAATTTCATTGAGTGCCCACGAGTTCTTGTATTGTGAGAAAGGGAGAAAAGTACCTCTTTCTCTACCTGCTCTATCCCATGCAGGAGAAAGTTCTGGAGCCTATTTTCAGTGCACTAGTGCTCACCTGGGTAGGGTGTATTTAATAAACAAGATTTAAGCATGTGCGAAGTGTCACAGTTAGTTCCTACAGATCTCAAAAATGGGGGGGGGGTTTTCCCCAGGGTAAGAGGATGTTACTTCCTGACAGCCTAGTGCCACAGCATTGCTCATTTTATGACAAGATATTACTGTGCGACCTGTGGTGGGAACGGTGCTAAACCTTCAAAACACCTTAGCCAATATAGGATAATATGTCCCAAAACCATGCAGGAAGCCAGATTGGTAAAGGTCAAGGTAAGACTCTTTATCCAAGACCTGACATAGAGATCAGTTGGGATGTTGGGCGCTTGTGTTCCTTAGAAAGACTCTGCCAGTTCTGTTATGACATCCCCAGCTTGGAATTCTCTTTCTAAGCACTTTTGGAACTTATCACATTCTTGCTTTAAGGTACAACTGAAATCTTTTTTTTATTTCACTAAGCATTTCAATAGTTATTAATCTTTTATGATGTAGACTTTTTAAAATTTTCCTGTTTTTGTTATGTTGGCATTTTATAGACTATTGTGAATCATCTTGACCAATGTGGACTAGTAGTTTACAGATTTAAAAATGCTCTGTCCGCATGTTACTGTTTCACAGCTGCCTGCTCCTCCCCACCACTATCACCAGAAGGAAATTTTAGTAAAGCAGAGATTTCCTTGTAAGCAGTAAATATTAGATTTATGGGGGTTTTTTTTGTAACATCTGCTTATTTATAACAGAGGGAAGCACCTGGTATTTCCAAGAGACACCTGGTATTTTTGGCCACTGTGTGACAGAGTGTTGGACTGGATGGGCCATTGGCCTGATCCAACACTGGCTTCTCTTATGTTCTTATGTTAAGCAGCCAAGCACCCAAACAACCCAGCTAGAAAGCAACTTCAGGTCCTCCTAAGGCCAACAGCATGAAGAAATGGGCACATCCCGTCTCCTGGCTGATTCAGACAGGATAGCCACAAGAACTCAGCCTTTTCTATTTTGTTGACTTTGTGCCAAATGCCTCAGTTTCTCTGCAACTCCAACCCAAGATGCTGGGTGGTATCAGTAGCTTGTAGCCACCAGATATCAGTGCTAGTTTTAAGACATTCTCCTCTGCTTTAGAGAGAACAGCTACCTATTATACGTACCACATTTTCTCTAAGCAGTCAGTACCTTCATGTAGACAGAATGTATTGGATAAAGCATGTGCCATATATCACTCAAGTGCCTTTGTGAAAGGCCAGCTGTTTAGAAGGATCCCCTGACCCAAACCATGTAATTCCCCAAGCTTCTAATGAGCTGGTGGTTTTGCCTTTTGTTTCTGGAACACTTGGCAAATAAGTTCTAGTGTGGCAGCAGTTTCCCAGCATTGTCTCAGGAAAGGTTACATTTCTTCTGCAGGAACCGTTTGGGTGTTGATCACACACATTTGTATTTAACTGCGTGTACACACAAAAAGATGGGGCTGAAAAACAAAATAACACCTTTGTCTATGTTAGCAGCAACTACTGGGGGGAAATCCACCGGAAATTAAGCCCTTTTAAATCCCCCTATTTTTTCCAATAAAAACGTTAAGCATGTGCTAAATCACTTTTACTAAAACAAATAGGGCTTTTAAACATTTGTCTTTGGTTAGCTCATGCTCAAGGTTGGTATTAAATTTAGAAATCTTAGTGTAAAACAATGCTCAAAATATAACAGTTCTCTTTCTGTGATTTCTTTTGTATTGGGGGGGGGAGTCTATGGTGAAAATGACTACTTAAAATGTAGGCTTTACATATTTTTGCCAAGTGATTACTTTTGTTTTGTTTTGCTTGTGGCTCCTGCTACCGCTCTTGGGCATCCTTGGGTTTTGATGGTCACATCAAAGAAGCTGTTATGGCATGAGAACCAGTCAATGTGAGCCAAATAATGCCTGGATTTATTACCAAGGTTGGTTCCCATGATTGTCAGTGGGCAGCAGGCAACGGTGTCGTAATCCTCATTCTCTTGGAAAAGCACATTGTACTGTTAAAAGGTTTAGTGGCTGAATAGTGATTTACTAATGTGACTCATTCTCATAGGTTTACTAGGTCCTGACATGCATCCTGAGGATGCAGCAGCAGGCGCCTAAAGGTCATTTCGTTAGCAGTAGCCAAATATACTTTTCTTGTTATTATTGCTCATAATACTTTTAGCTGTACAGCTCAATGCTCATGGACTAATCAAATAAATAGTGCTGGTGTCTTATTCATGCAAGACCCTTTAAAAACATGCTAGACAACATTTTAAATCCCACTACAGGAAAAGAGCTCTACTAGCTAGGCTGGATCTAAGGTTTACTTAAAATTTGTAAAATGGATTCTATTTTACTGCCTGGATGCAAATCAGGATACTGAATTCTAAGAAATGACTTAGCACTGGGTGCATATTGCCCTGGTCAACTCAATACGTTGATGCAATATGATGTTTATGACACTTTTAGCCTGTGGATTCACACATCTTTGCTCTAGAATCCCTCACCTGAAGTACTTTGCTTTCTGGGCTGCCAACAGGCCATATACAGACAGGAGAACCAGGATTTAAGGAAAGGAGCAGAGAGGAGTTTCTTATACACGCATACTTCATTCCTGACTTTCAAAGGCTTAGTTTGTTCCAGCATTACCAAGTAAGAGTTCTAGTATGGCAACCACTCCATCTTAAATATGTGATGCTGAGAGAAATAAAACCCCAGTATTTTGCCACTGTTCTCAAAATCATCCCAGTATCCTGGGAATAACCTGACCTGGATAGACACAGCTAGCCCGATCTCATCAGATCTCAGAAGCTAAGCACAGTTGGCCCGGGCTAGTATTTGAATGGGAGACCTCCAAGGAATATCAGGTGTGATTCGGAGGCAGACAATGGCCAACCACCTCTGAATGTCTTTTGCCTTGAACCCCGCCCCCAATGGGGTCGCCATAAGTCAGCTGTGACTTGATGGCGCTTTCCACAACCACCATCCCAGGGATACACTCTTCATAAAAGGGTTAAATCATTGATAACCTGTGGTTTTTCAAGACGTTTTTATTTTTTGAGATTCATGGCCAGCTCGCCTGACCCCCAGACTTGATCTGTGTTTCTTAAGTTATAACTCATGAATAAACGCTATACCCTTCGTGTTCTGTGGAAAATACGAGAGGTGCCTTCAAAACCAAGTCCCTGCTGTGTACAGCCATACATGTTTGAGAGCCTCCCATGGAAGGTATGGATAGCTGCTGGAAGAGGGGTTATAGCTCAGTGGTCAAGTCCATGCTTTACATGCACAAGGCCTGGATCCAAGACCCATGTCCCTGGAATCCAAGACTCATGTAGGGATTCATCCGCTAGGTGCACCAGTGGCTCACACACTTCACCTGTACGTTCAGGAACTTCTAGCTGTTCCCTAACCCTTCCCAGTGAGTCTCTTATAACTGAGTCAACCCTTTCTGGCTAGTTCCCTATAGAATGTTCACCTCACATGTGAATTCTTAGTGCTAGAGGACAATAAAGTAACTAGTGTTTTGCTTCTCCCTTCACATCATTTTTTGAAGGACAAATGCAAGCACTGAAAAGCATCTCCTTTTTATTTTATCTCGGTGACCATTTTCAAAATCAGTGTAATTCCTTTCTTGAAGAAGAAAAGTGCAGTTACCAAACTTGTTATCTGTTTTGTCAAGCATAGCTATCGGTAAACATTTCAAAGCAACTTTATGTATGGTTGCTGGTTTTTCAAGACCTTTGGGAAACTGGATTTAGCAAAGGACATGTTATTTAATGAGAGAATCCACTCCCGTACTTCTGCTTGTACAGTATGCTGCTGCCAGCAGTTGTGTAGGAAGCTGCCATTTGGGCTGATTCTGTGTGTGTACCCAGAAGTCGTGGTTGACTTCTGTCAACCCCTACTGGGGGCTTGGACATTTTTCAGAGAGGTGGCTTGATTGGCCTGCCTCTGCGTCCTGCCTCTGGTATTCCTTGGAGGTCTCCCTTCCAAGTATTTGCCAGGGTTGGCCCCGCTTAGCTTCCAAGATCTGACGAGATCAGTCTTGCCTGGGCTATCCAGGTCAGGGCCCATTTGGGCTTCTTCTCACATTAAACCCATTCAGATATTTTACTCCCCACAGGCATATCGAGCAATAAACCACCTCTAGAAGTCAGTCAAAAAGGACTTCATTTAATTAGTGATATGTAAAGATTTTTTTGCATAGAAAAATGGTTAACAAAATAATGCACAAATTTCCCCCCACCCTCAACTTAGCAATAGTATTTTTAAAACAAATATTTTAAAAGTATACTTTGCATAATGTTTAACATTCTCAATGTTTATTGCTTTCTCCACACAGCAGAGAAATGAAGTGCATAATAATACACGCTGTGCTTTTATTTATCACCCACCCAACATAAACTCTCTAGCTCTTGAGTCAATGAATTAAAACACTTAGGCTATTTCATGTTGCTATAATAAAAAGCAAAACTTTTTTTTTTGCAGCACTGCTTGTCTAGGTGGTGGTAAAATAACTTACACCATGTAACAGATTTGTTTGGATTGTGAATCTAAAGACATATGACAGAATTGGCACGGGGGGGGGGGGGGGAGCCAAAGGGGTCCTCTTAGCCACACTATAGCTATTCTTTCATACCTATGGAAGAAATTATTCCAAACAAGTGCCAAAGAGGAGAATAAAGGTTTTGTATCCTGCCAGAAGGATGCTAAGTTTTAGTTTCCAAAGGAGAAACAGACATGCTGGCTGTCGACATGTCCAAGTGCAATTTCTTGGTACGGAACAAGGATTCTGAGACACATAACTTTAGGCCAATTGTTTAAAAGAAAATGGCCTGAAGTGTGTACTTTAAAAAACCAAACACTGGAAAGAAGAGCACTTTTATTAATGTTATGTTACCTATCACCACTTCATAAATCTCTGCAAACAGTGAGCTAGGTAAGTAGATGTATAAGGCCTCAGGAATCATATTGGTTATTGCTTTAGATGGCAATCCTGTAGAGAGTTAAGGTTCCTTTAATCCCATTACACCAAAGGTTTGAAGCCTGTAGCTTTCTGGCAAAAACCCTGTCTCAGAATTATATCCCTTTCTGGATCTCATCACATGATTCCCCAACCATGTTCTTCAGAGTTGGAAGAGGTCAGGCACATACTTTTGCATTCATCCTTCTTGAAAACTGTTTTAGGCATAATCCATACTTCCCTCCGCAAATACAAACAAATGGCAAGAGGATTCATTCTACAATCTATACATTTCTTGGGCAATGCCTACATGGCAGTCATCGTTTCGACAATCACCACTGTCCCATATGATGCCTAATGCAACAAAGGAGAAATATCTCATGTCCATTTTGACACTTTTAAGGGGAGAAAGTTTCACTGTTTTCCCATCTGGTTGTTGGGCATCCGTAGGGCACCTTTACCTGTTAACAATCTAAATTTTGTGTGAAGGAATATCTGATGTAACTTGACAACATCCCAAGGCGGCTTATGAAAGGAAGATTTAGAAAGCTCCGACTTCAGTCCCCCAGGGTCGGTAAGGTTTACTGTTTCCGTTACTGCTTGCTTGCTGAGAACTGGAAGCTGCGGATGCAGATAACGGTGGACTGACTGCTGTTGCAGCTGCCACAGCTGCCGCTGCACTAGGTGGAAGCATTGGGAATGCCCCAGTGAATGACAGGGGGAAGCTCTGGGCAGCCGCTGCAGCTGCAGCATGTACAGTGGCAGAGAGTGAGAGAAGAGAGGTAGAAAGCGGTGGTATGCAGGGAGCAATGCTACCGGCAGAGGGCACTCTAAGTGTGGAATCAGCGTGAGCAAAAGTGGCTGTGAGAAGAGCAGATCCATGGGGAGGCACTTCTGACGCTGTTGACAGTCTGCAAGGAGAGATGTCGGAGGAATGTAGTCCATTCTGCTGTAGTAAAGCTGTAGGGAGATGGTGGAAAGTTGCTGCCCAGTGGTGAGGATGCAAAGGGTGGTGGTGGTGTGCCATAGACGAGGTCATTGCAGCAGCTTCTCTCTGAGAAGCACAGGAGCTGAGATGAGAGACTAGCCTAACTCTCAGAGGGTCAGATGTGTCCAGACCTTCCACTGAGCTCAGGTATCTTGCAACTTCAGTTAAACATTCTCGAAACCCAATACTAATGAAATCCATGGCAAGAGCATGTGCATCAAAATAACCTGAAACACAGAGAGAGCAAAAATAGTTTTGTCAATCACTTAATTTTTAACCTTTTTTGGAAAACAATAGATCTGTAATATTGTAGGTTTAATTTTAGAGTTGCTTTTATTTTTTAAAAGCGAAGTGTATATTATACATATGTGTAATGTGTCAATAAAATAAAGTTCTGCTCACGCTGTCTTTACATGCAGTCATCAAATGAAAAGATACCATCCAGTTCAGAGATACTTTTTAAAAATGCTTGTTTTATTGTTTAAGACAAAATCTGTTTAAAGATTCCCGACAACGATACCTGTCTCTTGTTGCATCCATGTACAGAAGTGTGGAAGAGGTGCACACAAAACAACTAGTTGGGTATTAAAAGTTGTGACTGTAAGATTTTGCCCTTTTCTCTCATGCCTCTAAAAGTTGGCATTTAAATGTTGTGTTTCCTTGGCAAAATAAGCCTCTAAGAGCTGATCGTTCACCAGTTTGGTGTAGTGGTTAAGTGCGCGGACTCTAATCTGGAAGAACCGGGTTTGATTCCCCACTCCTCCACTTGCAGCTGCTGGATGACCTTGGGCAAGCCATAGTTCTGTCAGAGCTGTCCTTGAAAGAGCAGTTCTCTCAGAGCTCTCTCAGCCCCACCTACCTCACAGGGTGTCTGTTGTGGGGAGGGGAAGGGAAAGGAGTTTGTAAGCCACTCTGAGACTCTGAGTGAAGGGCGGGATATAAATCCAATCTCTTCTTCTTTGTCGTTCAACCTGACCCATACCTACATTCCTGTGTACATGAAGATCATCTGCTTTTAAAATTAATAGATATTTGTACACAGAGAAGGATGTATTCATGCATCAGAATATGCTCTGATGGATCATGTGGTATACAGAGTAACCTGTAGTAAGCAGTAGCATCCTCCTGTAGCTTTTGGCATTATATTGTTGTGACTAGTGAAAAGTACTACATTTACTGCCCAAATGAATATTGCTTTGAATTATTAAAAAAAGGCAAAATATCCTTTAACTTCTGAACATTTTCCATAGCCTAGAATGTCTCACATATTTTCTGCTACAGAGAACTTGTAATTGATTGTGTTACTCTAAGCTCATGATCAATTTTGTGATGCCTGGTCTGTGATATTCTACTGAATCACTATTTTACTGCTACCATATGGGCAGGCGGACATACCCAACACTGAAGGGTGTAGGAGGGATGGGCATGAACTGCATTTTTGAGCTTCAGTTCATGGCAGAACCACAAACCAATATGCTGGTTCACAAACCGAACCGGTTCATATTGGTTCATGAGCCATTTAAAGTTTAAACCCCTGCTTTCTGGTCCCCGTGAAAAGCTCCGGGGAAAGAAAGCAGGGGGCCATTTAAACTGGACAGCTGAGCAGCGGGGCTTTCTGCTCTTCACAAATTACCACAAACTGCATCAAAATTTGTGAAAGTTTATGGCGGTTCTTCTGTTCCCAAACAGTGAACCATGAACCGGCCAAAATTCATGATGAACTTTCATTCATCATCTGGTTCGTGCCTATCCCTAGTGTATAGTACTGTTAGATCTGACAGTCTCCCAATCCATAATTTCAACAATGCCAAGCATCTCTGGAGAGGCCACCCTCCCTCTCCCCACATTATTTATATCTATATCATTTTCATGGTCAATATCAACCTCTAAATAGGCTTTAATGAGTATATGACCAACAATTGCAGAAGTAATTCATATACTAACAATACTGCCTTAATATTTAGAACACCACAATGTTAGGTTTCAACATTCTCTCATACCTTGGCTATGTTTATCTATATCAGGTGTTTTTGCATATCGAAGATCTTGATACTAGAAACACTAGTCTATTCCTTCAGATAAGGAATAGACATGATTTTCACCATATTCCAGCTCCACACCTTCTCCCACATCCTGTAGCACTGTTCCTGGGGAGTCTCCAAATCCTAGGGACAGTGTTTTATAGGTGGGTGCAGTGGGCCGTAGTAGGGGGAAGGAGAAAAGGTTGGATATGTGCAACGTTTCCTAATCCTGCAGGCTTTCTCCTTCCCCTAGCAACCAACTCCTTGAAAGTTTAATCCTGGGGTACAGAGCTTGTGTGCACTAACAACCATGAAAATTAGGAGGCTACAGTGGAGAAGGGACAAAAGCCACTCCCTTTTTTGTCCATACAACCCCACTCATACAAAAGGCAGGGAGCAATTTTACCTCGTTTCCTACTGAAACTTCCCAACCTCTGTGACTCCATATGGGTCCTGTGACCCATGTAATAAATCTTTACAGGGTTGTGAATGGCAGGGGGGGGGGAGAGAGCCAGGAAGACAAGAAATTGTCAGCACCTTCCACTGACAGATCATGGAATCCAAACTGCAAGTGCAACATCATTTGTGATGGGTTATTTGGCAAGATGCAACTCACTGTCGCACAAGTATATCTATTAACAAGCGCAGGAGCCACAAGGATTTGTGAGGGCATCTGATTTTGTTGGGTGATAGTGAGATATTGAAAAAATGGTATTTAGCAGAGATAAGATAGTCCAGCAGAGCCAGAGTAAAATAATTCAGACTGAGAGTCCATGTGTGATTAAAATATAAAGTTTTCACTAAATTCTAGCATGGGGAAGGGTAACTGGGATGAAAATAACAACAGAGCAAAATCGGCTACATCCTTACTCTACAAAGACAAAACTAGAAAAGAGAGATTATGGCTGCTCTTCTTCTTTAGTCCCAATCAAATTCCTAGATCAGGGAGAAAATTCCCGGGCTTTCTACATCTAAAGAACACTGGTTACATGAGAAACATGTGACTTCCTGTGAGTAACATAAACAAACATTTAACCCCAGATATACTGAGTGTTTTCAACTTGTAATACCCAACAGATTTCCTCCCTCCCCCACTATTTCTTCTGTCACGTCCCTAAAAACCCACAGCTTCCCCTTTTCCTGCTTCCGTCTCACCTTCCCATCCACTAGCCAACCTACCTTTATCTGCCCATCTTCAGCTTTTCCGCCTTCCTCCCCCTGGTAGCCTCTCCCTGGGAAAACTGTTGTGTGACCATTAGAGGTAAAGCCTCAAATGGTCATTTAAAATAAGTATCATGGCTCTTCCTGAGAAAGGTGGCTTTGCATTTGTTACCGAAATCATACAAGGTTTCTAAAAGCTTTCATTAAATATTTACATGTTCCTAAAGGGCAGTTTAATTACCAGCCATCAATCTGGACAGGGGTCCATTTGTGCAGTGGGGAACCCACAAGGACCTGTGGAAGACCTCTCAGTTTCCCCTGTACTCCCTCTCCCTACACTATTTCCCTTTTTCCAGCTTTCTGGCAACCCCTATATAATAACTTTTCCATGCTTCCTTATTTCCTTCCTGTCCACCCACCAGACCTTTAACTGCCCCCATCTTCAGTTATATAATTTCTCTATTTCATTTATATCCCTCTTTTCTCCATACTGGAGACCTAAAGCAACCTATGGCAGTCTCATCTCCTGCATTTTGTACTCACAACATTGTAAGGTAGGCTTCATTGAGAATATGTGTTTGGTCCAAGGTCACACAGTGAACTTCCATGGCAGAATGGGGATTTGAACCTGGGACCCAGATCTGAGTCCATAACTCTAACCACTATACCACACTGGCTTTCTTGGGGTGGCTGCTGCTAAACAGTTATAAACAGGTGGGCCCAGGTCAGTCATGCAGTCAAGTGATATCAAGTCACCCACTGGTTGCTGCTGGGCCTGGCCCCAATAAGTCCTCCCTCAAAGGCCGAAACAGCCCTGGAAAGGGCCCTGGCCTGTCTCCCTGCCTGACAGAAACCAAGGCTGGCTGTGGTTGAGAACTAGATACACTGATTAACATTTACTGAAGATGTATTTTTACTAATAATCTTTGTGTTACAACACAAGGCTATTGACAAGGAAGTGACCACTGGAGGTACAGCTTCAAACGATCATTTAAAATAATCACCGTAGCTCTTCCTGAGAAAGGTGGCTCTGCATTTGTTACTGAAATCATACAAGCTACAGTTTTCATTAAACATTTACAGATTCCTAAAGGGCTGCTGAACTGCCTAGCCATGCAGTCTCCCCTGCTACCACTGTGTGCCAATGGGCCTTAATTCATACAATAGTAATCACAGTTACCAGCACAGATTAAGATCATTTGCAGGTTTACACAGCCTTAAATTTAGTTGCATGCTTCAGGATAACAAGACAGAAAGCAGAAAAGAAGAACACCTGTCGCTCTTGTGAACAGCAGAAAAATATCCCGAACAAAGAAACTGTGTTGAAACAGATCAATTGCTATTGCAAGTTGACTGATTCTTAAAACAATATGAAGATTAGACAGTTAAAAAGAGTTCGTTTAGATCAACTGCAATTTCCCTCTTGTGAGATCATCCCCCAGTGCTCTATATCACTGTAGCTATATTCATTTGAGTATTACAGACTATGACATACTATTTTATAAACCTGAGTGCAGAAAAACCCAAGTTGCTGCTTTTTATTTAATAAAATATAAGAGAACAACTCTGAGCATAATCAAAGTTTACATCTAAAAAAGATCAAATTAGAGAACTTCTACACACCATTTTAACACATACTATTATCAATGCTTATTGAATTTTACATAACTAAGATCTGTTTATTTATTTATGTACTTTATGTCATTTGTAGGCCACCTTTCTCATTTGGCCTCAACATTCACTAATCAGTAAATCTTGTTCCAATAATAAATAAACGGCTGCTATTCTAGCTAAATAATAACTGCATATATTTCACTTCTAACAGGTGAGATTAGAAGTTGTCATTTTGTTCATTAACATTCTATGCCACATATTCCAAAACTACAATATCAATACTTGGCAACAGTTTTGTTTCCAAAAAGCATATTTTATTTAATGTGATATGTGGGGGTAGTTAATTCTTTTTATGTAATTTGGTATGTGGGTGGTTGTTAATTCTCTTTTTGGAAAAGAGTGAGGTTTTGTCCCTCCAGATCCAACATTTCATAAGTAAAATGCTGAGAAAGATCTGTAGGCGATTCACAATACAATACTAAGCTAAGACAGACCCTTACAGGCTCGCTGAAGTCAGTGTCTCAGGGAGGACAGCCTGGATGCCATGTTTCAATACAACAATAAAATGGCAAGAGGTAATGCCCACCTTTAAGCCCATGTGTGTTTAAAGGGACATTTTAAAAAAATGATGAGTAGGTCATTTCAACTCAGTAACCATTTTAGAGACTTATCACTAGAATCAAAACTAGCTGCCACATTAACCTGAGTAATAATTGTCTGCCCTTGCCCAACACACTGCTTGCCTAAAAATCATATTAGCAGAAAACATTAACTGCACATGATGTTTTCCCTGGTAGGTCATCAGTTCCGGTCACAGATGTGCTCAGGGAGTTTTGTGCTTCCCAGATTCGCAGGGAGCCAGTTCAGATCAGAAATGATGGATGCAGGGAGAAGAAGCTTAGATCTACCCTCCCACACAAACACACACAGTTTCCCCCAGCTGAAACAGCCAGAGGGCTGCTATTTGCCCCAGTTCCACATCACTCTCCTCAGCTGAGCAAACAGTTGCTCCTACGGGCTGTCAGCGGTCAGGAAAACAGTGCTGGTGGAAGATCTAAGCCCCTTCTTCCTGTACGCTGCAGTCCTGATCCAGATCAGACCCCTGTGAAGGATGGAGCTTTCAGAACATGTCTATGACTCAACTCAAGGCTGTACCTGAGAAAAACGAGACATGTAGTTATGCAGCCTCATATATAAAAACACCTGTGGTTAAAGGCCAAAATCCTATGCTCTTTATAAAAATCCAGCACTATACAAAGGAAACTGACATTCTTTGCTCAGTATAAGTATGCAAATGATTAAATATATTAAATGTGCAACATCTAGTCTGTATGCAGTGTTTGAGTTTGAAATAGCTTTGCAAGGTGGCAGAGGCAAAGGAACTGAAAAAAGAGGAGGAAATTGGGGATACATTCGGTCACATTCATACACACATTTCCTTCAAAAGCTCAATGCTGATTATGTATCCTCACAACAAATCTGTTAGATGAGGTGTACTGAGAAGACTAGCGTACTAAAAGAAAAGGGAGTGCAATCTCCCTGGCATCTGAAATCCTGCCCAATGATAAATCTTAACATTTATGTCATGTATCAGACCACTCAAAGCGCCATTTACATGATCTCAAGTTCTGTAAGGCAAGCAGGCACTATTGTGATAGAGGAATTGAAATACCTTGATTAACTCTCCGAGAGGCCCTGATCTTAGTGAAAACATTCTTTCCTGGGAATGAAGCAGTACTCTCCTCAGATTTCAGGCTCAGAGGAGATGACTTCTTTTTGAAGACAAATAAGACGGGATGGCGATTGGCAAGACAGATGGCTAGTCAGATATCCTGAGTTGGGCTGTACAAAGTTTAGGAATGCACTCCTTGATAATGATTGGAGAAGACTGCAAGGCAGCACACGAGGGGACTCAAACCCAGTTTCAGGTTAGGTTAAAGTGAAACCATCCCAACTGGGAGAGGAAGGGTTAAAAGGTGCGATACACTGTGAGAAAGTGTGAAAGCCAAGAACCAGGGAACAGAGAGAAATGGAGTGAAGTCTGCCATGATCAGCCTCTGTTTCAAAGCTCCAGCAAACTTGTCTGTTCCACAGGAGGGGATGCCAAGGTAACACCAGAGACTCGTAGAACTTAGTTTGCCTCATACTTTTGTTTCTTTGCTTAGCTCTGTAACACCCTGTAGTGTTTGGATATAGTTTTCCAGTGCTCTTGTACTCTAGCGAATCAAGATTGTATTTTAGTAAATAAAGATATTTTCCTTCTAAAGATCTCAGACTGTGTTCAAAGTTCTCACCCAGGGGGCCTGTTGCTTGTCCACACTTAGACCCAGAAACTCCTGACTATGCTAAAGCCAGCTAGTAGGCAGGGGAGGACCCTGCGAGCTCACAATACCCATAGCCTCTATCAGCGCCTCAAGCAGTGTTCCCTCTGAGCTGAGTCAGTGTGAGCTAGCTCACAGTTTTTTAGCCTCTGGCTCATACATTTTTGTCTTAGCTCAGTAAGGATGGCTCCAGAGCAAACTCATTTATGCAGTAGCCAAATCACAACTTTAATGCCAGTAGCTCACAAGACTCCACAGCTTAGAGCTAGCATTGGCCTCAAGCCATGTATAGCAAAAGAAAGGGCAGAGCTTGAGTGGTAGCACGCTAGCCCCTGTAGCGGGAAGGGAAGGGGCAAGTCCTCTTTATACACATGCAACCTTCCCCACCACCTTAAAGGTACTCTCAGGTGAAGAGAGTAAAGACGATAATTTTTAAAGGCCATATAGACCGGGGGCAGGGGGGGGGAGAGGAGAGGTGCCAAGAGAATAACACATATACCGTAAAGCCATCCAGGAAGCTCATGGTAAAGCATAAAATTGAATTTGTTTGAATTCTCTGTTGGATACAACACACATGGAGGCACACAGAATGGGCACTGACTGTGGAATCTTCTTTTTTCTTATTAGTACTGGGTCTCCCCTTAACTGTCCAACACCTGGAGAATGAATGGCACAGCCTAATTTTGATGAAAAACACTCTTTTCTAAAACAAAATGCTATACATAAACAATAAGAAATGTTTTCCTCTGGATCCACTTCCTGTGGTATAGCAGCTGCATGATTAATTTTAACTTTGGTTTTGTTTCTTGCTGCACAATTGTTGCTGAAGCCCTCCTTGTTTATGTTTGGATGTTTGGGGTATTTGTTTTTCTCCCTTGTGCTGATCTCAGTGCTCTTTGGAAACCCCAAACAAATCTCTGACTGGGCTGCCTGTGAATGAAGCCTTTACTCTCCCACAGTGTTATGAAAGCAAACACAAGCCCAGGGTCAAGTGCTTCTTTTGTCCCAGTAGTTCTTTCCCACGAGTTCAGCCCTGCCTTCAGCATTGATTTCCACTCCTTTAATCTAGAACTGCCTATCCCGGCTTGTCAAAAGGAGAGTTTGCTAAGGTTTCCCCAGCTAACATTAGAAACCGTACAAAAATCAGTTCCTTACCTTTCCCGCCTGTCGCCTGGAGCATCTTCAAATGATCGACTGTCATTTGCAGGATTTCTGCTTTTTCTAATTTGGCAGATCCCTTTAAGATAAGAGGCACAAACAATAAAGGCTTAAAAGTCTTGCGTGCTTTGATTTGGTATACTCTCTCTTGAGCTCCATCTTATGTTTTCAATTTTCCCAACCATTAGAGCATTCTCAGTTTAAATCTTCCACAGAGCATCTGCATCCCAGACTGTATTTTTGAGCACAAGCACTATATCACAGCATCTAGTATGATAACTGTGCACACACTTAGATGTAGTAAATAGTAGTACAAACAAGGAGAAAAAGTATAGGGTGTGTGCATATGTGCTATGCATATGAAGACATCTGCAACTCCCCTCCACCCAAAAAAAAAACAATTTTAAAATGAGGTACAAAGATCCACTCCAATTCTGAGACGCATGCAAAATCTTGAAAGGCATAATTCACAGGAAAGTTCTCACAAGTACAATGAAATGACTGGGACTACAAACTGCATAGTAGCTCATCACTGAGACTTACCCAAAGGCCAAACCACAACAATCCGTACATTAGTTAGGACTTGAAACTATATCTGTTTAGGTCCATCTGTTTAGTAGGCCACACTGTCTTTCTTAGACCAAAAAGAAGCAGCTACTCTAGTCTCTGAAATGGACGAAGTGCCTAACTATGGCTGTGGTCACACTGGAGGCTTGGCGCAGTCTGTGCGCACTTCTAAGTGCGAATTGTTGCAGGAAGCACCAACCAGACAGCACACCCTGTGGCAGTTTTTCCCACACACTTGTCCGGTGGTGAGGCGTCCACACTCAACCACGGAGTGTGCTGTCCAGTCGGTTTCTTAAAAAAACAGGCAGGCACATGTGCATATACACTCATGCACTTATGCAAATATTGGCAGCTATTTAAAAAAAACACAGCAGAAATAGATCTGCCCGTCCAGACTTCCCATCCAGCTTCAGTTCAAGACAGGGGAGTTCAGACAGACAGAAAAGCAGAGTGGAAGTGCTGGCATTAAGACCAGACTTTCCCCAGTGCCTGGTTACTCTGCTTCCAAAGCAGGGCAAAACAGGGTGGCCACGACTGGGGCACGGGAGGCAGATGTTGTAGTCTGATCATGCTCTTTAAATCTGCAAAGGTTATGTAATGATATTGCTGCAAACAGCTTGTGTGACTGCTGCCTATATGTTAAAAGTCCTTACATTCCCTGCATGCCTGCCCCAGTTCTGTTGACCAGATGTGCTTTGAAAGTTTCATGAATTTAATTCTCAGGTGCATGTGGACCTGGTTTGGATCAGGACCATGCCACACAGCCTGGGAGGGAGTAAACTTAAGCCTTGTTTTCTTCATCATTTTTCTGACCTATAACAACCACCACAGGAAGCCCTAATTGAAAAAGCTTATCAATAGAACGGAAAACGAGGACTTTGTAACATAGGCCCTACAAAAGCAGCCAACAAGAGAGAGCCAAAATAAGAAGATGCTCTATAATAAGCAGCAAATCAAAGCACTTGTTCTCGAACAACAGAAGCAGGGCCTCCCAGAGATATCTCTAAGCTCCTGTTTGGGAAGAATGCAACACAAGGAATCTGGTCACCCCCAAAATGCCAAACTATTAACAAGTTCTATTGTGAGAGGCATTGCCAGAGCAATTTCTCCCCAAATGGGGAGAAATATAGCTCCAAATTTGGGTTAACTAGCCAAATTCAATGAAGGTGAAGTGTCCAGTCTTTGTCCATGGTGTTGACCCTGTGCAGTAACAAATGGGTATTTTCTCCTTTAAATTTGATTACCAGGAATTATTCATTTATAGTGCGGGAAGACAGTAGGGGAAATCAATTGACAGTGGCTTTTAAAGGCAAGGTTGACAAGGTTTTATAGAGGCCGGAGGGAGATATGTTGTGATATCATGGCTGATGACATGGGTCCATCACAGCTGGGGTATCACAAGTGCATTCCCCTTTCACAACAGTAAACAGTTCTTCCCTGCCCAAAACCTCACAACCCTGTGCTGAAGCCTGAGAGTCTTTATTTCTACTTCTATCAATAGATATCATATTGGACAAATAGAACTAAGTTGCAAGCGATCCCAAACAGCAGCATTCCTTCTCATTTACATATAAAGTAGGGGTCAGGATCCATTTTTTATTTAAAAAATTGGTGCATACACTGCTTACGTTTGGTCACGCAGTGAAGATCATTCGGCTACACTAGCAGCTGCTGCTGCTAAAGCAACGTTTTAAAACTCTGTACACCCCATTTGATCTCCACTGGCCAATCAGAAGCCCTGCTGGGCAAAAGCTCCACCTGGCCCTTCCCACTTTCTAAAAATGCTCGGCAGGCACCTCAGGAAAGGTGTTGGCTGGCATCATAGTGCCTGTGGGCACCACACGGGTGAACCCCAAACCAGATTATTATAATTGTAATTAATTCTTATTAGTGAAATCCAAGGCTTACTGACATCGTAGCCATTTTCAACTGCCACAAACAGAACTTTGTCAAAATCTCGGTTCACTAGAGATTACAGGCATGCTTCCATATATGAATCAGCACTTTGTCACTTTAATGAGACCCGAACCAAGCAAACTAGAATGGTGCAAACAACTGCCACTGTCCAGCATAGTCTAGTGGTTACAGTATCTGACTAGGATCTTGGAGAACCAGGTTAGAATCCCCCCTCTGCCATGGAAGTTTGCTGGGTGACCTTGGGCCAGTCACACACTCTCAGCCTAACCTGCTTCTCAGGGTTGTGAGGATAAAGTGGAAGAAAGGAAAATGATATAAGCCACTTTGGGTCCCACTGGGGAGAAAGGCTGGGTACAAATGAAGTAAAGAAGAAAAAGAAGAGTTGGATTTATACCCCACCCTTCACTCAGAGTAGCTCACAATCTCCTTTCCCTTCCACTCCCCACAACAGACACCCTGTGAGGTAGGTGGGGCTGAGAGTGCTCTGAGAGAACTGCTCTGAAAGAACTGTGACTGACCCGAGGTCACCCAACTGGCTGCATGTGGAAGAGTGGGGAAATCAAACCCAATTCTCAAGATTAGCGTTCGTCTTAACCACTACACCAAACCAACTCTCAGTAAATAAACAGTGAATATTACTTCCAAGTAAGGTGTATTCAGGATATGATGCAAATTTCGAGCTGATGCTGGAAACTACAAATATTTAAATGTTACTACTTATTGATATAAGTAGTTGCTATTCTCATGGCTGTTAATCCTTCTTGTATTTCAGGGGACGGCCAAAAAGCAGAAGGCTGTAATTTCAAGTTTTCTACAACACTTTTCTATGACTACAATGTGCATTCAGCCAGCTTCTCAAAATAAAAGGTTTTGGCATTTCTACTTAAAAACTGATCCCAATAATCACATATGGAGCTCTGCTCCTGATACAGACCTTTCCCACTTCCATCTTCCTGCTGCAGTCCCTTGTGCTCCCTGAAAAGTCTCTCCTGAAGCTTGGGTGATGCGGAAGACTGCAGCTCAAGGGGGAAATCTGCAGAAAATGCGGAGTCCCTCTTGAGTAAACAGAAGCATGGATCCAAGGCCTGAATGTTTCTTTTTGTAGGCAACTGCATCTTTGTAATATACTTCTATACCTGTCTTCTGGGTGGCTTGTATTGCATCAGAATACTAATATGTGGGGCAAAACTGGCATTTTATAGTGACATATAAAGACAAAATAGTTTAAAACACAGCAATCCAACTATCGTCAGGTACTAACGGATGGAAAAACATCTCACCTAGTTTAAAAGAGCTGTATTGTCTACCAGTCTGTTTCCAAGTTCAGTTTGGGTTGCCGATTATAACCTTTAGAGCCTTTCACAGGGTCAGACCTACATATCTGAAGATCTGTCTCTCCTCATATATCTCCATGCATCATCTACAGTCTTCTGGTTTCCATGGGCTAGTTGTACCCCCAATTTAAGGTTGCCTGTGCAGTGTCTACCGGGGCCCATCCCTTCTCTACAGAGGCTACCACCTTGTGGAGCAGGCTCCCCAAAGAGGTGAGGGGGCACCATTTGTAGAATTTTTCAGGAGGCGCTCTAAGGCCATTTCATTTGTAAGGGTTATTAAATGTGGTTTAAGCTACAGGCAATTTCTTGAAGATAAATGAGGTTTTACTATGTTTTTTAATATCTTTAATCTTTGCGTTGGAAGCTGCCTTAAGCCACAAGTGAAAGGTGGGACATAAATAATTTTATTAATCAATAAATACATTTGATAAAGAAGGCTGATCAAAAGCAATATTCATAAATAAACATGTGGCCTGGCAAATTATATAAAGGTTGTTCTTACTTCCTCCCACTATTATTTCTTACATTTAATATACACAGTGCCAGGGTAGTTATAGATGGGTTTTTTCCCCCCTCGCTTAATAAAGTGTTATTTTAAAACGCACACAGTAAATTACAATGCGTATTTTTCTCTGTGCTGATCTATTCCATAGTCCCAATACAAGCCGTTTCAGTGACAGTTGAGTAAAAGTTCAATGGTGGGCAATTTCAAAGGAAAGGGGTCTAGAGACTTTCCTTCACAGTGTTTGTCCCACTGCATTGTTTACTTCTTGAAAACCACAAACAACAGTTGTCTCTTGTCCCAGTTTCTTTGACGAGCCTCCATTCTTTCCATGCTGCCAAAGCCTGCTAAATGGCGCTATTTTGCAAATTGCTTTAAGTAGCCTGGGTAGCACAAGTGGTGTTTTGCCTGCTCTTTGTCAGCTCTTTACGTCTGCCTCATGCCTAGTTCAGTGTCTTCTCTGCATGATGGGCCTGTTGTGTAATATACTTTGCCCAACTACAATT
>NW_015174279.1:501754-501916 GCF_001447785.1 Gekko japonicus
AAAAAAATAATGTATTATCCTCTTAATGGAATTGATCTAAGTCAAACAGTTAATGCTATTCCATGAACTACTCTAGCATAAGTGGTGGAGAACTTGTATCATGAGGTTTTAATTTATAAAGTTTCTCAAATAATTACACTGATTCATCTTGACTACTTGTTG
>NW_015174279.1:501957-509636 GCF_001447785.1 Gekko japonicus
GAATGTCTCCAAATTGATTCCTCCAAAGCAATTGTGAGGTAAACTCACTGAATTTGGCAATTCCACAGTACATTTTTTAACAACTGAAATCTCAAGGTTTAAAATCAACTTCAGACATTATATCAAGGAAGATTTTTTTCCCTTCCCAATAAATCATGGTATGTTCCCCCCCCCTTCCATCAGGCACCAGATGTGATTACAACTGGATATGAGGTATTTAGTGAAGTAACAATCTAACCATTATAAGGGGATTAATGCATGGATTTCTTTTGCTTGCATACTTAAAATCTAACTGATCATCTAGTCTGGAACGTTCTTCTTCCAGCTCTCATAGGTTTGCAACACAAGCAGGATCTAACTTTTCTCTATGCATAACGCACAGCTCATTGAGACACTTGCATACACGTCCTAGCTTAATTCTACAGGCATTTCAGGTACAATATGCTAACAGCCCCATTACTCTTGCTTTTGGCACACTGTAACCTGGATAATAAATTCTGATTTTTAACAATGGGATGGGTTGACATCTCTGAGTGCCAGAGGCATCCATTTCGTCTTATACATTTGTATGATCCTACAAAGTTAGTATCTTGGTGCTGAAGCTTTTTACCTTGTAATCAACAATAACACTGATGAAAACCACATGTGCTTTCATCAGGATCAATAACTAATGTTTATGTATGGGATTCCGTAGAACACATATTTCATCATAATATATCCTGCTCTCTCTGCAATTGTTTTCAAAGACATCCTATGAAGGTGCACACACATCCTCTAGAATATAAAGGATTTCTTATGTGAGTTGGAAAGGGAAATAGGAGGGACAAATCCTGATTTCCTCCTTTGCCTGGTGCCATACTGTCCCAGAAGGAAGATTCTGGAGGGAGTGCGATGCAAGGGGCTGCTGTAGAAATAGATGTGGGACAGCCCTGCTTTGCAAGTAATCATGATAATCTGGATCCAAACCATTATGCTGGAATGCGCTTCACTGAACTTTTGCTGCGATTATAGCTGAGTGGGATACAAATTTCTGTTGGATCTTACTCATGCAGTTGTCCCAGGAATACAAACATTAGACATCACTTTTCCCCACACACACAAACACAGTGTACTTCTGAAGAACCAAAAAAGGTAATAATTCTTTGAGAAAAAGCACAAGCAAATAATTGTTATATTCCTTTGCAGATATTTTCTAAATATTACAGACACTGAACTCATTAGTCCATCTGCATATTAGGCAGACTGAAAGAATGAAAGCGTAAGAAAATGGAAAGAATGAAAGCATAAGAAAAAATCATAAGGCTGTTAATATGGCTTGTATGCAGAAGGGAATTTGACATTTTTAAACAATAAGCATGTAAAGAGAAAAAGCCACTACTGGAATTCATTGAAAGAACAGAGGCAGCAACACGAACACTGTTGCCCTTAAGGGAACAGCAAGGCAGAGAATGGAAATGTTTTCCAGCTTTGTGGAGGATTTCGCCTTTTTAATAGTTTTGCCACAACAAAGCATTTTACTGAAGTTTCTGTTTTTGTGCCAGATCAGGGCACATCAAGTCTCATTTGAGCTTTATGAAACACCCAACATGGCCAGATGAGATGAGAGTCAGAATATAGATATATTTATGTATGCTTACTTGCTTTTCAAACGCCGTTGGCACGAGCCGCCTCAGTTCGGATAAACTGTTATTTATACGATCTCGGCGCCTTTTCTCTATAATCTATCCCCAAAATAAAATGAAATATAGATATAAAAGCTGCAAATGTACATTTTAGAAAGTGACACAATAAATGTGACTGTAGCACACGTAACATTGTTGGGAGGAAACCTACCCCTCTTCTTTTTTTCCTGGCCATAATCTGTGATGTTGTGGTAGGAGAATTTGATCGGATCACAGAACTGGCACTGTGCCTGAGGAACAGTTAAAAAGACATGTCAGGAGTTGAATCTCGGTACACAGTTTATTACATATATCTCAGTCACTTCCCTCACCATACACAACACACACAGTGTACTCTGAAAAACTTAAAGCAGTCAAAGCAAAACTTTCGCCTCACTCACTCTTACATTTTCTAATAGAATTTCTGGCAAAGCAACTTGTTGAAAAAGGTGCCTTCTCAAACACACTCCATCGTCTGAGCTGAGCTTGACTAAGTCGCTTCAACTTTATATACAAAACGTTCAGTCTAACAGCGCAAGCCCATGAGTTAAACTGATAACATGAGATATGTAAAGAAACAGTACTGCCAAAAGTGTGATTCTCAGTACATTCAGGGCTGCTTCTTTCAATACATTGTTGTGCTCAGGTGCTTATGTTCAAGTACAAAATACATGCACCTCCTATCACTTAAAAATGGCACACACTTGGCATAAAATTACAATATTTTCAAGCAACATATATTGAAAGCAATACTTGGAAGCAAAGGCCTGAGCTCACTCCCATATGTTTGGCTAAGAAAAGCAGTAGTTTAAATAAGCAGCATTCACAACCAATATAAGGCGTGTATACGTAGGTATATTATTGGCACATACAAAAAGTACTGTTAAGCAGCGGTTGAACATATGCATGTTCATAAGATGAATGGGACTTTCTTCTAAGTACTCATGTTCAGAATCAGGATATAAAGTTCTTCGTCCTAACAGTCTTAGTTATTAATTCCATTTTTAGCACTTTTTAGTGTTCATGATCCAATGAAACAGCTGCGGTGCAACCCACATATTCTGTGCAGTATCAAGTCCTTTCAACAAGGTATTTACAACCTCAGTTTAACATCTGCAGTCCCGTTCAGTAGGCTGAAGCACTACACTGCTTGGAACCAAGGAAAACAATTCTACCCAGGTTTACTCCGAATCCTAGCCAAATCTATTCAGTGGGGCTTACTCCCAAGAATGCGTTGTTAGGGTTGCACTGTAAGGCAGCCTAACAATGTTCTTTTCTTGTAAATCACACTGCTGTAGTCTACTCCAGGTTAAGTGTTCTAAAACGTTTTGGCATGTTTTGGCATTGAAATCAAATACTTGAATATTTTATTGATTTCAATGGGAGAGATTAAAGACATGGTTGACTCAACTTTTTAAGAGACTATAGTACCTGTTTTAAAATCTATCTATATATTTCAAATATATCTACCTATCAACAAATCGGAAATTTTGTCTGAACTAGTTTCTCAAATACTGGTCATAGAACTTGATTTTTAAGAAAAGATTGCTAGAATTTTTCATCCATTAAACCAGCTAATTTTTGGCTTTATTCTAACAGTAACATCAATTGGATTTAGCTTTTCCCTTAGGCCAAGGATTCTATAACCCACTTAACTCTACAGTAGACCAACTGATTTTAATCAGACTATGTGGCAGAAAGTAATTTATAGCATGTCATTTCAACCAGGTTTAAAATTTAGAGCATGCATATTAACTTTAAAAAGAATGAGTTAAGAATAATTATCCAGTTAATCTGCACTATCCAGTTTGGTTGGGATAAAGACTGAATTGGTCCACTGTACAGCAAATGTCAAACTGGCTATCAATAAATGCTAATATTATGTATGTAGATGGCCTGAAGCACGATATTCATACAGGTTAATTTAAAATGGATTAGAAAACAGTGATCGGATTAAATCCATCATGTGAGCAATGCCTTTTAATTCTCTCAAATCATACTGTATCTCAGTAAATCTGGAAAAAAGTTCCAAGTGAAAGGGAACTATCGGCCTAAAAATGAACTGTTTTTATCAGTTTTTACTTTTAAAAGTTTCTTTATTGAGAGAAATCAAACACTGCTGCATTGTATTGGCAAGATTTCTAGTGTCATTCATTTCAGTGGGACAGTTTTAAGCACATCCTTATTCTCCCAGTGGGATTTATAAGTGCTGAACTTTGGCTGATCCATTGTTTTGCTCTCCTATTTTGCTTCTGGTGTGTTACTGTAGTACAGACCATACTGTAGAACATTAATACAATGAGTGATATCTTTTCTTTAATTGTTAAATTGTCTTACACAGAAACACAAAAAGAAGCCCTATATTGAAATTTTGGTAATACATTTATCTAGGTGATCAACAACGCTATTCCTAAGCATATATATTCAGAAGTAAACCCCACTGAGTTCAGTGTGACTTGCTCCTTACTAAGTTTGTTTAGGACTGTAGTACATACAATAGTCTAAAAATCAGTTAACAGCACTCTTCTGAACTGCCTTCATTTGATGACAGCTCTTCTTCTACTAGGCACATTACAGATACCTTGAGGACTGTTAGACAAACAGTTAAACAGTGCTTCATAGCAGATGTCCTGAACTGTGATTTGCCCAGACAATTTTCCACCTATTCTTCTGAAGCAAAATAAAATCAGATGGAGCTTCTGTGGTAGTGCAATCCATTAGCCCCTTTCTTCCTCGTGTTGTTCCACCCCACTTTTTCCACCAGCCAAACCCAGGTTATTTCAAAACAGTATCCACTGGATACACACAGAAAGATTCTAGCAACACACATCCCATTCACGAGCACCAGACAGTATTGTCCAATAGCACCTATTGCAAGAGATGCTTTCTATTGTAAATGCTCACTCCTTAGAACAAGGAAGCATAGCCTCTTCTTTGCATCCTTTCAATACTGCTGCTACTTAACCTGCAGTATCAACAGAGTGTTGCTAGGTGCTGTACACGACATACATATGATACCAACTAGATCTTATACAGAGTATTTCTATAAAAACACAAAAAACATCCCACAGAGAATATTATTTTGCTCAGAAAAACATTCCATTCATACCTCCAAGATAACTGGGATTAAAAAAAAAATATTTCCTTTATACCCAACCTTTCTCCCCAGTGAGGACCCAAAATAGTTTACTTGGTTCTTCTCTCCTCCATTTTATCCTCACAACAACCTATGAGGTGGATTAGGCTGAGAGTATGACCGGCTCAATAAAAGTGGACAAAAATGAAGAAAGTAGTTGCTTGGTAAAGAAATACTTAGGCCAAGGTAAGGTAAGCAAACCGTACATAAAAGCTAAGGCTACAGGGACCCTGGCCAAAACTGAGCAGATCCTCCATTCCTCTCATCTTTCAGGTTATTTTTTTATTTACCAGGATACCACATAAGTGCCCCTGATTTCGCATAGACTGGCCACCACCAGGTTCCCAAATTGACAGATTTTGATGGTCTCCTTTCTAGGATATGATGTTCCTAAAAGAATCCTTCCGTCCACCCACCCACCCACCCCCCCCGCGTGCAGCAGACGAGACACATTCCAGACAGTAAATAAATAAATAAACCTGTCCTTACCCAGAGTAATTATTTTCACTCCCTACGTCTATAGTCTCGTCCATATCGCTCTCTGAGGTAGTTTCCTCGCAAGGCCGCTTCATGGTGGCTAAAGGAGACAGTCCAGCTTCCAAAACAGGAGATAAATAATGCCAATTAAAGGAGGGGGGAGTATTCCCTTTTGGACACCTCTGGATTAAGTTCGTCTATCCCTCCCAAGCCGGCGCCAGCAAACCAAATGAATATCTGCAGCGCTTTCCCACGCTGCGGCTCAGCCTCAAGCATCAAGCCCCGCCTACAGCCTCCTAAAATCACGCCCCTTCTCCTCGGGTGAGTTGCTGGATTGGAGAAGAAGGGGCGTGAGTGACAGGCCTCCTGCCCCGACCGCGCTGGTCGTGCTTTTCATTGGCTAAAGCGCGGAGCTCTGCCTGCGCCAAACAGGCTTCGGTGTCTTGGAAGCGTGGGAAAGCCCCGAGCGCCTCTCGCACACAAGGGAGACGGGAGGGAAGGGGGAGGAGGAGGGCTGGCGCTGGCTGGGAGGCACCTTCGGGTCTGCGGAGCCTGGACGCGAGAGTTTGGGGAGGAACTGATCAAAACGTTTGTTTGGAGCTGGCTTCGCAGATCTCATAAAACCAAAGATAAGAATGGCGCACAGCGCAGCCGGCCAAGCAAACCACAGCGGGGGAAGAGGGGGGGGGGGGACACCGGCAGACAGCCTGGATTGCTTTCACTTCTCAGATCTGACCCAGCATTGAAAGAAAACGTGACACCAAAAATAAAGTCCGAGGCGAAAAACCGTAGTCGGCAATTCTTTGTGTGTCTATATGTTGGAGTCGTTGGAGCTCACTGTAGCCGGGGGGAAGGGTGTTCTGTTGCTCCCGTTAAACTCTCTCACATTGTAAGCATGTGGCCTTCGCTTTTGACGTTACGGACTGGAAAGGGCCCGGGGGGGGGGGGGGAGGCACGCGTTTTTGCTATTCTTTCTGAAGGGTAGATCTGGTTAGGCGGAGAGGAAGCAGCAGTGTCAGTTTAATCCCGTGGAAATTGGACTGCCATTCGCACATGCACTTGGATCTGGTGACGGAGGCTTTAGATTGTGATAATTTGTTGCGCAGCGGGGCCAGTCGTGTCTTTGCTCCTTCGGACAGCCCCGTTCAGAGATCCGCGTGGGAAGAAAGCGAGGTGGAATGGCCTCGGCAGGCTGCTGCTTACTCGGCCGCTTGAGAGTATTTAAGGAGAAGTGGGGTGACATCGCACAATCCTGAGATTGTCCAGCGATGTAAAAAATTGTCACCTTGTTATGGAAACCTTCCCATTCTCTCCTTCAGTCACATTTGCGTTTACAGCCCAGTGCACAGCCCGGTTAAAGAAACAAATCTGAAAATACTTGGTTTCAATTGGTATCTGAAGAAGTGTGCATGCACCGGAGAGCTTGTACCCGGGTTGGTCTTCAGGGTGCACTGCCACTGGACGCGGACGTTGTTCTGCTGCTTCAGAGCAACACGAATGCCCACCTGACTCTTGCTTTCAATTGTTTGAGACCACCTCAGCTGAGGCCCGGGGGGGGGGGGGGCAAACGAATTCCCTCAAAGAGTTCATTGTCTTGATGTGGGGAACTGACAGGTGGAAACTAGTAGACCGCCATTCACTTGGCTAATCACCGTCATCATTACCAGGATTCCTGAAGTTTCTTTCCGGACAGAGCCGTGGCAGGCGGAGGTGAGAAGTAACAGATAAGGCAGCGGATAACACTGAAGACGATCAGGCTCATGTTCTGCTTTCGCTTCATCTGTTCTTGTTACCTACCACTACGGCGGCTGTTTTATTATATATGTTTGAAATATATTCTAAAGAAGCATGTGGGACAGAAACGAAAGTTAAGGACTTAAAGAACTGGGACATAAGAAGGCCAAAGAACAGGGAGGGAGGAAAGTGGGAGAGAATAAAGAAGACGTGAGGAGAGCCGAGAATGTATTTAAAACACTTTCTATGCCGCCTCGTTAGAGATCAAGGCGGCTCACAAAATAAAACAAGATAAAATCATGATGGTATAAGACCATTAAATGTCAATGAACGCAGAGATTTGGGATCCAACAACGAAAGCCCTGTTAATTTATTAAGAAAACCGACAATAACATAAGGTTTTCCCGTCTGCAGAATTTTTCATTAGGCTAGATGTGCTTTTGAAAGGTCTTGGAGCTCTTTGCGGTGCGGAATGCTTGGGCAGCATTGAATGAGGCGGTGCTGGTGCTAGAGAAGGGCGTTCTCAGGTGGCCTCCTGGGGCTGAGGATGAGTCCTTGCACCTTCCTCACACACACACACACACTGTTGCGGTTTCTTTTTTTGGGGGGGAGGGTTGATCCCGATGAAAGATGTTTGGGTTTTGCTTCGCCCCTGTCCAGAGGGGCGATTG
>NW_015174279.1:510025-532322 GCF_001447785.1 Gekko japonicus
GAGGGGAGGCAGGTAGACGCGGGGAGGGGGTGGGGGGCTGCGCGGGGACAAAAAATCCTTTGGAGTCAACCTCTAGGATGCAAGGGAACAAAATCCATTCGCTGTTCCTTCCATCCCCTCCGACCACGGTGCTGGGGGGGGGGGGGGTAGTGTCCCCCGTCCTTGTCTTCTTGCGGATAATTACTTGCCCCCCTCACCCTTTCTTTCTCTGTAATGTATGGGGGGGAGGGTTTTCTTCACTGTTCCTTTTAGGCCGCCTGCCTAGTTACTTTTCTTTCTCGTTTTTATGAGATGTGACAACAAAGCCACTGTGTGAAATGGAAAGATCAACCTGTAAACGTTGACTGAAGTGGACTGAAACTGCATTATTTAGCATGTGTGAAATGTCTCCTCCTGCTGCCGTGGGCGGGAAAGGAAGCGCACACTGTTTCAAGTCCCAACATTCCAGGTGTTCGCCGGCTTTGTGGGGCTTGCAAACGCCAGAAGGAGCCTGGATTGAGGGAGGTCTGAAGATGTCCAATGCTTTCTCAGTGCACGAAGCTCGATGGGCTACTTTGTCCAGTTATTCTCGTCGTAACCTTCCTCGTAGGGTTGATGTGAGGATAAAAAAACCACTTATCCACTACCCAGAGAACAAGTGGGAGGGATATAGTATAAAGCATAAATATGCCAATATAAAATCTTTTTGATTGGGAGAACAAGATATAGACATTGTTCTCATTCCCAAGACATTAAATTGTTGGGTTTTGAGGAGTTCCTAAGAGGAGGACCAAAAAACAAGTCATACCATATCCTCCGTTAAGACGAACCAACGTGAACCGCCACGACCTGCAGGAGAGAAAGCATCGAAACGGCGATTTATGGCGAGTTTAATTTGTCCCTATTGGATGCCAGGCGGAACCGTGCCGTATGTGGCGAACGGCTTCGATAGACCCATGTATTTACTCCGTCTCTCTTCTCTCTGTGTATATACTATACATACATGCATCTCTCTCAATTTGTCTGTGTGGGACTGTGGGTCCATAGTATAAACACGCAAACTGAGAGATACGTGTATAGTGCGCAGAGAGGAATACAGTGTTCTTCTGAGAGGAATTCCCCACCAGCTGTCTCTGGGAAAGTCGCTCGCACCAGACCACTAACCCTATATATGGGGGGTGGTGCCCAGACTCGGGCGAATTCCTCTGAGAGGTAGGCAAAGTAGTGCGCGCGCAGGTCGCCGGCTCTTTTTGGCGCCCACGAACAAGCGCTGCTTTCCCAAGCGAGCACCTTTGCAGGGCAGCGCGCGCCCAGCACTTTTCTGCTCCGGTTATTTGGGGGGGGGGGGGGGTTGGGCGCGCCAGCAACTTCCGGCATTGGTGCTCCGGAACGTCCCCCATCCACGAAGAATCCTGCAAGGGAAAAAGAAGCGAAAAGGCTCTGGGCGCTTCCTGAGGAAAGGAGCGGCACAGGTGCGCAATAAGTTAAAAGCGAGCAGCGCTTGTGTCCAAAGCTCTCTCTCTCTGTGTGAGCGCGTGCGCTTTGCATTTTGTAACGGTGCTACGGGCGTGAAGACCGGGAAACGCCTTCAGAAAGTGAGAATTGCTTGCAGGCTTGCGAACTCCTCGAAGGGAGGAACGCGTCACGGCCAGTGTGGGTGGTGAATGCGAGAGAGACCCCATGGGTGCAGCTGAAGTGGAGAAACGCTGGGTCTGTGAAGGAGGGTGAAGCGTAGCCACGGGTGCGCGCCCGTGAAAATCGTTAAGACTGAAGTACCTATGTGTGGAATGAAGTGAACGCGCGCGCGAAAAGGGAGGGACGTGTGCAATCAACGGACAAGCGAGGAGAAACTCCGAAACGTGCGTGTGTCTCCGCGCGCGTGTCTCATTCGTTCGAAAAGAAAGCCTTCCCAGTTCCTTTGCTACCAGTGCCCGGGGCAGTGTAATTATATATACAGTGACATATTGCATGTTCCTCTTTCATGTGGCTGTTGTTACTGCGTAAAGGAACACTGGGATTTCATGCCTCATTGCTTCTACAGGGACATCCTTTTCATGCTAATGTTTGCAGAGTTACTATAAACTGCACCAACTCAGACACAACAAAAGCAACAGTCCTTCGCCCGCCCACCCCCACCCCCACGCAAAAACAAGCGGCATTTCTCAGGGTTTCTAAAAACATTCCCAACAATGGGCTGATTTCAGGAACTAGAGGCAGTCCTACAGTATTGGGGCCTTTCATGGAAAACTGAAAGAGTAAGACAGAGAACATGTGGCAGAGCCCTAGAACAGCTCGGGGTTTGAAAATGAGAATGGGCAGATTTTCATTTTAAAGGGGTTTCACTTTTCTAAAAAAAAATGGGGGGCGGATCTCAACTGATTTTTCAAAAAAAATGAGTTTAAACAGGATTTTTTAAAAGATCAAGTATAACTTATATACAGTAACTGCAAAAACAGTATGCAAAAGTCCTGAGAATCCAGGATTCATGATAATTAAATATCCATTACATTAGATTTTATTGCTACCATTTTTTTTGCTCTTTCTGCTGTTTCTTTTAAATTAAACCAAGCTGAGGGACTATTCTTTCAAAGGAATATGATTCAACTAATTGAATGCTAAACAGACAGATTGTGAAGAAGATTAAAAACTTCAGGCAAGATGAAAATTGCCTGCCTCTTTTTAGATCCCCCCTTTTAAAATATTTTAATCTTTGCTTACACAGCAGTGAGTACATATCATTCATTTTGATGCAATTTCTTCCAAATAAGTGCATTAGGATCAGGGTGCAAATTCTACTTTTGCCATGGACTGTGATGCTTTTGGCAGAGAAATAATTGTCAGCCTCAAAAGAAAAATAACAGTAATTTTTTTTTTTTTGCATTGTGGAGAGAGCTAATACAATAGAAGAAGTAAAGTACTGTGTGAAATTCAGAGTGCTACCTAAATTGTTAAGTGCCGTAGTAATGCTACTACTAAATGTGATTTTGATATTTTAGGTGCTCCTAGAAATAGTTGTAGTTAAAGCAGAAGAGTGACCCTAGAAGTTTATAAAATAGTAATATTTTTACATAATTTTCTCCTTGCCCCTAGAATACGGTCTAATTTGTTGAAAATATATCTAAATTAAACTGCTCTCTTTCAAAATTTCCAAAGGACATATTTTATCATTTTAGATGAAATTGAAACTGTCTTCATTATTGTAGTTTGAGTAATTCAGGTGTTGAATACAGCTCATCTGGGACTCTAATACTAAGCATTCTTGTGTGAAAGCTTCTAAATAAACATCATTAATTTATTTATTAGAAGCATTTATACTCAGATATTCTATCTTGAAAACAGATCCCAAGGTGGTTTAAATTTATTTAAACAATGTAAATGACATCAACAAAAGTTATTTTAAAAAAGCAGCCCCCAATTTTCAAACATAAAAGTAATAAAAATAATTGACATAAATACTAAATGCATGTTAGGCAACAGCATTAATAATTATAGAATGTAATGAGACTTTCAAAGACTAACCACAGCTTAAAACTACTTACAAAATTTGACCAAAGTATAAAGTGGACATGAGCCAAAGACTGAATATAAGCCAAAGACCCTCTTAATGAAGATTATCTTCAGCAGTCTATGGAACGTGGGCAAAGCTTCAGCCAAGCAGATTTCCCTTGGGATGGTATTCCAGATCCAGGATGCTGATATCAAGAAATGCCTCACTCACATAGACTCATAAGGTAATTAAGAGTGGGCTGTAAATTCTGTGTTATGGATTTATAAGAAGGGTGGGGCCTAAATATATCTTCTTGGAAGTCAGTTCAGCTGAAAGGACAATGACTACTTCCAAATACAGATTCTGAATATTTTTCTTTGTCACAATGAAAATAATGGAACATTTCTTAGTACATTTATTTAAGATCAATATAGCAGACTAATTTTGAAGCTGATCTAAAAATTGGTTAAACCAAAACACTAGGATTTAAGTCAATTATAGCTCCAATCTTGAATACTTTCAAGAACTACTTTTAGAAAAAGAATTTAGGGGAAGAAATGGCAAAGTAGATTTTGAAAGGTTAAACTCTGGCTTGAATAGCCTTTAGACAGGGAGACATACTACTACATTCTCTTGTTTGGTTCCAGTTAATGTTCAGCTATTGGTGCGGTCAGATGGTGTGCCAAAGTGGTTTAAACTGCTCCGGTTCTGGCCGGACTATATTTGATCCGGGACAAGCACGGTCACACGTACCTCTCTCACTGTGCAACACATTGCTCCTGGGCATTCACACTACAGGTGCGCAGCAGCGCACGTCGGCATTTTAAAAAAATCACAGTTTGTGCATGCGCAGAACAACATATCCTGCCAAAGCATGCCCTGAAGCGAAAACTTCCCTTTAAACTTTTAAACCAAAACTGGCCTCCGTGGGGTCCCAGACTCGTCTAAAGGCTAAAACTAGGCACTGTTTAAACTTTGGTTTTATTAATGCCAGGGCGAAGCTCCGCCCAAGTGCATATCGCCGACGCTAAAAAATATTTTAAAATGGTGGGCGAAAAGCAGAAGCCTCAGGCAGCTTTCGAGTGGGGAACAGGAAGTGGCTCTACACAGGTGGAGGAGTGATCACACAGGGGGAAAATGTGGCTGGAACCGGAGCAGCAGGAAAACTCCACTTGGGGACCTGGTAGCAAAATACTCCGGGTTAAAGCAGTTTTGAGCCAGTTGGCAATGGTTAGGGATGGGAGACGTTGGCTGTGTGATCGCGCGTAAATAGTCAGTTTCTAACCGACACGTATACCGGCTCAAATGGCCCGTCTGAACTCGCCGAACGACTCACATTCCAGTACAGGGCAATAAAGGCCCGTAAGAGACCCAATGGCTGAATGTTGTGCAGTCAGTTAAAAGTGCTGCTATCTTCATGAATTATTTCCTCCTGTCTTAGAATATCTTGTTCAAGATGAATTTGTTTTAAAACAGTGCTAGGATTATGCCTACAGGAAACTAAGTAGTCTGACATGGACCTGAACAATGGCTACAGCTCTGACTTGCATTGGTTCTCCAGTGGCACTGGCACTGGCAATCTTCAGCTATGAGGCAACTGGAGCAGATGCCCCATGATGACAGGAGGTGCCCAACCAGCATGCAGGTGACCTGGTTGCCACTGCCCTGTGCTGTTGCCACCTGCCAGTGTGGTGTAGTGGTTAAGAGCAGTGGACTCTAATCTGAAGAACTTTGTTTGATTTCACACTCCTCCACATGAAGCCTGCTGGGTGACCTTCTCTCAGCCTCACCTGCCTCACAAGGTGATTGTTGTGGGGAGAGAAAGGGCCAGTGACTGTAAGCCGCTCTGAGACTCAAGGTAGAGAAAAGTGGGGTATAAAACCCAACTCTTCTTCTCCTGTCTGCCACTGTTGCAGCAGTGTCTTGTGAGGTGGTGGCGAGGGCAGAGGCTGCCCTTCCCCCACTGCCATGTAGCTGTCCTGCCCCTGCTTGTGCCACACAGCAACTGAGTCAATGTGAGGGGCAGAGGGAGAAGGGGTGATGTGCCTGGCCACACTCTTGTGTTAGCCACCTCTAGCCAGACAGCTGGCTGGCAGGTGAGCAAGTATGAAGGAAGGGCACCGGGCAGTGCCCTCTCTTACTGTAAGTCCCACTCCTGTCATGTTGCTGGTATAACCTCTTCCATTGTAGGTTCTATGGGGCCAACTTTGGAACAGAACTTTCAAGACCTATTTAAATACTTTTAAAAAAGAAAAAACACACAACAGTACAACAAAGATCCTTAAACACATAGATGTAACAGCAACCTGAACTTGCAAAATATATAGTTTCTCTGACTTAAGTAACTCGGTGGTTAGCAAAGCCCTTCTTCAGTCCAAGTGCAAGGTTCTTCTAATGCACTCCTCTTGCACAGAGAAGGGATAAATGGACATCACATAATCCATGCTGCTGCTGAAGCTTGAGAATAATAGCTCTAAAATAAAAGTGTGGTTTTAATAATACTAGTCATTCTGAATTTACCTTTCAAATCAACATTTCACATATTAAAAAATCATGTACCTTATACCAGGTGATAAAAGCCCAGAATTTTACACAGCTTCCTGGAAAACAGACTATCCCTGTGCTGTTGCTAGCCTCCATCACTGACTCCACCCCTATTAGGCTAAATCAGCTAGTCCTGGGGGTTGCATTGACAGAGAGGGCCTGTGAGCTCCTGTCACTATCTGACTGCCTAGTGCACCAGCCTGCAGCTGCACAGGTAGAAAGCAGGATGGGACATACAAGTGTGTCATGTGCTCCTTCTTTATGCCCACAGCCATGTACCAGCTGTTTGCACACAGCCCACTGTCATAGCAGCAAACAACTCACAGATGACTGAGGCACATGATAGTGAGAATAAAGGGAGTGTGGTGGGCTTTATCACTGATTTTTGCCAAGGGTCCCAGTATCACTGAGACTAGCTATGGGCAGTGGAAGATACCAGGGATTACCTTTTTGTATGCCAAGCAGGCACTTACTCCTACTGGAACAACTTACTTGTGCCTGGAGCAACTTATCTGTGCCTGGACTGTACCATTTTGAAATGTAGGTGAAGAGTCTCATGATTTAATGCTTCTTCATAGAAAATTACAGGGAGTCAGGTCCAGCAGCAACCACCAGGTCACTTGACACCATGTGACTTGCATGCCTTACTCAGGAATGGCTGCTTGTTGCTGTTGAACAGCACACACACACACCCCACACACAAATTGTGATGTAGTGGTTAGAATTCCAGACAAGGATCTGGGAGATCCAGGGTTGAAACCCCACTCTGCCATGGAAGCTTGCTAGGTGAACTTGGGCCAGTTACACATTCTCAGCCTAACTTACCTCACAGGATTGTTGTGAAGATAAAGTAGAGGAGAGGAGAATGCTTAAGCCTCTTTGGGTTTCCCTTGCAGAGAATGGCAAAGTATAAATGAAATAGTAAATATATATGGTGGGGCAGATAAAAAGTAGGTTGGTTGGTGAGAAGGAAGCAGGAAGAGGTGAGGATAGGGGGATTGCCAGAGGCAGGGAAAGAGAAAAATATACAGGGGAAGGGATACAGGAGGAAATGAGAACCTCATGCAAGTCCTTTCAGTGTGCAACTGAGCTCAGTGGCCAGCAGCCATCATTTTCCCAGGGAGAGGCTGCCATGAGGAGAGGAGGAAGGAATACTGAAGACAGGAGAGCAGATAAAGGTTGGTTGGCTAGAAGTGGGATGGAGAGAAGGAAGCAAGAAAAAGAAAGTGTGGAGGCTTTCAGGATAGTGAAAGAGGAAATAGTGGTAGGAATTGGGTCCTCTGCTTGTATATATATGTTTGTGTCTCTGTGTTTGTGTGTTTAGCTTTCTATGTTTTACATCTTCAGTCTCCAAGCAAACACCAATTGGAACACCATTCACAAGAGAAAACTGTGCACTCCATATTATCCATAACTGGTATATAGTTCACTGCTGAGCTTTCATTGTCAAAACAGAATCCTAAAGACACTGATTTTCAAAAATTTCATTGCCATTGTCTAGATGCTTGCAAAAACCAAATCAACGCAGGTCACCATGATACACCGTCAGGTCTAACAGTCAAACAAATAGAGCACAGTCTTCCAAGAAGCATATACTTTATTGTCAGTACTATTGGTCAGGAACACAAGCACTATTAGGAATGAGTAAAATGGGAAAGCTTACTGAGATATACAGAGTTCAAATGACCCCCACCCCCACCCGTGGGCCAATCGGCCTGATTTCTGCAGGCGGGAAGGAATAACCAATGTAGCTGAGCTGGGAAACGAAACCAGTCACACAGTTGATTAATATGAAGACCAGGGGTTGTTTCGTAGAAAAAGAGCTAGGGGAACTCATTAGCATAACTCATTAGCATATGCCACACCCTCTGACATCACCGGAAGTGTGTCATAAGGCCACACACCCCACCCCCAACGGTCCTGGCCGCCGCCCGGCGTTGGACCTCTAAGGCCAGCGGGAGTGCAAGGAAGCCCCGCGAAGGCCCTCCCTGGCCCCAAGCAGGCAGGGGTGGGGAGAGGCAGGGAGGAAGCAACTTTTCCTCCCTCTTCTCCTGCCTCCTCCTGGCTGAATGAGGGCCGGAAGCGGGGCGGCCGGAAGCAGGGGTCGGGGCTTCGTCATGTGCCCCGCCCCCCGTACCTCACCTGGGGGAACTGCGATCCCCCCCCGAAATGACCTCTGATGAAGACACTACAACTACACAGTGGTACAAGGTTACAGCTAACAGAAGAAGCGAGGCAAGGAAAGGAATGTGGCATCCAGTCGTACGCAGGACAGGCGGGTGCCCCCTCAGTCCATAAACCATATGGCAGTGTAGCTGACATTCTGCCCACCCAAAGAAAAACCTCCCGGCTAGGTCGGGAGACCTCCCGGTTTCCCCAGGAACTCCCGGTGAAACTTTCGCAACAGTTTAGGGGCCCTAATATCCCCTACTTCCACCCATTCGCGGTGCTGGGGTCCAAAATCCAACCATTCCACCAGGTAAAACAGTTTGCCACGCTTCAGCTTAGAGTCCAGGATCTGAGAGACTTTGAAATGCTCTTCACCCTCCACCATCAGAGGGGGGGATCGGCTTTGTAGGGTGCCAAGGGCTCGAAACCGGAGCACATTTTAATAAGCTGAAATGAAACACAGAATGAATATGGTGCAAATTTTTCGGGAGGTCCAGATCCACAGCCGCCTCATTAATGAGGTGTTTCATTTTAAATGGTCCAATGAACTTCCAACCCAGTTTGCGGCTGGGGCGCAATACCTTAAAGTTTTTAGTAGACACATAAACAGAGTCACCAGGCTGCAGAGCCCAACCCTCCAACCTTCTCTTGTCAGCCTGAGCTTTATATGCCTCTTTGGCCGCATCCAATGTCTTGCATAAAAGAGGCCAGGAATCCTTTAGCCTCTGGCACCAATCCACAGCATCACCCTTCCCTGAGACATTATTCACAAGGAATGGGATGGGGGGGCTATCATAGCCATAGACCGCTTTGAAAGGTGACACTCCCGTAGATGAAATACAAGTATTATTGTAGCAAAATTCAGGCAGGGGCAACAAATCCACCCAGTCATCTTGTTGGTAGTTGGTAAAGCAACATAAATACTGTTCCAGAGTTTAATTGACACATTCGGTCTGCCCATCAGTCTCTGGGTGGTAGCCACTGCTTAACGCCCGCTCCACCCCCATGAGTCCCAAGAGTTCCCCCCAAAACTTAGACACGAATTGCATCACCCTATCAGATATTATTTTGCACAGGAGCATGTGAATGCGAATATGTGTTGCAGAAACGCCTTTGCCAAAGCCTTGGCCGTGGGCAGTGAGGCAAAGGGGATGAAATGAGCCTGCTTGGAAAACAGGTCTACAATCACCCAAATATCAGTCATGGTTTTACTGGAGGGCAAATCCATAATGAAATCCATGGAGATAACCTCCCACGGTCTACTCGGAAAGGGTTGCAAAAGCCCTGGAGCCTTCCCCGGCCGGGGTTTAGACATAACACACATTGGGCATGACTGAACGAAAGACGAGAGGTCTTTGTGTATATGTGGCCACCAAAATTGTTGTTGCAGGAGATGTAGGGATTTAACAAAACCCAAGTGGCCTGCTAGCTTCGAGCCATGCACCGAAGCTAAAACCTCCCCCCGCAGGGCTCTGGGGACAAACAGTGTTTTTTTTTTTAATCCCCTGAAGACAGGGTAGCTTTACTAAATTTTGTTACACCTATGTGACTACAGAAAGGAAAAAAAAGGGAAAAGGGGAAAAAAGGGAAGGGGGGGGAAATAACAAACTAAAATAACAAACCCCGGGATACAGACAGTACAAAAGAAAAGGAACCCACACTATAACTAAAAACCCAAGAAAGGAAGGTCATTAACAGTTAGTATACAGTTAGTCATAAAAATTAAAGCTTTCGTTTGAGTCAATGAATTAAGGAGATTAATGAGTCCATTTTAGTAAATGTCTAATTTCTTCTCAGTATGCACAAAGACTTCATCCAGTTCGTTCATAAATCTTTTAGATCATAAGAGCTACTTGGCAACTCTTAGCCGCAAATCATATGCCTCTCTGGCCGTGCCTCCTTCTGCTCCTATTAGGTCTCCGTCCGTCTCGTCCAGGCTGGCTGCTTGGCCTCCACCGTCTTGCTGCTCTTCCTCTTTCGATCCGAAAAACCGCTTCAACCATTCTTCCGCTTTGAACACCGAGTCGATTTTTTCTCTTTTGTCCTTATATTTAAACTGCACCCCCTCTGGAAAAAGCCAGGCATATTGAATCTGGTTGATCTGAAGTGTTGAGATAAGCTCTTTATACGCTTTTCTTTTCTGTCGGACCTCAAATGGAACGTCCTTTAGGACCCTGATAGTTGTTGATCCCAGGTGCAGGGGTTTGGTTGCTGTCGCTTTAAGAATATCATCTCTTGTCTGTCGCCGGCAAGTTGTTTTGCTTAATATATTTAGAGTAGGATCGATATGTCACTTCGATCTCTGCATGCGCTTCGGCCGGTGTACTGCCGAGCGATAAAACGATTAACTCAGCTGCCACATCTTTCAAAATCTCTCCTGCTATTTCAGCCACCCCTTGGAATCTGAGAGTTTTGTTTGCTTTTTCCATTTGTAGGTTCAGTAGCTTCTTCTCGTGCAGATCCTGCTTTTGTTCCATCAGACCAACTTTTTTCTTCAGCTTTTTAGCATCGTGTGCTGTCTCTTTAAGCTTTTCGTCAGTTTGGATCGACTTCTTCACAAGCTCGGTGATCTGTTGTTGCTGTTTTGCAATAGTCTGGTTCGAAGCGGCCATCAACTGGTTATGGGGACAAACAGTTTATTGGCACAGTACCAGCAACCATCCAGTCTCAGTTCAAGCCCCCCCCCCTCTAGGTCTACCTCTTCTTTGTTGTCATCAGAGAAGGCGGAGGCAAACCGGACATTCCAGGTGGACCTGTCAAGGCGGGCCAGAGGGTTCGGCCAGCTGGGGCGATGTGGGGGCGGAGAAGGTGGCGCGGCTTCGAGTCGTCACCACAACCCCGAGCTGGGTGGGCGTAAACATTGAGTCTAGGATCGACTCCCATTGGTTGTCATGTTGGGGGAGGCAGGACAAGGTGTCGGCCAGAGAGTTGGCAGAACCAGGAAAATGATGTAAAGTGAACTTGAACTTGGAGAAAAAATCAGCCCATCGTAATTGCTTTGCATTTAGATTACGAGGGTTTTGAGCACTTCCAGATTTTTGTGATCTATCCACACTTCAAAAGGCATGCTTGCCCCTTCCAGCCAGTGCCTCCATTTCGAGAGAGCCATTTGGATTGCCCCCGCCTCCTTATCCCAAACAGACCAATTGCGTTCAGTCTCAGTACATTTTTGGGAGACATAAGCAAGAGGGTGCAAAAGTTTATCATCTCCCTCTTGCAGGATCGCACCCCCATGGCAGCGTCAGAGGCATCAACATGCACAATATATTTTTTCTGCTCATCAGGATGAGCCAGCACCGATTCTTATCAACAAGTCAGTTAGGAGTAGGCTAACTTGAGCAAAGTTGGGGAGAAAATTTCAGTAAAAATTCAAAAATCCGAGGAAGGATTGCAGTCGGCGACTGGTGCGAGGGGCCTCCCATCCCAAGACATCCTGGACCTTTTCCGGGTCCATTTCAACCCCCTTGTCAGAAATCCGGTACCCCAGAAAGTCAATGGCTGTTTTGTGAAACTCGCATTTAGAGAGTTTAGCAAACAGCTTGTGCTTGTGCAACGTTTGGAGTACCTCCCGCACCAACTTTATATGCGAAGGTAGGTCGGGGGAATACAGCAAGATATCATCTAGATACACCAGGACCCCTTAAATAGATGTTTGTGCAACACTTCATTTATCAAGTTCATGGTGCCCCCTGGAGCCCGAATGGCATCACCCGATATTCAAACTGGCCCAGGGGGGTGTTAAAAGCAGTCTTGTATTCATCCCCCTATTTTATGCACACGCGGAAGTATGTGTCTCAGAGGTCCAACTTGGAAAAGATTTTACCCCGGAAACCTTGCCTAGCAAATCCTTAATGAGCGGCATTGGGTAGGCATTGGTAGACGAGATGGTGTTCAGGCCCCGATAGTCTGTGCACACGCGCAGCTCCCCATCCTTCTTCTGAAAGAGCATAGGGGCCGAAAAAGGGGACAAGGCTGGCCGGATAAAACCCCAGGCTAAATTTTGGTTGATAAACATACGCAGTTCATCTTTCTCTGCCGGGCCCATCGCATAAATCTGACCTTTGGGAACTTTATGCCCTGGCAATAGTTCAATGCTACAGTCCGATTGTCTTTGGGGGGGGGTAGTTTGTCAGCTTCCTCAGCCTCAAACACCCTGGCTAAATCGCGGTATTCAGAAGGAATAGAAGCGAGCTCTTCCTTTGCTAAGCAGGCGCGGGGAGAGTCGACTACCAGCTTTGGACCCCATTCTAGATTCTAAACGTGCTGTTGGCATTTAAAGGAGATGAATTGCACCATCCCCTCATCCCAGCATATATATGGGTCGTGGCCGTGTAGCCAGGGGCTCCCCAATACAAAGGGGAACCGCGCCGTTGAGGTGATGACAAAGGGTCGTGCTTCCCACGAGGCTTTGACATCAAAACGGCTGTCACATCTGGGACTCCTCGTGAGGACGTACGTCTCCTCCGTTGAGTCTGGGTTGAACTGGCCCCACTGCATAGACCCGGGTGCATATGTCTGCCCCGACGCTTTCGGGGTCAGGAAGATGTGGGCGGATGTGGTCTTCAGGACTGTCCTGACCCCCGTGGTCGTTACCGGGTCCGCAGTAGTCACCGGAACATTGGGCTGGGTTATAGGAATCTCACTCCCAGTCGTTGTCGGTATGATTTTCTCCTCTTGCCCGCTCATCTCGGCGAGACAGATTTGGGTAAAAAGGAGAGAGAGATTCCTAACAGAATGTCAGGTCCAACAGTCAAACAAATGGAGCATAGTCTTCCAAGAAGCATATACTTTATTGTCAGTACTATTGGTTAGGAACACAAGCACTGTTAGAAATGAGTAAAAATGGAAAGCTTATTGAGATATACAGAGTTCAAACGACGCCTCCCCCACCCGTGGGCCAATCGGCCTGATTCCTGCAGGCGGGAAGGAATAACCAATGTAGCTGAGCTGGGAAACAAAACCAGTCACGCAGTTGATTAATATGAAGACACTACAACTAGACAGTGGTACAAGGTTACAGATAACAGAAGAAGTGAGGCAGGGAAAGGAATGCAGCACCCAGTCATACGCAGGACATGCGGGTGCCCCCTCAGTCCATAAACCATCTGGCAGCATAGCTGACATACACTGAACCTAGCTATTTGCAAGCTGCCTTGAGACAAGAAGGAAGGCATGACATATTTTAAAGAATAAATACATAAATAAAACAATTACCTTTACTAAATTCAGCAGATGCTTCTTTGGCATAGTGGACCTGTTCCAAGAGATTTGTGTGCATCCCACACTGAATACTTATTTAAGAAGATGTTATTATTACTTTGATTGGTTTCAGCTTGTAAGTAGTAGCATTATTGAAATGAGTGGGAAAGGTCTTGCATGTATGACATTTCTGTATTCAGTGGGCACACTAATTCCTGAACAGAGCAAATATATTTAGAATCCAGGTGCTAGTTAATTAAAACAAATCTAGCCTAACTTGTGCCTTACCTAGGTTATCAGTCAGGCTATAAATATGTTCTGGGGTGGTGTTTTGAAATCCTGTTGTAACAATGTTTAATTGTAGAAAAGTTGCTTCTTCTTGTAGAAAAGTTGCTTTGGTTATAAAAAACGGATTTTTTTCTTCCTTGCTTTCTTTGTAGAGTCAAATTAGATGTTTCACTTAAGTATGCTAAATGAGACTAGAAAGCTAGTGTTGAGATTACAACATTTATTTTAAAAGTGTCCTTCACACGTCATTATTCTAAATAACAACAGAGCAGTGGTTGATTTAGTATCTATACCACTGACTATTCCTGAACATATAAATAAACAAATGTCCAGTGATCTGAAAAACAAGTTTGAATTGAGTTTTGCCAAACAAATAAACCAAACTTCTTTTTCAAAATCTTTTCTTCTTTAACTATCACGAAACAACATGGAAATGAAGAATGTCACAATTTAGAATCAAAATCAGACCCCATAAAGCATACTTTAAGTATTGCTTTCCTAAGTCATATTAAATCTATTTTTCTGACTTTCTCCCCATTATACACACACAAGCTCTATCCCAGTCCCAATAAAGCCATGTTTGATAGATGTACCGCACGCCTGCTTTGAAAAAATACATTTATGCAATTTATATGAAAAATTATATTATTTATTGTTTCTCCTCAAGTAGCTATTCATGGCTATGGACTTTGAAATCTGAATGCAGTTTATATTAATGAATTACATCACCTGCTTTTCTGAAAATGCTCTTTGAACACATACAATAGTTGGCGGTCAGGTCCTGTAAAGTAAATAGCTATGCAAAATGTTCGTGCCAGATCCTGAATATTTTTATTTACCTTCTTCAGAAAAAAGAAATAGAGGAATTATAGTTGGCTTTTGTGCAGTGGCTGAAAAAGAGACTTATGATCTTGATAAATAAGCAACGGAAAGTGTCAGAATACCTCATAGCACACTACATATCTCACAGCTATGGGAATAAATAGTGGTGGCACAAATACTTGGAATACAACTGACCTGCAAATACCCTACTTAAACACAGGGTGAACAGGCAGACACCACTGACATGCACATGTAGCTCCACCAGTGTAAATGAAATGTTACCTTCTCTGGACTTCTTGTTATCTACACATTAGTATTTCTCCAAGCCATTCAGGTAACAGAAGTTGCAATGTATCTGTATCAGAGAGACCAATTTGTAATGGGATGAGTTGTTAATAGGGCCAAGCCAGTCAGATTTCCAGAGAAGAGCAAGGAGAGATGATAAGGAGGCCTTCCTGAATGAACAATGCAAAGTAATAGAGGAAAATAATAGAATGGGAAGGACTAGAGATCTCTTCAAGAAAATTGGAGAAATCATTCCATGCAAAGCTGGCCATAATAAAGGACAAAAACGATAGGGACCTAACAGAAGCAGAAGAGATTAGAAAAAGATGGCAAGAATACACAGATGAACTATACAAGGAGGACCTCAATGTCCTTGACAAACACGACGGTGTAATCACTGACCTTGAGCCTGAAATCCTGGAATCTGAAGTCAAATGGGCCTTAGAAAGCATTACTAACAACAAAGCTAGTGGAGGTGATGGTATCCCAGCTGAGCTATTCAAAGTCTTCAAAAATGATGCTGTTAAAGTGCTGCACTCAATTTGCCAGCAAATTTGGAAAACACAACAGGATTGGAAAAGGTCAGTATACATTCCAATCCCAAAGAAGGGCAATGCCAACGAATGTTCAAGCTCTTGCACAATTGCACTCATTTCACACAATAGAAAGGTCATGCTAAACATCATACAAACTAGGCTTCAGCAGTACGTGGATAGAGAACTGCCAGAAGTACAAGCTGGGTTTCGAAGAGATAGAAGAACTAGGGATCAAATTGCCAACATTCACTGGATTATGGAGAAAGCAAGGAAGTACAAGAAAAATATCTACTTTTGCTTCATTGACTATGCTAAAGCCTTTGATTGTGTGGGTCACAACAAACTGGCAAGTTCTTAAAGAGATGGGAGTACCAGACCACCTCACATGTCTCTTGAGAAACCTGTATAAGGGTCAAGAAGTGACAGTTAGAACCGGATATGAAACAACTGATTTGTTTAGCATAGGAAAAAGAGTACAACAAGGATGTATATTGTCCCCTTGCTTATTTAATTTAAATGCAGAGTACTTCATGCAGAATGCCAGCCTAGATGATTCAGAAGCCAGAATTAAGATTGCTGGGAAAAACATCAACAACCTCAGATATGCAGACGATACCACTCTAATGGCAGAAAGTGAAAAGGACCTAAAGAGCCTCTTGTTCAGGGTAAAAGAGGAGAGTGCAAAGGTTGGCTTGAAACTCAACATCAAAAAAACTAAGATCATGGCATCTGGCCCCATCAGTCCTTGGCCAATAGAAGGAAAAGTCGTGGAATCAATGACAGACTTCATGTTCCTAGGATCACTGCAGATGGTGACAGCAGCCATGAAATTAAAAGACGCCTGCTCCTTGGGAGGAAAGTGATGACAGCATAATAAAAAGTAGAGACATCACCCTGCCAACAAAAGTCTGTATGGTGAAAGCAATGGTATTCCCAGTAGTAATGTATGGCTGCGAGAGTTGGACTATAAGGAAGGCTGAGCGCCAAAGAATAGATTCTTTTGAATTATGGTGCTGGAGAAGACCCTTGAGAGTCCCTTAGACTGCAAGGAGATCAAATCAGTCAATCCTAAAATAAATCAACCCTGACTGTTCCCTGGAAGGCCAGGTACTGAAGCTGAAGCTCAAATACTTTGGCCACCAAATTAGAAGGGAGCACTCACTGGAGAAGACCCTGATGCCAGGAATGATTGAAGGTCAAAGAAGAAGGGGACGGCAAAGGATGAGATGGTCAGACAGTGTTATCGAGACAACGAACATGAAATTAAGCAAACTCCAGAGCACAATGGAAGACAGGAGGGCCTGGCGTAACGTGGTCCATGGGGTCGCGAAGAGTCGAACTCGACTGTGCGACTGAACAACAACAACAACAACAAAGTCATATCATAAATCACATTCCCGGTTCCGGAAGGCCTTCCAAGATGGCAAGTGACTTGCAATTTTGTTATTTTATCTTATTTTACTTAATTTATTGCTGGACTTTTATGCAGCATAATTACTTTTCTAAACAATGGTCTGTAGCAGCATGCTTTTAGCTCTATTCTGATAAGCTGAAAGATGTGTGAAGGAGTCTTAACTTTGAGAGCTTTCCTTTGAGAGTTTTTCACTCTTTTATATCAATGAATCAGGCTTTTTTGGCATATTGTATCGAAACTGACAGGCAAGGAATACGAAGTCATATGCAGTTAATAATACATTCCCTCCTCTTAGAGCCCAAAACAGAAATTTGGCCAGCATTTCCATAATCACTGTGGATCGAGTAGAGAGTAAATAAAATATCTTCCATTCATCAGAATGGTTTACTAGATTTCTCAACACAGTCTCAAGATATGATGATCGAACATCATGATAGAAGATACAGTGTAGAATGATATGATCCAGACTCTCAATTTCATTAACACCACAAGGACATAATCCATTCACATAAGGAGTCTTAGAGAACCTACCACCCAATACAGCCGAAGCCAGCACATTAAAATGGCCTGACATAAAAGCTCTTCGATAATGAGGAGTGGTTAAACAGAGAAAATATTCTGCAGTAGACCCATGGGGAGGAAACCCTACCTTCAAGGGGGAGCATCTACCTGAAGCCTGCCTAATCAGCTCTTGGTGTTCTACATCGAGAAGTCTTTGTTTAATCAAGTGAAAGGCTGAACTTTCTGACAAATGAAGAAGCTCTCCAAAACTAACTCCTATACGCGTGATCTTACTCTCTCTATGGGAAAACCATGCCGAGGATGAGGACTCGATAAGCATTTGTGAAATAAAAGGATTGGAATTGGCTCTAAAATGTAACCTGAGCCAAAATTTAAATTTCATAATCCAAGCTTTCATTTCCAAAAGACTCTGGTCTTCAAACAGATGGCCACATAGGACACGCATGGGGGAAAGGCCTAATATTTTCTGAAGAAATTTAGATTGGACTTTTTCTACATCTTTATTAATAGCCAAAATCCAGATTGGAACCCCATACATCAGTTTAGCACTGATCTTACGATTATTTTAAAAAAATAAAATCTAGTTTATTGGGCTCAGAGTTGCAAACTCTCTATAGTTTGGCTAACAGAACCTGTTCTCCCCTAAATTTAGGGATTGTTTCAAATGCAAATCTTCCAGCTGTATATCTTTAGCAACTTATAGGTCCAAATTTGCACAGGGCCATCTCCTTGGCCAGATTTAATGTTCTTTCTTCTGCTCTTCTCTCTGGCAGATTCCAGGGGATCCCCTACTCCAGCAGGTGCTGTACTTGTATGAAGGACTATGTTGAAACTGTCCCCCATGTCCTCCTTCAATGTCCCTTTTACTTGGTGCCTCGCCAGGATCTTCTGTACCCTATATTAGCTCAATTCCCAGAGATTCCTGACGATTTTAAGGTTCTGTTGTTGCTTGATAATCAAGATACGGAAATAACTGAAATAGTAGCAAGGTTTCTTCTTAGTGCTATGGCTATATGTTCTGATAAGTAACCACTAGGTTTTTCTGCTTTTATGCTGTTTTTCTGCGCCGTAGCTCAAATTTTACCCTATATGGATTTGTATTTTCCGATCTATATTTAGTCTGATCTCCTGTTGAGTGTATATACATATACCAATAAAGGCTTGTCAAAGTCAAATCACATATTCCCCTTGGAACTTTAAGTAACCTGCTGATAAGTGTCAGTTATACATTCAAGTAAACTGCACCAATAGTCACCAGTTTGTCTATTTATTTATTTATTTTACAGCATTTACAGTCTGCCTTTCTCAAAAAGACTCAAGGTGAATTAAGATACGGACTCCTTAAAACCTGTTTTGCTGGCTAGTTCTATAGAAACCAAATGTTCAGGCTCTATATTTGGCCCAAAATATCTGCACTTTTGAATGCACTGTTTTAGTTATAAGGAGCAGAGGCATGGCTGGAGCATCCTACTGTTTTCCCAACGTGTTGAACTTGGGATAGATGGGGACCAATGCTCCCTCTAAGCTGTGGAGTCTTGTGAGCAAAAATTCTACTTTGTGAGCTACTGGCATTAAAGTTGTGAGCAAGCGATTTGGCTACTGCATAAATTAAGTTTGCTCTGGCGCCATCCTTCCTGAGCTAAGACAAAAATTTGTGAGCTGGAGGCTAAAAAACTGAGTTAGCTCACACTAACTCAGCTTAGAGGGAATACTGATGGGGACTGCACTAATTCTGCTTCGGGATCACCATTCCCTTGTAATTTATGAAAGTATAAATAAACACATTTGCCCCAAATCATCACAACATTCCAGGGTTCTCTCAGCTTTGAGGGAAATATATTTTATGCTACTTTAAATTGACCATCAAATTTTGCATTGACGTTTTATGTCGCAAGATTAGTTTGTATGCTATGAAAATTCCCCACCTTAATTGTTCCTCTCTCCCCTGTTATTCCTCTGCCACACTTGTTAGTTGATAATTTTTCATGCCATTCTATTGTTGCATAACATGGTTACCAAAAGTTTCCATTAGTTTTAGCCAGGCCTCCTTTAATGAGGCCAGGACTCTCCTGAACCTGTTCCTCATCTTTCCCCACAGTTACTTATCACCAAATAGTAATATTGGCACATCCTGCAATGGAGCTTGCCAGGACCAGTTCACAGACTGTGTGTTCCCTGGATGCCATTGCTGGTTCACATCCTCTAGGTAACACCTATATTGTCATAGTGCCGTGATTTGTTGAAATCGCACTATTTAGTCAGCATGCGCTTGGCAAATTGATATGGTTTGGAGATAATGTAGTCTTAAAACACTTATAGCATATAAACTTCAGGCCCACAATAAATTATAAGAAAGGGAAATAATTTGGAATTTGGTGCCACCAAAATCTCCCCCTTCCAAGGTCCTATAAGCCTTCAGGGGCTTGTATAGACTAGTCTCCCTACCCGTTTTAACTGACAGCCAGCTGCTCCCAATATTTTTTGTTCCTGGAGAATATTCAGACCACATCAGGCTGTTTTCGATGTATTTTTTTATTATTACAAAGTGATATTTTATGCAAACTTGGGGAGTATGTAGAAACTGCGACTTCAACTGCAGGGAGCCCCAAGGTGCTGTTTTCAATCAGCTATTAATTTTCTATTAGATATAATAATCAATAGGTGACCTGCAAGTCATTAGCTAGGGATGACCCCCCTCCATGCATACATGTATTTTCTTTTTCTTTAAATGGGTTTTTCAGCTACCCTCAGTAGTCTACCCTGTAAATTACAGTTCCAGCTGTTAATTTAGGATTTCTTCTGCCCTCTTTTCTTCAGCTATATAGTCATATTTTATGCATACCTAAGGATTCCCCAAGTATGTTGCGATCTCTACCTTGTTTGTGACCTATTTTGCTTCTTTTTATTATCTGCACAGGAACCAGCCAGTTTACTATTATTTAGAGTCCTTTCAAGTACTCAAAATACTTCAGATGCTTGTTTCAGTAATTTCTTACACCAGCCCTGTAAATGTCATTGTTATTACTATTATTATCACCATATTGCCTCTGGTGAGTTGAGGGTATAAAAATAAAAGACAACTAATGTCCTAACCGTGTGCAGAATTGCTTCAGTGTAAATCCAGTAAAAGTGAAGTTGTGAACCAGGCACATCCCAATATACAGCTCGCACAATTAGCCTCAGTGTGGAAAATGGCTTATCATGCTGCAGTTATGGCTGAAAAGAAATAATAAAAACTTGGCTCCAAAAAAGCACATTTCTATATATTTCTTTACTTTGCATGGTTTATTCTGCTTCTGCTAGATACAGGCTGGAGTCATGAGCCATGCAGTATGCAGAAGCCTTAGCCATATACCATAAAGTCTACCTTAGCAGTATTAAATTCAGACAGATATGTATGTTTACAAAAGGAAACTGAGATTCTCAATAGAAAACTAGGCAAGACCCTTGTAGTGCCATCCTAAACAGTTACTCCCTTCTGATTCCATTGAGTTATGTTTAGGATTGCACTTTGGGAGATCTATGTTCTTCCCAGCATTTTTTAATGCAACTGCATGAGTCCACAATTCAGATCAAGGCCATGATCCTAGAGGAGAATAGGCTTAATCTATCTCCCAGTCAAAATCACCACCACCCCAGGTTGTTTAGCTCTGGGAAGGGAAAAAGACAAGTGTGTTCTGTTTGATTTTTTTCTAATTTGAATTCTGTAGCCAAGATCAAATTTTGTGACTTTTATGTCTTTGCATGGAATTGCTAAACTCATGTTTTAAAGAAAGAAAAAGAAATAATAACAACATCACCAATTAATTCATTTAACTTTTTAGCCCTGTTACAGATAGTATAGTAATTCTGAGAACCTGGCATAATAATGTAGACTTGAGGATAATCCGGAATGCTTCTAGGTTTTATTAGTACATGACTTTATGAGTGTTTCCTCACTGACCTCTCACCTCAGAGTCACCTTTTTATCAGGCATGCCACATTTGCAGTCTTTGAGTGTGCCACAGAGGTATTGCAGGGTGCCAGATGTGGGGTGTGACATTTTAGTAAAGTGCTTCTTAGTCAATAGGTTTCTTGCCTCTGTTTTTTTTTTAAACATAATCAGTGGGGATTTTGTTTTCTTGATAGGTGGATTCCAAGCATTAGACAAAGCTCTTTTGATTTTGTCACCAAAGGGGTGAGAGGAACAGTCTACAGTAGCCTTGCTATTGCTATACTTTAACAGAAGCCCTTCTGTTGATAATAGAAGATGAGGGAGTGAGGCTGGTTCTAGTATTCTCGTTGCTGCTTGTTTCATTGGCACAAAAGTATAAAGGCTAAACTGGTGGATCTTTAATTGTAATAAAAGAGACTTTATGGACTACTTTATTTCCCTTGCAAGAACTACAGAGTAAATAGTTTGTTTACAATTTAACATGTAATGTGTAATTTTCATACTGATAGAAAAGGAACCCCCCCCCAACAGGGTTGTATATAAACAAGTACCATGCTACATTTATATGTAAATAATAAAGAATATAAAGAAAGGACAAAAATCTGCCCCTTCCATGTCCTAAACTGATAACTCTGTATTATCTATGGAACCAATATTGCAACACTTACATTTTGTCACATCCGTTTTAGGGGATTAAAATTTTCAGGTTGCAGGGATGGTGAAAAGTTACTACTCAGCATTAGAATAGCACAAGTGGAGACCCGCAAGAAACTTGCGGGATGGTTATCCTATTCCTCACACCTTTGCTTCCTCCTGTCTCCCTCTACCTCTCTCACACTCTGGCTGATTTCGCACTAGAGCTACCTTGATGTTGCGCTGCCGTTTGCCCCGATACTATTGGTCAATTTCACACCCGAAGCCGCGGGGCTGCATTTGACCCGCGGCTTCGCCCGATTTCCTCCGCAGTTTCGTGATCCTAAAAAAACAGAATCACGAAACTGCAGGGGAAATCGGACGAAGCCGCGAGTCAAAATGCAGCCCCGCAGCTTCGGGTGTGAAATTGACCAATAGTATCAGGGCAAACGGCGGCGCAACATCGAGGCAGCTCTAGTGCGAAA
>NW_015174279.1:532622-555876 GCF_001447785.1 Gekko japonicus
AAATCACCCAGTCAGCTTCCACCACAAGATGGGGATCTGAACCTGGGTCTCGCAGACCCTAATCTGAAACTCTAACTGATCCACCGCACTGGCTTTCATAGGGTGGCGGCTGATGAACAGTAGCAAGCAGCCGGGCCTAATTGAGTCATGCAAATCAGGTGGTATCGAGTCACCCAGAGGGTGCTGCCTAGGGATGCCAGCCTCCAGGTGGGACCTGGGGATGCCTGGAATTACTGCTCATCTCCAGACTACAGAGATAACTTCCCATGGAGAAAATGGATGCTTTGGAGTATGGACTCTGTGACATTGTACCCCACTGAGATCCCTATCCTCCCCAGGCTCCACCCACAAATCTTCAGGAGTTTCCCAGCCTGGATCTGGCAACCTTATCCACAATCCCCTGCTGGTGGCCAGGGGGAGACCTGGCGACCCTAAACTCCTGCCAGGCCAAGGGTTGCCAACCTCTAAGTGGGGCCTGGAGGACCACCTCCCCAGAATTACAACTGAACTCAAGACAGCAGAGATCAGTCTCCCTGGAGAAAATGGCTGCTTTGGAGGGTGGACTTTGTGGCATTATACCCAGCTGAGGCCTCTCCCTTCTCCAAACTCAGCCCTCCTTACAGTCTACCTCAAAACCTCTAGGGATTCCCCAGGCTGGCACTAGCAGCCCTTGTCAGGCCAGGCCCTTAGGCTCCCTCCCTCCCTCAGAGGCCAAAAGAGGCCAGGAAACGGCCCTTCCCCCACCCTTTCACTGACAGAGCCAGTTAGAAGTCTCCCCCGCCGCCCTGAACGTTCTAATCTCTCACCGTTGATGTCTGGAGTTAGATCCCTGCAGAGGCCATTTCAAAAGGTATTGGGGAGAATTCAACCCTCCCTGAAGGGATTTTTTTTACTTCTTGGATTTTTCTGCAGACACAGGAAGTCTACTGACTATGTAGGAAAAGCTGTTGGGGGAGAGTGAGCCCTCTGTTGGCAGAAATAAGTATCCGCACAACCCGCCCCCTGTTGGAATTAGATATATAGATTAATGTTTGTGTGGGTGAGCTCCTCTCAGTTTAGAGAAGATTGCTTCCAAGATGTTATGAAAGCTACATGATAACTTATATCATGTGTATCCATAGTATTGAGAGGAAAGACAGCATAGTATAGCCCAATCTCATCTCAGAAGCTAAACAGGATCAATACTTGGAAGTGAGATCACCAAGGAAGACCACCTCTGCTTCTCACTTGCCTTGAAAGCCCCTTGCTGAAGTTGCCAAAGTCAGCTGTGACTTGACAGCAGTTCACACACACACACACACACTATTGCTCAAAACCTATGAGACATATTTGTTTTTTGACTGCTTCTGAATTGTATGTTTATGCAGAGACAACCTAGGCCAATGATACCTCTCCACAGGTTGTACAGGAAGTAAACAAATAAAGAAAAAATGTTACAGATGACACCATGGATATATCTGTTATACAATAGGGTTGTCAGCTGCGAGTTGGAAAATAACTGGAGATTTTGGGGGGTGGAGCTTGAGGAGAGTGTGGTTTGGGGAAGGGAGGGACTTCAATGGGGTATTAGTGCCATATAGTCCACCTTCCAAAGCAGCCATTTTCTCCAAGTGAACTAACCTCTGTCGCCTGGAGATCAGTTGTAATCCCAGGAGTTCTGTAGCCACCACCTGGTGGTTGGCTACCCTATTCATACATGTTATACTTTTTGGAAAATATGAATGGACTCTGGAGTGTTCCATAGGGCAACTATTGCAGATGATAAATCTTTTGTGTGCAGTCGCAGTACTTTACAGTGCAGTTCAGGCAAACTATCACCATGCTATTGCAGAAATTCAAAAAAGAACTGTTTTTGGTGGTGTCATGTCCAGTTTGCAGGTGAGCAAACTGGTCCCCACTTTAGTACAGCTGCCCTGAGGAGTAATTTAAAGTAAATTCCATGTGGCTGTGATTGCATGGGAACCAATCCTGCATGTCAAAATGAAAGCAGAAGTCCCACAAAAAGATAAGTTAGTGGGGCTACTATAATCCTGTCTGCTAAAGACTATTATTTCCCCCAATTACTGCTTTTCATACCTTCAGCATAACTCTTCACCAGGCTTTTAGGTAATTTTTTTTAATGCACTGTTGGTATTAACCTGATTGTTTGAATCGTTTTTTTTTGGGGGGGGGGTTGGTTTTTTACACTGCTGATTGAACTTATTCTTTTGTGGCTGATAATTTTATTGGAATTTTATCAGCAATTTTACTTGTTTTAAATGAATTGCATTATTTATTACTTTATTTCTGTTGTTAGCCAGCTTAGGCAAGAGATTTGAAGAGGCCTATATGAATAAATATGTATAAAATATGTAGCCTAATATGTAGTCTCAATGCTATTGTCAAGCATTTTCTGCTCTAATCAAGCTAATTACAATATGCACTATACCTTTGCATCCTTAACAAACATTCTTTACAATACCCTTCCCACCTTCTGACTGGGATAAAAAGACTCAGATCTCCATTCCTACTCATGTCTGAAGAAGGAAACATTGACTCTTGAAAACTTACGCCCTGAAAAATCTTGTTGGTCTCTAAGGGGCTATTGGACTCAAATTAAACATAGTCTAATATAGTGAGGTCACTTCAGAAAAAAATAACTTTTCAGTTTAGAAACAAAGATGACCAAGTGAAGAAATGACAGAAGCTTATAAAATGATGTGTTATTATGTGTTATATAGAGAAATTGGACATACAAGGTTCTCCTTTATTTGCCTGGACTTAACAGCTTGCTCCCCACACAGGTGAGTTTCTCCACTCTCTGTGCCTGGCTACCTGGTTTTTTCACTTGTCATTACACCATCAAGTTCTCGCCTGTTCCCAGATGCTCCCAGCTCCTGGCCATGACCACACTTAAATCTTTGCCCAAGATATGCTGCCTCCCAGGAAGCCACGGGGGGCAGGTCTTCTTTGCTCCCACCAGCTTCTCCAACCCAACGGGATTCCTTCTTGCATCAGAGCCACCCCTGAGCCCAGCAGCCAGCCTCTCCCAAGCCAGTGGCCCGAGCCAGTACCCAGTCCTTGTGGGGACCTACATGGTATCTCCCTATGCCACACCTTAATTTGGGGCACACTTTCAGTCTTTTGATCTGAGGGACAGATGTACCAATATCCTATTTCAAGATTTTTTAGTAATCAATTTTTATATGTATAAAACTTAACTTTTCTAAGGACAAAGACTGATGTAACATTTTTTTAGAGCAGTGGAGCCAGTCATTGTGTTTAATCTAGCTGAGTGCTAGTTCTGTTTTTGAAATAAATGTTATCTTCCTGTCCATGACACTGATTGGCCTCCCCTCCTTTCCAATGAAGGCATCTCAAACCTTCCTTTCCATTCTTGGGGCAGTGTTGCCCTTAAAAAAGAATTCCCTAATGATGAATGTTCATGCAACACTTCTAAAAATGTGGACAGCCCATCCAAAGCATGGAAGGAGGAGGCATGACTGAAACCAGCTTCTGTTTCCATTGTGTAGCTGGAGTGTGTGGTATGAGCTCTGTCTTGAATATAGAAGCATTCTGAGCATGACCAAGGAATGAGGCCCTATTTTAATTGTAAGCCACCTCAAGCAGGACTTTGCAAAGGCAGCACAGAAATATCCACATTAAAATAAATATCCAGAAATGTACTATCATTAAATAAGTTAGGAGTTAGAAGAGAATAAAACTTTGTTGGTCTTAAAGGTGTCACTGGACTCGAACTTTGTTCTATTGCTTCAGACCAACACGGCTGACCACCTTGATATATCTGTATTCCTGTTCAGTATGCAGACTTAAGCCAATTAAATGCCATCAAGACCATACACTAGAAAATATATTGTTTTATCCCATTGCTGACACCTCCATAATGTTCTTATAACATTAATGTATGATTTTCATGAACACCTGTTGGACAATTTCATGTATAGCTTCTCCCTCTGAGGCGGAGGACATCTATGGGTTTTACCACCGTCCAATAGGGAGGCAGGAACTAAAACTCTTCCTCTTCCTGCCTGGCATGTGGAACACCTCCTATCTTCAGTTCTGTTCCTGCCTCAGAGGGAGAGCAGTTCTATTGCAGGCTTTGCCTACTTTAATTACCTCAAATCTTCAAAATATACCTTCTTCCTATCTTCCTTCCTACTTTCTCTGATCTTATACCTTTTACTTCCCCCCCTTCTGCCCTTGGGAGATCCTTATTTAATAACCAGCACCGCGGCAACGGCCCTTTGATCTCCCAGTCACCCCTTTCTGTGTAGAAAGAGAGACTCTCTCCTCATGGAGAACGAGAACCAAGACAAATTTCTGGACACTGAAGACTGTGCGGCAGCTATCACACTTATTGGATCACCAGGGGAGGGTACCGGCACCGGCATGCCTCTACGGCTTGGACGTGCTGCTGGCGACGCGTCAGCCTTAGCGCCGCAGAAGAACACCAAGAAGTCTCGCACTTCAGAGCAGTGGCCTGACGACGGCTCGTCCACCTATGGGCCGGGCGCCAGTACTGCACCACCCCCCACAGTGCGGTTTTGGCGGGAAACCAGGCCGGGAGTCTCCTCAGCTCCGGAGCGGCCTTTCAACACAAAGTTGACAACCCCCCGCCGGGAGATTTTGCTGCAGGCTGTTTGCTCCGCGTTCAGGCTCTGCCTGCCCCAGCTGGTTCTCTTCTGATTGGTAACGTACAAACACATACTAACGTGCCTGTTGACTTGCTGGGGCTAATGCGGCAAGCGGTCAGGGATGAAATGTTCACCCTTAGTCGCCCTCCTGCCTTTACTCCCATGAGACCTGGCTCTGAATCCTCCTCCCCTCCCCCCTCGCCTAGAAGGGCTCCTACTTTTATGGCTCATGGCAGACATTGGCCAACTAAGGCTGCTCAGAAAAGACCTCTAGAAAGGAGTGGTGATGCAGACCCAAACTGGGGGGGGGGGAAGCTTCTTATTGATCCTGACACAGCACGCTCAACGTTTAACCTCTCCCAGAGTATTTTGAGAGACAAATGCGGGCAGAATGGGCTAAGCCAATGGCCAACCGCCAGTTTCCTCAAATTGTTAAGAGACTGTATGCTATGCCTGATTTTGTACATGAGATGTTACAGGTGCCAGCAGTGGATGCTCCAGTATCAGCCCTACAGTATTTGGGCCTCCTCTCAGAGGATGGCCAAGGCTCCATCAGAGACAACTTTGATAAGAAGGGAGAGGCGGCTTTACAGAAGGTGCATGAGACCTTAGCCATAGCCATGTGGGCTTCGGCCATTTCTTCCATCGTTTCTAGGGCTTCTATCATCTGGATGTGAAAGCTGATACAACTTCTACCAGAAAATAAGAAACGTCTTCTGGAGGGGGCCTCTAGGGTTCTCAAAGCTACTACGTTCACGACTGATGCATCCCTGGATGTTCTCACCTTCACCTCTAGGGCGATGGCCTCAGCAGCGGTGGCAAGACGCCTATTCTGGCTCAGAGCCTGGCCGGCGGATCTTCATTCCAAGAATATTGTTTTAGCCTATCCGTTTCAGGGCGAGAAGCTCTTTGGAGATGCTTTAGAGAAAATCCTAATAGAGACAAGGGATAAAAAGAAAGCGATGCCCAAAACTCTTCGCCGCTCCGACAGACGTTATGTTGGACCTCAGCCATTTCGTGCCCAACATACCTTGGCCAGACCAAGACCAGATGCGAAGCGATCTTCCTGGGGACAGACGAGACAACCCTTCAAGAAAGGACCATTTCCTTCCAAACCCAACAGATCCTCGTCCTTTCGATTTGACCGATCCGGAGCAGATGCCAAGCCTTCCAAGGACTGACTACCTGGACGCTCCAGTGGGCGGCCGTCTCCTCCTTTTTTCAGAAGCATGGTCAACTGCTCGAGCAGATGCCTGGTACTTAGACATTATATCTCAAAGATATTCCATTGAATTCGAAAGTTACCCACTGGAACGTTTCCTGATTTCGCCTGTTCTCCAAAATCGTCAAAAGAGGAGGATCAGACAGAATGCAATCCAACTTCTGATAGACATCAGAGCGGTGGAACCGGTGCCCATTCCACAACGGGGCAGGGGAGTGTACTCTATATTTTTCACTGTCCCCAAGAAGAACGGAGATTGGAGGTCCATCCTGGATCTCAAATACCTCAACTGGTTCATCAAGCTTCATCATTTCAGGATGGAGACTCTGAGGTCCATCACGGAAGCCACTCAACCAAACGAGTTTCTAACTTCAATAGACTTGACAGAAGCGTACCTCCATGTGCCCATCCTCCACTCCCACCACCAGTACCTACGTTTCTGCGTGGGGACACAACATTTTCAATTCCGAGCCCTCCCATTTGGACTCTCTACAGCCCCGTGGCCCAGGAGACCATGGTTCTCGACACTCCTTCAGATGGCCTCCTCTTGTCCGTTCAGACTTCCTCACTTGCCGGACATGCTTCAGCAGGGACAAGTATGGCACCCGCATCCAGACTGGCTCTGCTTAACTGCATGGATATTGAACAGGACACTCTCTTGAACAGAGGCTACTCCCATGCTAGCTTCACGAAAACCATCAACGATTAGAATCTACAACACGGCTTGGAAGGCCTTCGTGAGTTGGGGATGACGAAAAACTATTGATATTCTTCACCCCCCGATGGAGGTGGTCCTGGGATTCCTACAAGATGGTTTAGCGTTGGGCCTCAAGCCAGCCATGCTTAGGAAGCAGATAGCCGCTCTGACAACAGTCTTTCTGTTGGTAGATGGGGTGCAGCTCTCAGACCATGCTGACATTCGCCGCTACCTAAGAGGGGCCTCTCTCAAGAGTCCGCCTGTGATTCACCATTTCCCCACTTGGCGACTTCACACGGTGCTCTCTGCATTGACTTCTCCTCCGTTTGAACCGGTTCGGGACGTTACCTTGCGATGGCTCCGTCTAAAAACTATTTTCCTCATGGCAGTCACCTCAGCCAGGAGAATTTCTGAGCTTGGAGCTTTGTCGATTAAATCAGAACTTTGCGTCTTTCACAAAGAAAAAGTTGTATTACGCACGGACCCGACCTTTTTGCCGAAGGTACACTCCAGATTCCACAGGACACAGGAGATCTGTCTACCCTCTTTCTGCCCAGCACCGACTCATCCCAAGGAGGCTTCCCGGCACAAGCTGGGCGAGCGCATGTGTCTTAAAGCTTATTTGATTCATACTGAGTCTATCAGACGCTCTGATGCTCTGTTCATCAACATCACATCCCCTAACATGGAGCAAAAGATGTCCCCGTCGGCCATTAGCACGGCGATCAAGACCTGCATTGTGGAGGCCTACAAGGTGCAAGGTTTCGACATACCACAGGGCATAACAGCGCACTCTGTTTGGAGCACTGCAACCAACACAGCTTTTCTCAAGCACTCTTCGGTGGAAGAAGTCTGCAAGGCTGCAATGTGGTCGTCCCTTTCTACCTTTGTCAAACATTACAAGTTGAGCCTCTACGCCTCGGCGGATGCGGCTTTTGGCAGACGAGTGTTGCAGCATGTGATTTCAGACGAAGACAATGACCCACCCAGACTGTGAGCACTGCTTTGGGAGTGCCCATAGATGTCCTCTGCCTCAGAGGGAGAATGACCCTTGGACACTTACCGTGAGGGGTCCTTCTCCTCTGAGGAAAGGAGGACATCTCGCCCTCCATATGTCTTCGTTCCTACATTTCTGCTATTTTTCTCTATAGCTGCAACTTTCTGCCTTGTTCTTCTACTGTTATAATGTTCCATTTTCATGGCATTGTTCTTTTATTCTTGTTACCTTTCTGAGTTCTTACAGTTGATAATAAGGTTTTTTGCTGTTACTGCTGTGACCTGTGATTCACCATTTCCCCACTTGGCGACTTCACACGGTGCTCTCTGCATTGACTTCTCCTCCGTTTGAACCGGTTCGGGACGTTACCTTGCGATGGCTCCGTCTAAAAACTATTTTCCTCATGGCAGTCACCTCAGCCAGGAGAATTTCTGAGCTTGGAGCTTTGTCGATTAAATCAGAACTTTGCGTCTTTCACAAAGAAAAAGTTGTATTACGCACGGACCCGACCTTTTTGCCGAAGGTACACTCCAGATTCCACAGGACACAGGAGATCTGTCTACCCTCTTTCTGCCCAGCACCGACTCATCCCAAGGAGGCTTCCCGGCACAAGCTGGACGAGCGCTGGTGTCTTAAAGCTTATTTGATTCATACTGAGTCTATCAGATGCTCTGATGCTCTGTTCATCAACATCACATCCCCTAACATGAGGCAAAAGATGTCCCCGTCGGCCATTAGCACAGCGATCAAGACCTGCATTGTGGAGGCCTACAAGGTGCAAGGTTTCGACATACCACAGGGCATAACAGTGCACTCTGTTCGGAGCACTGCAACCAACGCAGCTTTTCTCAAGCACGCTTCGGTGGAAGAAGTCTGCAAGGCTGCAATGTGGTCGTCCCTTTCTACCTTTGTCAAACATTACAAGTTGAGCCTCTACGCCTCGGCGGATGCGGCTTTTGGCAGACGAGGGTTGCAGCATGTGATTTCAGACGAAGACAATGACCCACCCAGACTGTGAGCACTGCTTTGGGAGTGCCCATAGATGTCCTCCTCCTCAGAGGGAGAATGACCCTTGGACACTTACTGTGAGGGGTCCTTCTCCTCTGAGGAAAGGAGGACATCTCGCCCTCCCTACGTCTTTGTTCTTACATTTCTGCTATTTTTCTCTATAGCTGCAACTTTCTGCCTTGTTCTTCTACTGTTATAATGTTCCATTTTCATGGCATTGTTCTTTTATTCTTGTTACCTTTCTGAGTTCTTACAGTTGATAATAAGGTTTTTTGCTGTTACTGCTGTGCGGAGTCACCCGAACTGAAGATAGGGGGTGTTCCACATGCCAGACAGGAAGAGGAAGAGTTTTAGTTCCTGCCTCCCTATTGGCCGGTGGTAACACCCATAGATGTCCTCCTTTCCTCAGAGAAGGACCCCTCACGGTAAGTATCCAAGGGTCATTTTGGATAATATATATCTTACCTTTATTGGTCTAGAGCAGGATAAAAGCTATTTTAAAATGAGTAAATAAAATAACATACCAGTTATTTTGATTGTCCTATGAAAATTGATAACTTGCATGGAAAAATGCTTGAATGTCTTCTCAATCCCAATACATGAATATATTTCAAGGAATACATGAAATTATACATGCAAAAAAATGATTTTGTGTTGTTTCCAAGCGTGTTTAGAAATAAATAAAGCCTTAATTTAAAAGTTTGTATCCCCAAGCACATTTACTAAGATGTAAGACCCATTGGATTTAACCAGACTTACATCTGAGTAAACATGTTTAGGATACTATAGAGCTGCAAAGCAAACATAAATCTTGTTTTCTGCAGGGAAAAACACACATGAGGCAGGACTCTTGTTTAATCACTTTGAAAAGACAGGGCTCGTCATAGCTCCTTCATTTTCCAACATAATAAAGAATGAGTGATGCCTGTCTTCACCTCCCACAACGCAGCAGTGGATGTTCCACAGTCTAATGGCCTGGGTCAAAGAGGGAATGAGAGAGTTAGGATAAGGGTCACTGGAATACATGGGGATTTCTTTGTGTGCTGGACAGAACCTGCTGTTTGATTGCAAAGTCTTAGTCAGAGGAGAAAAGCAAGACAGAAGTTCCCACAGTAGTTTAAATATTAAAGGTCACTCCGGGTACGCTGAAACAAGGAGAAACCAACAATCCACTTGGCTTCCACTAGAAGCTTCTTCAGGACACAATTTCTTAAAAGAGCGATGTGTCAATTAACAGCTTGCAAGTCAGCTACAATGCTATTCTGCACAGGATGACAGATTTATTGAGTTCTGATTCCATGGGAGTATTGCTCGCATGACTATGGTCACATTATGCTGAGCACCTACCAAATTCTGCCACATATATTAGATTCTGTGGTTATGGAACTAAGAGTGGGTGATCCAGAATAGCATTTAGATATCAGTCTTCGCTCTGCCATGAAGAAAGCTGAAGCCATTTTCATAAGTAGCTGTTTTCTGTAGCTTTTTATTGTAGTTTACCCAATGCAATCCTTTTTAAAGAGTTGTGATGGCAGGTATTATTGTGTTAGGGTTGCCAGCTCTGAGTTAGAAAATACCTGGAGAATTTATGGGTAGAGCCTGAGGTGGGCAAAGTTTGGGGAGGGGAGGGACTTCATTGGGGTATAATGCCATAGAATCCACGGTCCCAAGCGGTCATTTTCTCCAGGTGAACTGATCTCTGTCACCTGAAGATCAGTTGTAATCCCAGGAGATCTCCAGGCACCACTTTTAGGTTGTATATCAAAAATGAGAGCTCACGGGAGGAGATTGTATAAATATAAAGACACTCCGTGAATGAATTACGAACAAAAGCAGAAAAATTATATTGTATGAAAAATTCAAACAGTGAAGGAGAAGTGTTAAAACTCTATTTCAGTGAGTATGTATGTGCTGACAACTGGGGATATAGTTAATATGTTGTAATATAGTAAATATGACATGGAAATATAATTTTCAGTTCACAGCTAAAGAGTACCAGCTATCTGAAGAAGCAAAACGTGAACGCGGCAGTGGAGCCAGCCGTGTATAGCTGTACTCACATAAGAAGTGGAACTATTGTACTCCTGAAGTTTTTTATACAAAGAAATTGTGGACTTTAATTGTATTCCTACTTTGTATCAAGTACTTTTTGATCCTAGCTCTTTAAAATATATATATATAAGGGTTCTTTAACAAAGATTTCAAATTGTTTGAATTTTGTTCGTAATTCATTCATGGAGTGTCTTTATATTTATACAACCACCTTGAGGTTGGCAGCCCTATGTATGATTTGTGGTAATCACTGCTGTTAATTGCTTTCAGATTTCAGGTGGGTTTTTTTTTACTGGAGATGTAATTTTAAACTTTATTATATAAGCTGTTTCAAATTTTCTTGATACTTTCCTACAGTTCTAAATGAAGTAATGCATACAGTTATGTACTGCACATTAAGTATATTAATAGTATTTTTAACAGAGAAATGACAGGAATTTGTGTGTGCACATGAAAATTACTTTATATTTTTCTTTAGAAAATAGAATGTGGAGAGTTAATTTTCACACAATATTATTCTAATGCAGGGATACCTAATACCTCATTGAAAAGAAATATAGGTCACAAAAAGGCATTTGGGCCTGCCATTTTATATGGGCAAAATCTGTGATTGTTGTTCAGTTGAATTGTTGGAAGGCACAGCTTCAGCCCAAGTTAAGTTACCATCAGCAGCAGAATCCAATAAGAAGTAATTTATTGACTGAGCTGTCCTGCATATACAATCACTTGGAATTTTCCCTTTGATTCATGTGATTTCCATCAAAACCAATCTCTCAGCAACACAAACCACATAAACTGGATATCACTTAGAATTAAAGATGAAAAAACAAGACCATGTAGGCTGAAGTACCAGTTGACTCAACACATTCCAAAAGAAAGCTTTATGGGGTGCAGGAAGGAGAGAAAAATCCATGTTCCTAAAGGCAGTAAATTTTGGCATCAATGGCAAAATACACAGTGTACAAAAATAAGGAACATTTAATGGTAGGAATTCGGAAAGCATAAAAAAATACAAGGAAGTGTTATCAAGAATTAGGAAATGCATTCACTACAATTCTCTCATGGTCCAGGGTAGAACAGTCTCAACCAATGGGAAGAAACTCCTCCCTGAAACCAGGAAGGGGTCTTGGGGAGGGCTTCTGGAGTTCTGACCCCACTGGTGAACCACCTGATGGCACCAAGGTTTTGGCCACTGTCTGGCACAGAGTGTTGAACTGGATGGGCCACTGGCCTGATCCCACATAGCTTCCCTTATGTTCTTAGCCTTTTTTGTGACTCATGATGGGAAAGGCTTCTTTCTTGATTCCCAGTTTTGGTCCTGTCTGGCGTGCAAACAGGTTGTCACTAGTGATGTTTGTTAAAGAGCACAGTGACTCCATTTGAGCCATCATTTCCTTCTTGTCCTCCTATATCTTCACCAGAGAACACCCATTTCTTATCAGCTGCCCACAGTGCCTCACCTCTGATGGAGCTGATTCCAGTCTGGTTCATTTCCTCAGAGGAGCACAGGGTCTGCAGGACTGCTCATTTTCCTATCAGTCCTGTGCGGTGAAAGGAGGAGGCCCCGGCTCATCTCTTTGACCTACATGGGTATGGAAGAGATGCTTTTGCACATCCTTGCCCTGTGGGCCCTCAAGAGTTTTCTGACAGTTCACAGACCCTGTATGGTCCCCTATTTTGAGTCCGCCCTTTTGGACCACAGGTTTTCCTGTGGAATACTCTTCAATGCAGTTGTTCTCCTGGCAACCTTCTATAGGGGCCTGGAAAATTTTAGCTTAATATGGGCAGCAGTAGAACATAGCCTTGTACAGAGAGGTTCCGATGTTCTGCCCATGGTAGGCTACCTGCTGTAATCTCTAAGCCTTCCCAAATTCTTCAGAAGCCTCCCTTACAGTTTGTTCCATATACTGATAGTGGTGTGGTCATGAAGTCTAATTACTTCTCAGAAGCCTATTTTGTGCAGACGCCCTTCTCATGCCCATGCAACCAGTTCATGTAAAAGAATGAACAAGGCCCGACAGGGTGTCTTGGCAGACCTTTATAGAGCAGACTGTACAGAAAAAGTCTTTTCTGAAATCCTTCCTGCCTGGGCCAGATGGCCTTAGCTGGTGACACTTCAGGGTGATTTTAGTCACCTGGCTACCGCTGTGTTAATTAATTGTTTGCAGCCCTAGTACAGAGCAGGTGAAATTGGTAAGTCTGATAAATCAGGCAGGAGGTGGGATCTCTGCTCCTGACCTTGGTGGGGACTTTTTGTGCGAGATCCTGGTGGCAGTAACTACTGGTAAAGCCTGGAGAGTGTACAGACATTCTCCTGGGGTTTGTTTAGTTGTTGCTGAATGCTTGGTTTAACTTCCATCCCTGGACTGGGGTGAGAGAGAAACCTTGACACAGACATGCAGGGTACAGCTTCTGTGGTCTCCCAGCAGGCATGAAATCTCCTTAGGAAAGTAATTTCAGCTGGTTTGTGCTAGACTTCTCATTGAGGAGAAGGTCCCCCAAGTGGTTGGTGTAGAACCCTGATCTCTCCTGTCTCTGTGTCTTTGTTCTAGGAAGCTGCAAAAGGTTTGGTTAGCTTATAGCGGAGTCCGCCTGGACATTCTAGGTGCCATTGTATGCAGGTTCTCAAAACTGTGTACATAGGTGGGACCACACTACTGCGAAGGTTAGCCTGAGAATCTAGACCTCAAAATAGTAGTGGCCCATAAGTTTTTTTGTCCTGTTGATTGTGGTTCCAAGATCCTGTTGGATTATGCCTTGCCTGTTCCAGGACACCTTTACTCCTTCTGGGATATGTTGCCTTGGTATCCTTTATTCTCAGTCTGAACTCCCCTAACTCTTGAGTTTGGGAGTTAGCTTCAAGAATGGGAATTAGACCTTATGGTCAAAGTTATTTTCTTTTCTGGTAGTTCTGGGAAGGTGGCCTTCTGTTGAGGGCATAATATCAGAGGAAGAAACTGCCTTATCCTGGGCAATTAATGACTGCTGAAAATACTAGGCACCACAGTGAAATTCTAGGCACTATGGCCTAGAAATCAGGCTCTATTCTTATGCTCTCATGCTTCCTCACTTCCATCAAATGAAGAAAGATCAGGGTTGCTCCAGGCCTGGTACCCTCTTAAGTTTGCCTAGAATGAGCAGGATACCATCTGGATGCAAGATACAAAACTGCTTCTCTAGAAGGACCAAAAGCTATCAGAAAACCCTATGCTAAGGTGGCCTTTTTCAATCAGACCTGGGAAGTTGAATTGGGGCTGAGCTTTTCTTAGCTTATAATGCTGGACCTCTTTGAACCCTTACATGAATAACTGCTCTCCTCACGGGGAGCCATCTACTTACAGGCCTTCAGATATTCCATTCTCCAGAGGGTTGTGATTGGCAGCAACTGAAACTTTATATGTTGTTTTGAGTGCTGCCACCTCATAGGTCAGGCGATATCAACTGAAGTCTCCTTGGGAAGAAGGTCCCATTGGATCTACGATTAGGATGGCACACCCTGGGAATGGGATACAATGCTTTTTTATATCCCTTTGGTCAAGACTGTTCCACCTTGGACCACTGGAGAATGGAAAATTTGTTTACTTGAGATTCCCTTCTCCATGGTCCTAGGGTAAGGGCACTCTCCTCCTACCTTTTACATTAATCCTGAGACCTGGAGATGTTTTCCTTGGTTTTGTCTGATAAAAGGTTTCAGCCTGGTAATTATCACCTGGTAGGATTTTTCTGTAATTTTCCTGTCCCACTGATGTTAGTCTTTCTGGCTATTAGTGGCTGTTTCATAGTTGGAATTTTCTCTCTCTCCAGTATCCTTTTGGGAGTTGGTTCTCTTTGGGACCAGTCTGGAAATTGAGCAAGAAGCCCCTTCTATCAGAAAAAAGGAGGAAGTTCTTTTCATTGGTCAAGAGTGCCCCACCCTAGGACCATGGGGAAAAGAAATTCATGGTAAGTGAACAAATTTTCCATTCTGTGTACTTCAAGTATATACAGTGAGAAAAATATATACTATATATGCCTGAAGTACATGGAATGGAAAATTTGTTCACTTACCTTGAATTTCCTCTTTCCTCCCCTTTCAACAGATTTCTTTTTAATAACCAAACTCTTTAGGCAAAACTGATGCTGATTTGCTGTGTTTCTCTCTTTTCATACTTGTATCACAAAAATGGCCAGGAGTACACGTAACTTACAATAATGCAGAGTATATGCATTATTCCCTCAAATAGCTACTGGTAAATATCCATTATGATTTGAGAATCATATGCCGTATAGCTAAATCAGAAACAACATGACATGGTATATCAGTTTGGTTTAAAACCAAGGACACCTGCACTCCAATAGTTGCTTGTAAAACTTACTGTGTCATGTTGGCCCAGTTACTGTCTGTTAATCAAGTCTATCTCATAAGGCTGCATTGTGGACAAAATGATAGAAGACACCACTGAGTTCTTTCAAGAAAAGGAGAAATACAAATGTCCCGCAATCTTACTAACTGTTTTGTTCCACAGAATGTGAAAAATAAAGGACATAATTTTGAAATCCCTCCCAACCCACCTCAGGTATCTCCAGATATCTCAGAGCTCTAAGGGTTCTAAGCAAGCCATATTTTCTTACCTCTTTTTTGTTTAACTGAAGTTCAGATGCTGGCAACATCTGTCCCTTCTAGAGCATTTTTAATTCTTGTAAGACTGATTTTTAAGACTCTTGTCTCTTTTGGTTAATATACAAAAGACATATTTCCATTCTTTCTTGAGGAGTCCCACAAGTAAGCAGACACCTCTGACTTACCTATGGGTAGTCCCATTATGCAATTTTTATTATCTGCATAGAGCCAACTAGTTTACTATTAGAAATCTGTTTCAAGGTGCTGGTGCTTACCTTTAAAGCCCTATATGGTCAGGGGCCAGCATACCTACGAGACTGCCTGTAATGATTCCATGTTTTGGTGTGTGTGTTCCTTTAAATGTTTAGTTTGACTGCAGTAATATGAGGATAGTGGTAGGGGATGACAAGTGTGATTTGATGGCTGCTAACTGAGAGTGTGGGAGGAGATGTTTTGAGAGGAATCTCTCTGTGTGTGTGTCTATGAGAGGATTCTGTGTGTAAAGTTTGAAGAGTGAGCATACTCTGTGTGACTATGGAATTTTGAGTCTAATTCTGTGTGAATAAGACCAACAGTTTAGTCTGTGTGACTAAAAGAGTTGATTCTATTCGGTGTGAATAAAACAAAGAGACTAGCCTGTGTGGCTATATATAAGAGAGAGAGAGAGAGAGTATACTTAGTGTATAAGCCTGTCAGAGTGGAGCTTGGAGGTTGAGAGACTGTAACGCCAAGCTTTGCCAGTTATATTTACAAGTTCCTTTCTTCAGCAACTGTTCAAAATAACCAGAAACCTATTTTGCTCTTTATTAAATAAATCAATTTTTGTTTAAACTTATCCCAGAAATCAGTACAGTACTTCCTCATGGCCACATAGTCCTCTGAAGTGCCCAGACCCTAGGTCATACTACCAAAAGAGAGAAATTTGGAATTTTTAATTCCTGGTGGCAGCAGAAAACTACCAAGTTTATATACACAGAGAGTGTTTAAAGGTAAAACCCATTTCCCCTGTAAGCAAGGATGTCACACTGCCTCTCCCCATATGACCCCCAGAGGGCACTGAGGTCCACAAATCAACATCTCTTGGTGGTCCCCAGCCCCAGGGACATCCGATTAGCCTTTTCGACCCTGGCCCCCATCTGGTGGAATGAGCTCCCCTACAAGATCAGGGCCCTGCAGGACGTTTTATTTATTTACTTATGATTAGACTTCTACCCCACCCTCCCTGCAAGCGGGCTCAGTGCGGCTCACATCAGGGCACCATGTGCCAACACATAAAAACAGGATAAAGCAAGATAAAACAATCATATATCAACCAATAAAGTGTTCAGTAATTCCAATCTAACAGTTAAGCAAGATAGTATCCCCAAGATGTTACATAATGATATCAGTCTTTCACTAGAGGATAATGTCCCGTACATGTTGCTCGTCCCCATCCAGCGGGACCAATCCGTAGCGATGTCGTGATTTAATCTTTCTTTTTTTAGCCTAAAGTCTAAAGACTACAAATCTACAACGAAAATGAGGGAAGGGAACTACATTTAGAGATAAAGAAAAGAAAATCCTCTACTATCTAAAATCCCAAGAGAGGAGATCCTCAAAATCTCTTAAGTACAAAGTCAGTTCTAAAGTCGCTAACAATTTTTTGAACTTAGTCAGATCTACTATTAAAACTTTTGAATCTTAAATTAACAGTTAAAAAGAAAACCCCCAAAGCATCTCATTACAATCATCTCTTTTCAAAGGCACAATACAGAGTCCTTCAGCCTTCATTTCTTCTTATCCTGTCTTCTTCACAGTTTATAAGGACTTTTAGGAGCTGCTTCTCCCTTCTCTGACAGAGAGTCCTCTCCAGAAGACCCCGAGTCCAGCTTGCCACTGGACTTACTGTCCTCTTTATCGCCTTTCTCTTGCTCACCCATCTGGATTTTCAAAAAGTCCCGTGCTTTGGAAACAGAGTCTATCTTTTCCTTTTTATCTTGAAGTTTGAAGGTTACACCCTCTGGATACAGCCACCGATAGCTGATTGCATTTGTTTGAAGAAAAAGGATTAAATCTTTGTATTTCTTTCTCCTTTGTCTTATTTCAAATGGGATGTCTTTAAGGATCCTGATGTTGCTGTCCCCGATTATAAAGGTTGTCCCCGTCGTCGCTCTCAGGATAGTATCCCTTACATGTCTCTTTGAGAATCTCATTACTATTTCTCCAGGCAGATTATTCTTTTTTATATATACGGAATATGACCTGTAGGTCACATCCATTTCGCTCATCAAGTACTCCGCTGTCAAATCTGTCACCGGGGCTAATGCTTCGCTCAGCATTTGCTTCAGATTCTCTCCTTTAGATTCTGGGACACCCTGGAATCGGAGAACCAAATTTGCCTTCTCCATTTGCAGCTGTAAAAGTTGTTCCTCTGTGGAGACTTGCTCTTCCGCTCCTCCCCCCCGTTTTTTTCGCTTAAAAGTTCGTGTGCATGGGAGGAGCCTTTCCCCCCCGCTCGTTTCACTTCTCGGTCCGTGGGGTGGGGAGCTTTCTTTTTAAATTATCATAGGCGCTTTATTCTGACTCACGTTCATATTGGTCTTCCGACCTCATTTAGTCTCTGATTTGATCGCTCGATCCCCAGCGCTTGTCTTGGTCAGCGTCACTAAGTTCCATACAGACACTCGCAGGAGGGACCGTCGAGGCAGAGAGGTGCCTCAATACCCCAGCATCGCACTGGCGAAGAGGCGACCTCTCAAAAGCCCCATGGCTAGAAGCCTTTTGCCGGGCCTCATGGGGGGCAACAAGCCTGCGTACCCCCTCCTTCCCGCTCGTGCGCAGCTCGCATCCCCGGGAGGTCCAGGAGATGTGACTGCTCAGCATGCCACCATCCACCGGAACGCCGTGATTTAATCTTCGTAGGGCTGTCCCCTTACCTTCCCCTTACCCCGTTGTTACCAATACAATTGGTGGTGGTGATAGTGGTGGTGGCCGCTCCTAATCAAAGGCCTGGCAGAAGAGCTCCATCTTGCAGGCCTTGCGGAACTGTGAGAGGTCCCACAGGGCCCTGATCTCCTCCGGGAGCTCGTTCCACCAGGTAGGAGCTGCCACTGAAAAGGACCTGGCCCTAGTTGCAGCAAGCCTGGCCTCCCTAGGGCCTGGAATCATAAGACGATGTTAAGTCTCAGACCGAAGTGCTCTTTGGGGTATATGTGGGGAAAGGTGGTCCCTCAGGTATGCTGGACCCTGGCCATATAGGGCTTTAAAGGTAACTACCAGCACTTCAAAGCGAATCTGGTATGCTATTGGCAGCCAGTGCAGTGCTTTCAGCACAGGCCAGATATGCTCTCATCTAGGGAGGCCCATCAACAGCCTGGCCGCAGCATTCTGCACTAGCTTCAATCCTCTAATTTGATTCTCTGCTCAGATTTGATTATTTAGATTTTCTAAGACAAAAATGAAAAGTGGTGGTGACAGAGGACAGCCTTGTCGAGTTCCTTTATTTATCTTCACCGTTTGAGATAGGTCTCCATTAATGTATATCTTAGCTTGCTGTTTCTTATAAATTGCTCGAACCATTTTATAGAAATTTGTACCTGGCTGTGATTTGGCTAAGAGTTCAAACATAAAGTTCCAGCTAACGTTATTGAATACTTTTTCGGCATCCAAAAAATATTAGCACGTTTTGTTTTTTGGGATGGGCTTCATAGTATTCTAAGATGTTCAGCACCATCCTTATGTTTTGACACAATTGTCTTTTGGGGAGGAAACCCACTTGGTCTTCATGTATTGTTTGCAACAGCACTATTTTCATTCTGTTTGCCAAGATGGAAGCATAAATTTTGTAATCTGCATTTAATAGAGAAATAGGTCTATAATTTTTTATTTCTGTTTTGTCCGTGTTCTGTTTGTATATTAATGTTATTAAAGCTTCTTTCCATGTTTCGGGTATTACTTCATTTAGGGCTACATTCTGACATAACTGTTTCAGAGGCTCTATCACTTGGTCCTCAAAGGCCAAATAAAATTCTGAGGGTAATCCATTCGGACCTGGTGCTCCCCCCCCCCATGCTTCTATAAGGTCTGCAGTGGTTATTTGTTGGTTTAGTATTTTTTTCTGGTCTTCTGTAAAAAATTTGGGTTTATGAGTTTCTAAATAGTTTGCCACTTGTTGTTGCGATGCTTCTGTATTTTTATATACATTTTGATAGTATGATTCCACAATTCTTTTCAAATCATCCATTTTATTTTTCTCCTCCCCTAATTCCATATCCGGTTCTAACTATCGCTTCTTAACCCTTATACAGGTTTCTCAGGAGACATGTGAGGTGGTCTGGTACTCCTATCTCTTTAAGGACTTGCCATAGTTTGTTGTGATCCACACAATCAAAGGCTTTAGTGTAATCAATGAAGCAGAAGTAGATGTTTTTCTGGTACTCCCTTGTTTTCTCCATAATCCAGTGAATGTTGGCAATTTGATCTCTAGTTCCTCTACCTCTTCGAAACCCAGCTTGTACTTCTGGCCGTTCTCTATCCACGTACTACTGAAGCCTAGCTTGTAGGATCTTGAGCATGACCTTGCTAGCGTGTGAAATGAGTGCAATTGTGTGATAGTTTGAACATTCCTTGGCATTGCCCTTCTTTGGGATTGGAATGTAAACTGACCTTTTCTAATCCTGTGGCCACTGTTGCGTCTTCCAAATTTGCTGGCATATGGAATGCAGCTTAGATACAGCATAGATACAGCATAGATACAGGTAGCCAGATCAGCTATCTTGACTGGTAAGGGGGCATGTTTGGCCACTCCTGGACTATATGGACCTTTGGCCATGTTTGGCCAATGCTGGATATATATAGACCTTTGGGTTGATTCAGCAAAGCTCATGGACATAAAAGTAAAGTAAATGATGAGTAAATTTCCTCAAAGTAAAGTAAAAGGATATTTTGGTTCACATTAGGTTACCTTGGAATGAAACAGCAAACTACAGATTTGGTCATTCCTAGTGGTATGCATTTCAAAATTCTTGAGCTGAAAACAAAAATCACTGTTTCAGGTTATACCATGACTTTTTCAGAATGGTAACACAAAACACAAATAATGAAACTGAAGCTCAAATACTTTGGCCACCAAATGAGAAGGGAGCACTCAATGGAGAAGACCCTGATGCTGGGAAAGACTGAAGGTCAAAGAAGATGGGGACGGCAAAGGATGAGATGGTTGGACAGTGTCATAGATGCAATGAACATGAAATTGAGCAAACTTCAGAGGACGGCGGAAGACAGGAGGGCCTGGCGTGATCTGGTCCATGGGGTCGCGAAGAGTCGGACTCGACTGTGCGACTGAACAACAAACACAAATCCAGGATTCGTAGGCATTACGGAAAGTACCCGCCAAAAAAGAGTTCGACCCTCACCCCATCGATTTCCAAACTGAGGCAAGAATCAAGACAATATGTTCTCCCTGAGTTTCAAATATGAACTCAGTCTTGAACCCTACACCTGTTTTGAAGGTGCTCCTTGCATATTGAGACATCTAACTCCTTGCATATTGAGACATCTAAGCCTTATATAACACAATAAAATTCATGTACATGCTCAGTACAACAATCTACATTTCACATTCAGATCCCAAATCCCTCAATGCACCAGTTTTGAAAGAGAACAGGGAAAATATAGAATAAATTGTAATGCAGTTTTTCACTTGAAGATTAAGAAATCACAGTAACATAATTTTCCATTTGAAGTTCAAAAATATTCACCTCCATATTTCTTTTCAAAAAAGGAGGGAAACGCAAAAAATGTAATATTGTAATGTAGTATATACCTTGAGTTAGTTAGTGAAATGAAAGTTGATGTATATATTCAAGACAAAATTATAAATGTCAGTGTTCTACTTCCAAAGGAGCTCAAAGCCCACACCTATTCTCAAAAGAACCAGTAGTGAGTGAAGCCTCTCAGAAGCATTTAAGACTACTCATTAACAAAACACTGACTCTGTATTTCTTTGTGTGTTTTGGATTGTCAGCCTGCAGTTTACGTATTCTTAATGTCTGGAAAACAGTAGGTCTTTGTTGGTTTGGGACATGCAGAATTAATACAGATGTTCCATTGGTCTTTTCAGTGAAATACTGGTATGTACTGGATGTGAAGAAGGATGTGAAGACAGACTTTGAGCTAGCTAGCTATTCACGGTTAGATACTAAAGAAAACATTTACTTCTTTGTAAACAGAGCTTTTAAAAAAACCAAAAATTACAAATGTTTTATCCTTTTCCCTGATCAGAATAGGGAAGTACTTTTTTAAAATGTCATTTTCACACCCTTGTTTTTCCGAAATGGACCTGCAATATAAAATAATATATACCTATATTAAAACAACCCGAATTTTCCCCCCTGGGAAAATTACAGTTCTTTTTTGACCTGTTATACTTTCCTTTTAAGTATATCTAACATGTTAAACAGTCTTTGTATAAAATACATGGTTCAGATTTTAAATGCTGTCTCTGACAAAACTTTCTGTCCATTTGCCTGTTTAGGCTTAGACTTTCCCCTCCACTGCCAAAATGTTGACAGGAAAATAAGCGACTTAAAGTAATGTACTGTATTTCTACTTTATACGAAAACTGTTTCTTTTCTACCCCTATATTAAATTCTAGACGGATAACAAAGAAGGAGACATGCCTACTCAAAAAAATTCAGAAATAAGTCAAGTTAATTAAGGAGCTCCCACTGCCCCTCTTTGTCTTTTTCATGAAAGTAGTAATGCTTTTGAAACATTGGAGATGGTTTCACTGTGAATTTGTGAGGTTAGGAGTACAGCTGGGATGCTGAGTCTGTGGGTTGCCTGGTATGAGCAGAATGTGTTTGATCAGTCTCCCCGCTTGTATTAGACAGAAATGACATGAAAGGAATATGGTGGAAATAGCCAAGAAAGATGAGCAGGTTCTGTGCGACAGTTCTGATGAAGCTAGATGTCACATTGTTTTTATTCACATACACTTTGCTTCGTGTATTTAGAATAAAAAAGAATTTTGCTTTTTTATGGATTTACATATACATTTCATATTTAGTCTAGTAACTAAGCAAATGTTTTAATACTATCAAAATCCATGTTTGCTTCAAATTGTGCTTTGACATAAAAAATCCATGTAGTTGTAAGAACATGGTGGACATTATTATCCAAGGAGGGCATCATAGCTCTCCATTGCATCCACCATAGGAGCTCTGGTGGTACAGATTTTTTAAAAAAATTCATTTGCATAGAATTATAGCACCTAAGGGACAATTCTTACATTACTTACAATAAACTTACTTACTTACAGAAACAGCATGGCTTCTGTCTCCTGTGGCTCCACAATGTTCCAATATGCTGATGTTGGTAGTAACTACATCATCAGCCTACCTCCTGTGATCTTTGTTGTTCTAATGTTACTGGAGGAGAGTGGGATAGCCATGGGACAATAGCAGCCACACCATTCCTTAACACAACTATGATGACCTAGCCCCATTCCCTCAGTCAGACACAAAATTTCCCCTCTGTTTTTCCTTCCCTTTCTGACTGAGCAGCCCCTTCTATCTATTCTTTTCTGAAGGTCTGTGGCTGTCCCACGCTGTCACAGTATGATATTTTGCTGCTGGCTTTGCCCAGGAACTTGAGGGGAGGGACAAGATCACCCTTTTAACTTCTAAAATAGCACACGAGAGACTTTTGAAAGTTCAAAAATAACAAAATACTTTATTCAACATAGAAGGGAAAAGGTCAGGTGAAATCAGGGGTAAAAAGTCTGAGGTAAATCAATAATGAACTCTGTAAATCAGTATAGGCACAGACTATGGTTCATATGTTTCAAGCAATTGAGTTTCTTAAGCTTTTCATACAATCTTTGAATCTTTAAGATGAAAAGCTTTTGTTTTAGTGTTTCCTAAACACTCCAGTATACTTTCATGAGTTTAACTGACTCTTCAGATTTCAGCAGGCAGTATCTAAACACACCAGACCAGACAAGGGCGTAGACTTCCAATTTCCCCTGGGGGGGGGGGGGGGGCAAAAAAACAAAAGACATAAA
>NW_015174279.1:555991-566076 GCF_001447785.1 Gekko japonicus
AAGAAAAGGGAAGAAAATAAAAGATAGAAAGGGGAAAGAAAGAAAGGAAAAGAAAGGGGGAAGGAAGGAAGGAAGGAAAGAGAGAGAGAGAAAGAAAAAGAGAAAGGGGGAAAGTGAATAAGGGAAAGAAAAGAAAGGAAAGAAAGAAAGGGGGAAGGGAAAGAAAATGGAAAGGGAAATAAAGGAAAGGAAGGAAAGAGAAAATAGATGGGGAGAGAGAAACGAAAGGGTGGAAATGAGAAGAAAAAGGAAAGAAAGAGAGGTCCCCTCTACTGGTGGGCAGCCATTAGATTGCTCAGTTTGGCTCTCCCCCTTCTAAGCATGGGGGGGGAGCCAAAGGGAGGGCTGAAATAGCTACCTGCTCTTTAAAGCCAGCAGCTTCGTGAATCCACCTGTCAGCTGCTGGCTTCGGGCAGGCATTTCAGGGCTCCCTTTCACTCCCTCCCCGGTGTGTGTGTGAAAGGGAGCCCTGAAAGTGGCTTTAAAGGGCAGGCTGCACTTTTAGGGCTCCCTTTTGCTTCCCCCTGCTTCCAAATGGGGAAGCAACGAAAGCCCTGCAAGGGTTTCCTGCCCTTTAAAGCCAGCAGCCAGTGGGTCCACCCTCTGGCTGCTGGCTTTAAAAGGCAAGCTACCTTTTCAGAGCTTCTTTTTGCTTCCCCCCACTTCTAAAACGGAGGGAAGCAACAAGAACCCTGAAAGGGTTTCCTGCCCTTTTAAGCCATCTGCTGGCTGCTGGCTTTACAGGGCGGGCTGCCTTTTCAGAGCTCCCTTTCACCCAGGGGAGGCTGGAAAATTTCAGGGGGGGAGCCCCTGAGCCCTCCCCCCATAGTCTTTGCCTATGAGATCGGACATCACTCCACTCCTCAGAGCTATCTCCCTTTTTAACTGGATGGGGAATCTCTTCTCTCACTAAAAGATCTATCCCTTTTTCTGGCCCAAATGGGAGTCTTCACCAATCTACCCACTCTTCCTTGCCAACCTCCCCAGTTCTCCATCCATGTTAAACTGCTCTCAGTCAGTGCTAAACACAAACTCAGCCATCATCCAACTCTTCTCTGTCAGAGTTAGATTCCGACCGAATTCTCCTCAGCATTCAGTTCTGAAGTCTTTCTCGGCTCAAGTCACCTTAACCAATCAAATTTCTTTTGAGCAACCTATCACTCAAGGCTCTCTGGCTCTGTGAGGCATTAATCCTTCGCAGTCCATTACATGTTTATACAGCACTTATGAGCTTTCAAAGTGCAGTCCATCACAACAACAAATTTCCTTTGTCAGTGAAAAATGCACTAAATAAAATAAATCACTATCAACTTCATAAAACTTTTTGGAGTGCCCAATCAAAATTTTCCTAATTAAAAAGTGGGAAGATCACTGTATTAAATCTTTGTATAATTCATGAACCTTTAATCCAAAGTACTTTTTATGAGCCTGAGAAATTAGGAAATGACTCCTGTCTTGGGAGTAATGGTATTAATACTATACATAGTAATAAAATCAAGTTGTCACCACTAATTGAGAGCCACCTTTACCATTTTATTGGCAACCATCTACAGGGGTACAGTTAAAGGGACTTTAACACCTCACACAATATAGAATTTATGTTGCTGTCTCAAGGACTTTCAATCAGGGAAAACTGTAGGGCAAAACCCCACCTCTCTTTCTACCTTGGACTCCTGATCCTAATTGAACCCACAGTCACCTAGGAATTAAGTGACGCACTCCTAGAATGTTTCTATCAAAACTACATGTGTGGATTTTAACAGGTGAAATGTTAAAGTTCAATCCAGGGCAGTATCTCCATATTGCATTTAAGTAGGGCTGGTTCACAGTACAGTAGCTTGCCTTCTTTCTGCTGCTTTTATGTATGGTTGCACCATGACTTAGAAAGCAATCTTGAGAAATTGAGAGAAAAGGACATTATTAGACTTGGTGACTTATGTTTGCATCAAAAACTACTTACTAAACAACAACTAGAAATTAAACGTAATTTCAACATTTCCTGGTTCCAGTATTCCCAAATTAAGCACTTAATGCCCAATCCTAATATTATTCCTCAATTAGATAGGCCTCTTACTCCATTTGAAAAACTTATACAAAATAAAACTCAAGTATCTAGGGGAATAATCTTGTTAATCTCTGTAGAAAATCCTGGGAACGTACATCATCAATACAACAGTTATGGCACAAAGATTGTGGTGTGACATGGAACCAGGACCAATGGCAACAAATATGGTCTACAAAACTATTTTCATCAAACTTGCTAAATGTGAAACCACAAAATTACAAACTATATGCTTGATGGTACATGACACCATTAAGGCTAGCCCATATAAATTCAGCTATGGACCCAGGTTGTTGGAAGGGTACAGTTGTTGTTGTTCAGTCGCACAGTCGAGTCCAACTCTTCGCGACCCCATGGACCAGATCACGCCAGGCATTACAGTAGGAATGTTTAAACACTGTTGGTGGGAATGTCTCCTCATAGCGTATTTTTGGTTGAAAATCCTTGAACTGACAAAATTCTTGGTTGTATGATCCCAAACTCACCTGAATCAGTCTTTCTGAACTTCTGGCCGGACCTCTTTCACTCCAAACAGAAGTCCGAATTAGCAGCGCTATTCCTATTAGCGGCAAAAACATTGATTGCCCAGTTGTGGAAATTGAAAAACACTCCCTCTATTCAATAATGGTTCATAAAACTATGGGACATAGCCATAATGGATAAACTAGCTATTCAAATCCAAAAATCTGAACTACCCTCTTTGAAAGATAATTTTTGGGAAAAGTGGTTTCCTTTTTTTGGACTATATCTCTACCTCAGGGAATAAAAATTGTAATTTACCAAAAAATATGTTGATGTTATATATTATTAAACTTATAAAGGTAATTATTATCAGTAAGATTGTAAAGATGTATAAGAGTTAGCTCATGTTATAACAAAATGTTTGTATTGTTACATTTTTATATAGTTATATTTTTATCTTGGTTTTGCTGTAAAGTTGTATTTAATGAAAAATTAATAATTTAATTAAAAAATTAAGTTTAAACAAAAGAAAAAGATCTTGGTTTTACTGTAAAGTTGTATTTAATGAAAAATTAATAATTTAATTAAAAAATTAAGTTTAAACAAAAGAAAAAGAAAGAAAGAAATCTTGTGCAGGTTGACTCAGATTTCACTTCCAGAATTCTTATTATGTCACTGTTAGTTGCCTCATTCTTAATCAATGTGCATTTATTTAGCGAATACACACCAGTTACCTATTCAATCTAAGTGTAGGCACACAACCTGCATGTGTGTAACGTGCCATCAAGTAGCAGCTGACTTATGGTGGCACCCTAAGATTTTCAAGGCAAGGGATGTTCACAGGTAGGGTTGGCAGCCTCCAGGTGGGGCCTGGGGATCTCCTGCTTTTAAAACTGATCTCCAGCTTACGGAGATCAGCTCCCCTGGAGAAAATGGCTGCTTTGAAGGGTGGACTCTATGGCATTGTACCATGCTGAGGCCCCTCCCCTCCCCAAACCCCACCCTCTCCTGGATCCACCCCCAAAGTCTCCAGGTATTTTCCAACCCAGACCTGGCAACTCTATTCACAGGTGGTTTGCCATTGCCTGCTTCTGCATAGCAACTCCGGTCTTCCTTGGTGGTCTCCCATCCAAGGACTAACCAGGGCCTACCCTGCTTAGCCTCTGAGATGTGACAACCACCCTGAGCCCACTCTGTGGGGTAGGGCAGGATATAAATCTAATAAAATAAATAAATAAGATTGAGCTAGCCTGGGCCATCAGGCCAAACAAAATGTACATTGCCCATTCATCCTTAACCCAGATTTTGCTTTGCTTTTGAATGTTTTGCTTTTCAACATTTTTGTTTTGTTTTGTTTTTATATCTTTTCCCTCACACTCAGCATATTTATCATTCTGCTGCTACCAGCAATACAAAATCCCCAAAGGTTGTCATGAAATGTATTTATTTCAGTTAGGACTTACCATGCAAGCTTTGGCAAAGAGCACTTTCAAAAGGCTTCAGCATGTCCAAATCCTGTGGGGTTTTAAAAGGCATGTTATATATCTTACACAAAGATATATGTAGAATGTCAAATATCCAGACTGGTTAGTTTAAGAACCTGGGATTTTCTTCAGGTTTTGGCTGTCAGAGAGATGTTTGTTTCAAATACTTCTGTATAAAATATCAACAGTTCTGAGAGCTTTGTTAAATCAACTACAAGACCAGTATGGATTTCCTATGGTGTTCTGAATAAAAGTCCCAACAGCCTTGTTCCTGCTAAAATGCAGCTTTGTAAAATATGGCAGCACTAGACTACCTGCACTTCACAATCCTCTTTTTTTTAATTGGCAAACTCCTAAAATCTGGCCTGTACATGTGTGTAATGAAGGATTAATGTAAGAATTTTGGAGTGTACACTAGGTGTAATACCAATCTTCTGTTAGCTCTCTAAAGACACAGTAGACATTTGAATATATTGGCCAGGATGTCACTCATTTGTATGCAGAAATGTGGTTAGTTGCCATAGGAATTATGGAGGGTCATTAAAAGTTTGGAAAGCTTAAGCAGATTAGAAGACTGTTTAATATTTGGTGTAATACTGGTATTCATATATTTAATCCAAATGTGTTAATTTGTTTGTTTGTTTATTTATTTATTTGCTTCAGGTATCAGTCACCTTGCTCACTGACACTCAAGGGGGAGTACAACTAAAAACAATACCATTAGAAAAATGATCAACTGCACTTTAAAAGCAAGTTTTATAGTGCAGCTAAATCAGAGGACTGGGAGATAAAGAATTAACTTTTCCCTGGAAGGGAGAGGTTGAGTGACAGGCTGCTCTTCTTCTCTGATTGGCCAGCACCAATGGAGGGAAATGTATGGTCAGTTGTGTGCTGAGGGGAGAGTCAGTTTGAGTTCCATTCTGGAGTGGTTCTGTCAGCTAGAACCATTCTGAAGGCAGTCAGTTGGTTTCTGACTGTTTGGAGTCAGTGTGTCTGATAGGAAAAGTCAGACAGATTCACCTGCTAGATGAAATAAAAAGACTCCTTGCCTCAACTGTCTTATATCTCTATCCTGAGGAGGAATTCAGTATAAGAATTTAAAGCTTCAGTGTCAGCATAAGCTGAAGTCCGTTTTACATAGACACCAGAACTGGGAGAGAGTTTTGGCGAGAATGATTGGGGTAGTGTGTGGAAACCCCGTTTCAAGCCTGAAAAGGAACAGGGTTAATTCTCCTGAGGAGAAGAAAATTAATTCCTGCCCAGTGTCAAAGAGGGTTTAGCTCTGAGGAGGACCCTGGTTTGTTGTAAAGGGAAAACAGTTTTAGACATCTCAGGAAATAGAGATAAACTGTAACTTTAACAAAGAAGTGAGTTAGGTTCACACCAACTCCAGGAAATCCGAACTGCCCTAGGAAACTATGAGGAAATGTTGCTGTAACTAATTTACTAAGTAAAACACCTCTTACTACTAAGAACTAAGAATACCTGAAAATAAGCTTTAATAACATAATTTTGTCTGTTCAAACAAGTGAATTCTGTACCATCTACAACTTTTACCTCAGCAATACCCATCCCTCACTACACCTATTCAATTCCTGCCTGTTGAATAGACGTGTTCTTTTGTTTTACTGTTAATCCATTTCCAGTGCCATTTCAAAAGGGAAATAAGAAGACAGCTCCTGCACAGAAAGTTTCCTTGGGCTAGGCTAAAAGCCTAGACAGGGTGGGACAGAAAGTCTTTGAAAAGCTACATTCATTTACACACTACTAGGAGCTGCTCAGTCACAGCAGAGAACTAAAAAGAATTCTGGTGGGAAAATCTGCCTCAGTGTGAGGAAAGTGACAGGTCCATCATAACATCTAATCAAGACAATTAGAGAATATTGCACAAAAATAGGATCATACAAACAGTAAAACAGGCATTGAAATAGTGAAAAGCACTGCAGTGGATATTACATACTATACATTTATTCATTTATTTATTTACTTGATTTTTCCCCCCAATGGGTTTCCAAAGTGGCTTACATAATTCTTCTACTTTCTCCTCACAGCAACCCTGTGAGGAAGGTTAGGCTGAGTGTATGTGTGGTTGGCCCAAGGTCAGCCATTGAGCTTCCACTGCAAAGTGGGGATTTAAACTAGTCCCTAGTCCCACAGTCTAACTACTAGATCACACTGATAACTATATAGAGAGTAATAAATATACTTAGACCAATGCAAATAAAACAAAACAGCACAATATATGTACAGTAAAGAGCATCTTAAATTCCACAATATTCACATTAAGTAAAATTTAATATAGCATTTGCATATGTATGTTCAGTTTTTGTACATTGCATATTTTACATTTGGTTCCTTCGTTGGCACATTTGTTTTGCTTAGACAAATAAATAGAGTGATTTGACCTGGATGCTTTTCTAATGTAGCACATGATGGTAAATATGTGTGTATATTTTTTTCACTACACAGTCTTTTGGTCATATGTTAGGCAAAGCTGTAGGCAGATACATGACTGTATTATTCTGTATTCTTCTCTGATAATGCTCGGTGGCCTATACACGCAAATAAATTGTAAAGGTAAGTTATTTTCTTCTTTATGTCGGGTTCTTTATGTCAGGTTCATGTCTTGGCCCAATGGACCGAGAAAAAGTAAAGGAAATTTGCGAACCCTAAGAAACTTTGACGTTGCCGGCAAATTCTGGGGGCCTCCCACCCCAAAAAGTTATGACAGTCCCCCGATCCCCTTTCTGACTTCAACACCGGGGACGGGGGGGAGGCGTCCGAATGGAGTACTGCATTGAGGGAGGCATGGCCGAAAATCTGTGAAACATTGGACATGGCCAAAGCCGCCTACAAACATCAGGCTGACAAGAAAAGGGTGGAGGGTTGGGTTTTGCAGCCTGGGGATTCTGTATATGTGTCAACAAAAAATCTGCGGCTTTCCCAGTCTTGTCGGAAGTTGGCGTGGAAATACATTGGCCTGTTTAAAGTTGTAAGGTTGATTAATGATGTAATGGTTGAATTGGACTTACCTAAGAACTCAAAGAATGTCCATCCAATTTTCCATTTCAGTTTATTGAAGCCCAGTCCAGCAACTAATCCATGGCGCCCAGAACCGACAGTCGCCCTCCTATCCTGGTGGAGGGTGAGGAACATTACGAAATATCCGACATTCTGGACTCTAAAGTGAAACGTGGACAATTGTATTATCTGGTGGAATGGGTACATTGGGGTCCCCAGCATCGGTAGTGGGTGGCGGGAAAAGATGTGCAGGCCCCTAATCTCCTGTGGAAGTTCCACGACCGGTTCCTGGAGAAACCGGGAAGTCTCCCGTCTGCTCCGCGAGGTGGTTGATGTGTTTTTGAGGGGGCAGGATGTCAGCTAGCTGCCATGTTTTGCTTGCTCCCTTCTCTGATCCTGGTGCTACGGTGCATGCCTCATGGCTTGCTCGCTGCTCGGTCCGCTTGCCGTAAACGGCAATAGGGAGACAGTGAGAACCAGTGCTGCCAGACTGAGTTATCTGTCTGACCTTGTGATGGGGGGAGGGCTTACATTCCACCGCTGGTGTGAATATTTCGGCTCTCATGGGGCACTGAGACTCTCCTGCTTATTATGTAACCTCCCACCGGGAGAATTCCCACACGCACGCTCGGATTTCATTTGCTTAGCCATTTACCTCATCCTGCTATATGTAGGGATGTTTCCGCCCTATTGTCATTCCTAACAATAACCCTGTGGACATGGTAACAGACCTGTAGTCTAATAAAGCATAACGCTTCCCTGGAAACATGTGTGGAGATTTACTTGCTGTTAAACCTGACAAGTAGATCCATACAGATTCTAGTAGGTAGTGAAATGGCCAAAAAACTAACCACTCTCAACTCCAGCCACATTTTTTTCTGTCACAAAATGGCCAAAAGTGAGTTGTATGATTCCCAACTTTATAGCTTTGTTGCGGTTAGGTGGATGTTGACCTAACCATGTAAGTTGCCCTGGTCTTTCTGAAGGTGTGCATAAATGAATGCATACCACTGAGTTGTCAGCTGAACAGGAGTTAGCGCAATCACAAGCTAAATTCTGTATTAATCCACTTAATACACATTTTTCACCCTACCAATTTGATGAAGGCTCCAGAAGATACATTCTGAGCATAGAGCATATGCTTCAGAGTCTCTGATGATACTACATATAGTATAGTGAGCTTCAAAAATCTTGAAAAGTGGGGACATGGGCCCCCCAGTATCACATGCACCATGACATCACTTCTGGGAAAAATAGGAAGTGATACCATGGCACTCTAGGAATTGCTTGAAACTCTATGGTAACATATGACACCTACATTGTTGTTGCTTTTTAATTCTCCTGCTGCTGCTCCAAACTTCACACAAGATTACATGCGCCAGAAAGCTTCTTCTGCAGATTTAGAGCTGTTCATTAATTAAGCAGAAAACAAGAAGGGTTTTCTGAGTGGCTGAGTGGTAGAACACCTGCTTGGCATGCAGACGACCCCAGGTTCAATATCCGACATCTTCTGTTAAAAGAATTAGGTAGTAGGTTTAAGAAACAAGAAGCAGTTTTGAAATATGGCTTCTTGATTGTGTGCTTTTTTAAACTGATCATGCTTGAATTTATGTCTTATTCTAACCATCATGCAATGCTAGCTTGTACCCAGTGTAACTGAATATATGTGTTTTTTTATTCCTGGCATATCTTTGGTTTATGGAATGCTAGGCTGAAGGCACAAACGTGTGAGTGTGGCTGGGAGCCAAATTAAATATGACAGTGGTCTTAGGTCCACCCTGTGGCCACCAATACCATTTTAGAAGCAGTTGTAGTTTTCAAAAAAATTTCCACAAGACCCCAATTCAAATTTGATGCACCCAGAAGCCCAGTGATCCCAGAAGTCCTTGTTTCCCCCCATGCTTTTTCAAGTGCCAGAACAGTGATAGGGGGCAGTTTCTGAACCTGAAAACATGCGGGGGGGGGGGAAGAAGAGCTCCTGAGGCCGCTGTACCACGTGTCTGATCCAGAGACTGGGGCCTCACAGCAATTTTGTTTTAAACTACAACTGCTTCTATGAAGAAATGTATTTGGACTGAAATGTATTGTATCTGGAATGTATCTGGAATGTATTTGTATCTGGAATGGAACTGGCCCACTATGGACTACGCCATTTAATATCTGGACCATAGGACTGGCCGTAAGATCAGGAGATTGCCGGAATGGAAATTCACGCCATCTGTGTTAATACTGTGAGCACCTTAAATGTTATTGTTGTAATGTTAAGAATATTTTATATTATTTTAGTGTTTTATGGTTTTATGCTAATTCGCCATACTTTGCCATCTTCTGTAAGCCACCCAGAGCCTGTTACAGGGTAGGCGGGGTATAAATATAAGTATAAATAAATAATTTTCTTTGGGGGTTTGAATTGAGCAAAACCTTTACTCTGAATTTTAAAAGTTTCCATCCCTCTCTCTGCGTAGAGAACAGGCAGGAAGGGAGGAAGTTAGTTCAGCTGCTTTCCAGACTTACTTCAGCCCATCTTCATACAAATACTAATAGGTCTAGACAATGGGATGGTCAAGCTCCCCCCCTCCAAGCAGAGAACAGAGTTCGGGAGGAATTAAATACTAGAGAGTGTCAAAAGTGCTGAAGGAAAGGGAGGGAGGTTCAAAGCAGCCCAGCACCAGGGCTGACCTATGGCTTTCTTGCTCTCCCAGTGTTACTCTGGCCCTCCCGCCCTGCTCAAACTGGACTAGGCTTCCCCAGTGCCCAAAAGCACATGGAGAGGCGTGCACAAAAAACAGTAGTTCGTGAGGAATTAAATACTAGAGAGTGTCAAAAGTGCTGAAGGAAAGGGAGGGAGGGAGGTTCAAAGCAGCCCAGCACCGGGGCTGACCTATGGCTTTCTTGCTCTCCCAGTGTTACTCTGGCCCTCCCGCCCTGCTCAAACTGGACTAGGCTTCCCCAGTGCCCAAAAGCACATGGAGAGGCGTGCACAAAAAACAGTGATAAGGGGCAGTTTCTGCATCTGAAAACGTGCCGGGGGGGGGGGGGGGAGGGGGCGCGTGACC
>NW_015174279.1:566191-583739 GCF_001447785.1 Gekko japonicus
GCAGATGGAGAGGCGTGCACAAAAAACAGTGATAAGGGGTAGTTTCTGCACCTGAAAACGTGGGGGGGGGGGCGAAGAGGCCACTGTACCACGTGTCTGATCCAGAGACTGGGGCCTCACAGCAGTATGCAGCAGGGGGTCTTGACTGGATGAGCGAGGAAGAGAGGCAGGACTCGTCGCTTTCAGGACCCATTTAAATTGGCTTTCAGGCTCAGCCCAGTATCAACTCCTCCTCCCACCAAGAAAGAACAACTGCTTGTGGCCGCTGCAGGTTGCTGCTGCCTGTCGTTCTCTAGATCAAAGAGGAGCCCATCTGCTTCCTTCACTACCACTTTGTGCTAAGCCAAAATTCTGTGTTAAGTCTAAAAAATCATAAGCCAGCACATGGTAGCACAGTTTAGCAGGGACATTAGTCCTGACCTTGCCAGTGGGGATGGGGTATAAATGAAAATAAATATATGAAGCATAAAAATGTGTTCATGTATATAATATATATATATATTAAAAGAGGCATTATTTCTGTGTAGGAAAATGGTAAGAAATGACAAATGCACATGTGTAAGAGATGTACGTGCTGTGGGAACTCTCCACCAGTTATGGCTTCCCAATATGTGTACAGGAAATAGGTTGCAGTGATCTATCTGGATGTATGTTGAGTACAAATGATGAGGATGTATGTATGCTCCTTACATCTGATGTAATAGACCAATGGAAGTCATTAACATTCTTGCTGATATGACTATCCTTTGCTTATGAGAGCATTTTATAGATGGTTATCATATGTTATACTGAATATACAATCTACATTAAGTGGTCTACTGCACGGCAAAGAATTTATTGCTCTCAGACCTCAGATTAAATCTTCTTTCAATCTCATTGGCTATCTGGGGTATATTATTGCCCTTTTTGCCACTATTTGATGACTGGCCCTGGGCAGGAATGGGGGGAACTGGAAATATTTTTCTGCTTTTCAAGTTTTAGAATTTTCCCCTATATCTCTTCTTTCTTCATGTCTTTGTCCTCCATAGGTTTACCATTATTTATAAAATTACTATGGAGGACTTAATAGAATATAGGACCCCCCTCCCCCACCCTAGAACGTGAAGATTAAGGAAACTGACATACCTCACTGCATAGTGGTAGGTTGGACATCTCCCCCCCCCCTCAGATTAGGGGCTTTTTTCCCCCTTTGCTTTTTTATCTTTTACCCCATATTAATTGCAGGTGGCAGCAAGCCCTCTTGCTATGTCATAGCAGTGTAAGAAGATAGGTAACAATGTCACCTGAGTAATTCGTTCTCTATATTATGTTTCTTTTGTTTTTTGGTGTGTTTTTTCTTTTCTTCTGTGCTTCCTCTAGCAGATAGGGCTGAATAAGATTCTTGATATCTAATTATATATTCTTGATGTCTAATTATATAAGAATTAGTAATATTAATTTATCAGCAACATCCTTGAGTATTAAAGGCTTAGCTGACCCCATAAAAGGTCCAGAATTGGAGCACACACTAAAGACTTACAATCAGGTATTTCATTTTTGCAAGAAGTGCATAAATGTAAGCTCCCAGAAGCTGGTTGGCACACCACCTGGGTCTACAAAAAGCCAAGGGGTTGCGATTCTATTGCGTTCAAAGATTGATTTTAAACCCAAAAGGGACACAGTTAGGAAAGTTGTGAATCTTCTGTTTCACTCCAAAAAAGGAAAAAAAGAATTAACATTAATAGCTGTGGATCTTTGTAAAGACTTTAATTCAGTTAACTGGGGTTACTTTAAAAAGATATTACGTTTTTATGAATTTGGAAATAAATTTAATAATGCCATTTTGGCTATTTATTCACCATATAGTGCTAGCATAATAGTAAATAATTGTATTTCTGGCTTAGTAAATATTAATTATAGTACCAAACAAGGATGCCCAGTCTCCCCTCTGCTTTTCATCTTAGCTTTGGAGACTTGGCTAATAAATTAAGATCTAATCAAAGTATTAGAGGAATTAAATGAGGAGAAAAATAACATCTGTTAATGATGTGTGCAGGTGATATGTTGTTATCTCTCATAAATTTGACAAAAGCTATACAACCTTTAAAGGAAGAACTTTTAAAATTCAACCAAATTTCTCACCTCAAGGTAAACTTTACAAAATCTAATATGCTATGTTGTAATATTCACCCTACAGTTCAATTGAAAGCCTCTTTTACTTTAAACATACCATAAAAGCCCTAAGACATTAGCACTTTGCAGCTCTCCAATTGGCTGTGCTATAAGCTCCATCAGCCATTGGCCCATCAACCACCACTCGAGTACTCATGTGCCGTTGGCTGGGTTCTGGGTCTGCTCTTCTCTCCTGGCCACTGTTCCCTGGCAGAATAAACTGCCAAAACGGCTGTTTCTCCTGACGAAGACACTTCTCTTACTTGGTTCCTGTGGGGCTAACCTTTCCCTCAGTGGCTGTTGCTAGGCAACCAAGCTTGGTTCTGTCAGTAAAAAGGCAAAGGCAGGAGGCCCTTTCCAGGCCTACCAGCTCCAGGTTGGGAAATTCCTGGAGATTTTGTGGTGGAGTCTACAGAAGCCAGAGTTCCTGCTTGGGTCCCCACTGGAAAAAGACTGTACTTTTCCTAGGTAGAGGCTGCAGGTGTGGGGGGGGAGATGGAAACCTGAAGTTGAGGGGCAGATAAAAGTAGGTTGATGGTTGCCTAGGAAGGAGATGGAGTTACCAACTGCAGGTTGGGAAATTCCTGGAGATTTGAGGGGTGGAGCCTGGAAAGGGTAGGGTTTGAGGAAGGGTGGGACTTCAGACAGGTACAGTGCCATAGACTCCACCCTCCAAACTGTTGTAAAATAGTCAAAAGTGTTTAAAATACTCAGAGTATCAATGGATATTCTATTGGAAAGAAGAGATTTCTTTGCATTTAAAAACCTTTAAGGGTAAAAAGTATACAGGAAACCTACAAAATAACCAACTCCTAAGAGCTACATTTTCTAACCTGCTTACAGTTCAAATCATGGTTATACACTACACACAGATAATGGAGAATCTGTCCTTCTCAACCCCTAGAAAGGAAGTCACCTGAAACAACCAACCAGTCTGTATCACAATGTAAGTTACTTTTCCCGTGCTAATTCCCCATTGGCTCTGTGCCAGGTTTCCCTTCCAGGTCAGTCTAAACAGTAGCAATACTATTAACCCTATAATGACTGGATTGTCAGACCTTGTGAACACATACATTTCCAACACAAACCAGCCATTTCGTCCTGGGGAACCATTGTTGTCAATCTCCATATGAGGGCTGGAGATCACTCAGAATTACAACGGCTCTCCAAATGGCAGAAATCAGTTCCCCTGGAGAAAATGGTGGACTTTATACCCAGATGTCATTATACCCTGCTGAGGTGGCTACCCTAAAACAGCCAGTGTGATGTAGCAGTGCTTCAGAGCACAGTCTGCAAAACTCAGGTTCTTGCTGTGGAAGCTGAGTGGGTGATTTCAGACCAGCCACAGACTTTCATCCTAACCTACCTCACAGGGTTGTTGTGAAGATCAAAAGGGGAGAGGAGAATGATGTTAGCTGCTTTGGTCCCCACTGTGGAGAAAGACTACTTTTCCTAGGTAGAGGCTGCAGGGAGAGGAGAGGAGATGGAAAGTTGAAGTGCAGCTCCAGATTGCCCTGTGGGATCCGATGCCCCCAGGTGGCTTGTTAGATGAATTTCTCGAGGACTGGCATAACCGACTCTCGGTAGCCGTCAACAAGATCGCTCCCTGGCATCCTCTGCACCCCCACTCTAGGCTTGCTCCATGGTATACACAGGAGCAATGGCTGATGAAGCGAAGGCTCAGGACCCTGCGGGATCTACTACAATTCCACAGGGCCTGCAAGATGGAGCTCTTCCACCCGGCCTTTGGTTGAGGCAGCGGATGCCCCTCCCCTCTCATGGCCAATCCTCCCCATCAGTGGCCTGGGTTGCCCACTATTTCACTTTAGTAAACCTGATTGACATCTGATCCAACCTTTTTACATGGTATTTATGATTCTATTCTGTATTTATAATGTTGTTTTAAAGTGTTTTAACTGTACTTATTTAAATTGTGATGTTAACTGCCCTGAGTCCGCTTGCAGGGAGGGCAGTATATAAATCAAATAAATAAATAAATAAATATTCTTGTGTTCTGGTGGAACCAGCACCAGCCCAGATAGACTTTGTGGCTTATCACATAGTTCATGGGCTCACTGGTGGCTTGTTGGGTTATATGTATGCCTTTATTTAAAATAAATTATTTAAAATAGTGCTTCCGTTTGCAAACTACTTCTTCCCACCTGCCCTTTTCCTGATGTAAAAGGTCTCCAAGGAGCCACTGTTTGCCTCACCAAGGAAACTCGCATGTAACCATTTCAGTACTTGAGAAGCCCTCAGTATTGCAGACGGTATCTTCCCAGAACCATTTCTGGTTGGGAAAATGGACCAAGGTGAAGGTCTATGCTCTCTCTCTCCATGCACCATAGTTCCAGTCTAAATTAGGGCCTTGTGCACCTGGGAACCATGAAACTCCTGGCATAAATCTGTGACTCGACCTGGGGATGTACCCAGGAGAACGTTAACATTTACCATATTTTCCGGACTATAAGACGCACCTGACCATAAGACGCACCTAGTTTTTAGAGGAGGAAAACAGGGGAAAAAATATTCTGAACCCTGGGGCTGTCATTCCAGTTCCTGAACACTCCTGGCCCTGACTTTGAATACCAAGAGAAAGACAGAGAAAAGGAGAGGAAGGGAAAAGTTGAGTAAAAAGCTCCTTTACTGCTGAGAAGAAGAAAAAAAGATTGGTGCAAAGCACACTCATTAGGGGCAGTTGAGCTGTGTTGTACAGGGCACATTAAATCATCAATGCTCCCCCCCCAGGGAACTGACTTTGTTTGTGCTTTTAATTAGAATTGATTGGCTTATCTCTGAAACATGGGAAATGGATCCACAGCAATTCCATTTAAAATAAAACAAAAGAAACAGTTATAGAGACTGGGGGAGTTCACATCAGGAGTAAAACAAGGCAGGAAGGAACCCAGAGATATGACAAAGCTTCTATTCCTGATGTTCCAATAAGCAGATAGCAGAGGACAGATAACAACCTCCCGGAGAAAGAGCTGTGCCTCTGCTAAAGCTACAAAAGACATAATTTCAGAGCATACAAAGAATGAGAAGAAGAAGGGATAATCTGTGGAGGCATTTGTTAGTGTACTTACTGCCTGGCTCACAGCCGAACCTTGCTGGTGTCCCTGCCTCCTGAGGCAAAGGATTGGATGGCTGGAGAAAGCCGAAGCTCCGATTGGACCAGTGGGGCTGCCTATCTGGCTGCCTTGCTTCATGTTTGGTTGCAGCCCCACTTCAGGCTTGGTTGCAGTGCAGCGTGGGGATGTGGGCGTTTTTTTAAAAATAATAAAAGCCAGCAGGTTGGGCTTTCAATCAAACGGTAAGCCGAGACTTTCTTGGAGGGGAGGGGAGGGGGGACGCTTGCAATACTCTTTGAAAGGGCCAGGGAGGGAGCCTGCTGGACGCCAACCAGGCTGGGAGGGCAGGTGATTTGGTTGCTGCATAGATCAGTTTGTATTCGGTCCATAAGACGCACACACTTCTTCCCCCACTTTTTTTGGAAGCAAAAGTGCGTCTTATAGTCCGAAAAATACGGTAATTATAAGAATGAGAAGAATATCAGCTGTTTGTGTAATCTGCTCATTAGGTTATTGTCATTGGTAAATGGGGATCCAGGTGTTTTGAGGTTTCTGTACATTATACTTAAAAATTATAAATTGGCTTTAAAAATTGTCTTATTTTTTGGGTTGTACACAGAAGTGAGATGAAAGTTGCCTGTCGTTCATCATGTATTCCTGCCAACATGGATTGTAATGCAGTAAAATGAAAAGCTAGGATTCCTAAATACAGGTAGATTGTTAAAGGCTGCATTTTTAACCAACTTATAAAGAACAATGTACTTATCTTAGATTTTGGATTTTGTTGTTGTTAAAATACATATACAATATATATTGTTTAATTTTGATTGTTGCATCTGTTTTATAAATAACAGACCTAAATCTCTGGAAGAACCTCTTTGTATGCAGCACCAAAACCAAAAATGTGTTCAGACTATCACATTACTATGTTACACTCCTTCCACCCTGAAAACAAAAATACCTCACTTAATTTCTGGGGGGGGGGGGAGAGAAAGAAAATAACACCAAATCTTTAATTATTTTTGTAGTTAAAAGTAACTGGCAAACAGTATATATGTACACACAAAAGTCTGTTAAAGATGGCAGACTATGTATTACAAGATGCCTTACTGTTTATGCATGAAACGATATGTGCACCAGATACAAGATGTATCTATTTGGCACTGCAAGATTTAATGGCTGGAGACCTTGGAAGAGAGAGGTGAACCCTGAAAAATGATGCAAAACCAGACAAAACCCTCCTGCATTCCATGATTACAGTTTCCAACATTTTTTCTTTCTTTACATTTTTCCCCCTTTCAAAAATCAGGAAAAACAGAACGGGGGGGGGGATTAGATTAGAGTTTCCAGGAACAAAAGGGAATGAATCTGAAACGCTCAATGCTGCAAGGCCATATTTAGATACCAACAAATGTTGCAACTGTAAGTACTGCCATTCTACAGAAGTTGACAAATCATATCTAGACCTCACCTGAGAAAATGACAAACACTCATCCTCACAGTCTATCATTTTCCCCCTATAAATAGAACACTTACAGAGACCCAATTCAGAATGGGGCTGAGGCATGGAAGGGCAGGTATGCCTTTTCCTCTGATCCATTTTTGTGTCCCACAGAGCTGCTATTTTTCGCAAATATGAGACAACCGTTTCAGTACCTGACTGCCCTTTGTCAACAGACCAAACAGTAACTTTGCAGGTGCATTTAGGATTGGAAAAACAGTGGGAGTGGAAGGATGAAACCTCCCTTCCTTCAAGCCAATTTGAATTGGGTTTATGTTGCTGCAAGGGACTGGATATGCCCCTTACTCATTGGGCCTGGGAGAAATTCAGAAACAGGATAGAAGTTGAAGTAATTTCTATTAGTATAAATATGTGCATGCTTTGAGTTACATAGCCCTCATTTGTAAACTGTGAGTTACACAGGGAGAATAGTGAAGAGTTTTGTATAACTCAAAACCTTTTTGTGATACTGGACAAGTCCACAGTACTCTTTGCTTTTGACACAAATTAACTTTGACCATTATACAGTCTTGTCAAATATGAATTAATGTTTTAAAGATGTGCTTGCTCTTTTTTTTAAAAAAAAAATATTTTTTTGGTGTGTGTGTCTGCGCCTGGAAGTCACATTGACCTCTGGTGACTGACCCCTACTGGTGGCCTGGGGGATATTCAGAGAGAGGGCTGAATAAAGCCTGCTTCTGTCCTCTCAATTTGGTATTCCAAGGAAGTCTCCCATCCAGGCACTAACCACAGTCCACGCTGCTTAGCTTCTCAAGATCTGAGAAGATCAGGCTTGCCTGGGGCATCCTGGTCAGGAAAAAGACATTGTTGCTCTTGTGCTTATTTTAGGGATATACCATGAACTTTTGATAGTGTGAGTTCTGTCTCAAATTAGAAAGTTGTATGAAATAAGTTTCTTTGTAGCCATAGACTTCTGATTGTCCTGATCAATAAATAATTTTGTGGGAGAACCATTTTTGGGGAAATAGGATACATGAAAAAAATAGGGCCTCCTAACTCACAGTAAATAAATCTCTGACAGAATCAAAGCTCCCTCCATGCATGTCGCTTGCATCTGGATTGATAACTGATGTCAGAGATGATTGGTACTCCTCATGGTATGGAATCTGGCCTTAAGACTTACAGTAGCTATTCCCTAATCCAGGAAAAGGATTTTCTCTCTTCCTTGCTCACCCTCTAACTCCCTGATCCCAGTTTATTTACCAAAACTGTGAGGGTTCTGAGGACATAGAATAGTAAAACAGGTTTTAAAAGTATTGAGCATCTCTGCTGTGTATAAAAAATTATTGCAAAGTTTAAATTATTTAAAAGAGCCTGTAGGCAGCTCACTTGAACATGCGTGACCAGTGTGTACTCAGCAGATGACCCTAGGTCACCATGGCCTTGTCAACATCAGAGATGGAAATGAGCAATACTATAGTGACATTGTTAAGAGGCATTTAGTTGTGGCCCAGAAGAACAATGGCTTGTTCATGTGTTTCTGACAAAGTTAAGGTTTTAATGAACAGTTTCTTCAGTATTCCCAATTAGAGGCTTGATTTCTTCACTGTATAGTGGTAGGAAGAATCCTTGTATTGAAAGAACCTTTGTGGGTCAATGATTCAAAATACTCAGTCAACCCCCCACTTTCCCAGGCGACTTCCAAGTTCTTCTCTTTTGGGGTTTTTGAGTAGTGAAAAAAACATGGTTCTTGCTGATTGAACTGCCTGTTCCTGTGACACAGTCTGGCAATCAGAAGCTTCTCCTCTTCTCCTCTTTGCTTTCCTTTCTTGCTCCAAATTTCTCAGTTTCAGAAGGAAACAGAAGCCTCTCAGAAATCCTTTCTGCCTCCTTGCAGTGCCTTTCGACCTTTCTCTCAGTGCTTTCAATTATGAGAAACACCTTTCAAGTGGTATTGCACAAATTATGGAATCACTATCCTTTTCTACAAGCTGGCCCCCTAAGGGCCAAACTGCACTCCCAAGATGCTGGGAAGGGATGGGGTTAACTCCCCCTACACTACCTCCCTAATCAAGAATACACCTCTTGGTTGCACCTCTCAATCATTCGGTCATAGTTATGGAAGCAACCCAGGGAGAGCCACTTTTTAACAGGGAAACAGGGAAGGAATTAACCTCTCTTGTCCTGTGCTATGGCCCCAGTCCAGATCAGCCAAGCTGCCTTTTATTACATGTTCATAGTTCCAGACATGGAACTCCATGGTTAACATCAGCCCACTGCAAACAAAATATGACTCATTTCATGTTTAAATCTATTATTTTCTTCATTTGAAATGATAGTCCACAATCATTTGGTTTTTAAAAAGTCTATGAAGTTTATTATCAATCGACAGACCATCTTATGTTGGTAGAATTCAATATGAAAGAGTATTAACTCTTTCCAACAGAAACCTCTCATACAGCTAAGAAAAACTCAGTGTAACTGAAAGCTGCTGAATCCAGACTTAGTCTGAAAAGTACGCAGACGGACGAGTGATTTCAGCTTAGCGTACTTTATTAGATCAGGAACAAGACAAAGTAGCTGGCTCGCAGGCCGGCTTATATCCCCGAAAATCCACCACCCAGAACACACACCCCCCACTTCCCAATAGGTCCTAACTAGTGGTCAAGAACCCGGAGCCTAGCCCTCTGGTTGGTGGCATAGTGGGTATATCCCACTGTCTTAACATCTGAACTGTGTTAGTTCGAGCCCCACGCTGGTGTGAGCAGCCAGCCTGTTGTCCCCAGCTCATCGTCTACCCAGCGATTCGAAAGCTTCGGCGAGTAGATAAAATGGGAACCACTCCTTAGAGAGGGTGGGCACGCCAATCTCCCTTGTGGGAGGGTGTTAGCTGACAGTCAGACATCCTGGTCGAGGTTCGGAAAGGTGAAATAACTTCTCGGCTACGAAAGACTCCCTGCAGTGGATGTTCCGGCCAGGCGGTGGCAGTGTGGCGATTGACATACGGGTCCTGAAGCCTGGTCAACAACAGCTGTGCGGAAAACGACAGAGCCAAGCCAGAAGACGTCTACACCGGACAGTGACGGCGTGTGCAATTAAATGAATATATGTTGTCTTCCCCTTCCCCTACAAAACATTGTTAGTCCCTTGTCTATATTGAGTAACTGTACATTGCTTTGAGCCCACTGGGGAAAGCCATTAATAAATGGGAAGTATTATTATTATTATTATTCAATGGTACACCTTCCGCTTGGCATGCGGAAGGTCCCAGGTTCAGTCCCCAGCATCTCCTGTGAAAAGGACCAGGCAGTTGGTGATGGGAAAGACCTCCGCCTGAGACCCTGGAGAGCCGCTGCCAGTCTGAGTAGACAATCCTGACCTTGATGGACTGAGGGTCTGATTCAGCAGGGGTCATTTCCTGCGGGAGCGCACAGGAGCGAAGCTCCGGCAGTAAGGAGCCCAGGGGGCAGGCACATGCAACAAGCCCTGCCTCCTGCTCCCAGCAGCCCTCAGTCAGAGCAAGAAGCAGCCAGGTAAGTTGCAGAGCTCCCCCTCGCCACTCCGGCTGGGCACCCAAACACAGGAAAAGGCAGAAGAGGAGGAGTAAGAGATGCCCTGGCCCAGATCACACAGCACAACTGCCTCGGCCCTGCGGAAAGTTCCTGCGCTGTCAAAGCCCACCGGCCCCACCTTGCCCGCTAGCCCACCTGCCTGGCTGCCTGATGCTGCTTCCTGCAGCGGCAACACTCGAGAAGGGGTGGCAGTGGCGAGGAAGCAAGCTGCGCTTGGGGTAGCAGCGGTAGCAGCGGTAGCAGTTCAGCTTCTGTGGAAAGGGGAAAGTAATGTTCAGCCTCACTTGGAGCTAGAGGGCTCCTTGTCCTGGCCTCGCAGGAAGAGCGGAGGGGACAAAAGTCTTCCTTTCACAAGACAGTGCAATGTTGAACACCTACCCCCAACTACTGGAAAAACTTCACAAGCCACACTTGGGGAAGGGGCAGTGGGCCTGGGCTAGATGGAAGTTGGGGGCCCTTGTTAGGAAGTTAGGGGGCCGGGGGCCCAAATACTCCAATGTAGCTACAGGCTTCTCTAAGCTGAGTTAGAGTGAGCTAGCTCACAGTTTTTTAGCCTCTGGCTCACAGATTTTAGTCTTAGCTCAGGAAGGATGGCTCCAGAGCGAACTAATTTAAGCAGTAGCCAAAATCATCTGCTCACAACTTTAATGCCAGTAGCTCACAAAGTAGAATTTTTGCTCACAGGACTCCACAGCTTAGAGGGAGCATTGGCTAGGACCACTTAGAATGCAGGTATAGATGGTATGTTTGCATACACCGCCACTTCAGTGTACCAGTAGAAAGCGAATATGCCAAAGAAAATAGTTCTAGCCATGAGAAAATAGTTCTAGCCATGTACAATCATTTGTCTCAGATGGTACAAAGTATCTGGTTAACAGCATTTCATATATGAACATATTATCTCAAACAGGTGGTAAGATAGAGAGGGGGGGGGACAACTTGAGAACAGCAAGAAAGAGGAGGAAGAAGAGAGTGGCTATTTTAAATTATAATTTTAACTAGCAGTTTTAATGTATTTTATTGTGTTTTGTTATTATTTACCTAAGAAGCGACCTTGAGGTCTTATAAAGTAGAAAAGTGGTGAATAAGTATTTTAAATAAAAATAAATAAATGTCTAAATTTGAGTGTTAGCATTTATTTATTTAATTCATTTGTTTATATCCTGCCTTTCTGCCCAATGGGGGCCCAAAGCAGCTTACATCATTTTCCTCCAACAACCCTGTGAGGTAGGTTTGGCTGAGAGAATGTGACTGGCCCAAGGTCAACCAACAAGCTTCCATGGCATGAGTGGGGCCTCAAACCTGGGTCTTCCTGGACCATAAAGACTGTAAAGAATGATTTACAAAAAAAGATTAGGGGACAAATAAATAAGATCTGCATTAGAGAAGTACCTTTACATCCCAAAACCTTATCTACACCACATGAGAAATTTTAAAAAGTTTTCAGACCAGGTTGTCATTCTGACCCCCTGTCAGACCCCACAGCAGGCAATGAAGTACACACTTGCAGGAAGGTTTTACTTTATTGAAGCCATGAAGCACTTAGAACAGATTCTCTGTTCAGAATAACGAGTTGAGCGTTTGACAGATAGGTTAAAGCAAGTTCATAATTACAGTAGCCAATAGGTATAATTCCCGCTCCCGCCTAGAAGGCGCCCAGCGCGCCCAAACCTTGAGAAGCAATGGTTCCCTACAGTTAAACAATTAGACCATTCCCACACTACATATTCATTACAGACTAAGCAAAAGCTTCTTGCTTCACACCACCTGTGGCCTTGGGTTGATAGCGCGCCATCAAAGCAAAGCTAGCGTACATGGAAAGGAATGCAGTGGAGGAGATGAGCGCATGGGGGTGAGGGTGTGCATGCACACCAGAGTATACTACCGTTACCATGGCAATAGAGATTGTTGACAAGCGAGGGGAGGAAAGGGATGCAGACAGGCCCAATACATACGTTAAAGACACATTGGCAGCTTACTGACACCCCCTCACAGTCCTGGCAACTGTAGGTTTCTGAAGCCAGTGAGAATGTTTTACTAGTGAACAACTGGAAAACATCAGACTAAACACATGTTAAGCTGGGTTTAGATATGTATGGCCCATTCTGCATCTAGCATTTGCTCCATTGTTTTACTAAACCCACACTGAAACAGAAAAAGATGCAGCTCAAAACCACATTCAAATACCCCAGGCCAACGCTGTACTGACTGCAAAGTCAACCCTGAATGGCCATAAAACTGAGAGATCAAACGAAGTGAAAGTGGCATGTAGTCTGGACACTGCTATAAAATCTGACAATCAATCAAAGTGAAAGTGGCATGCAATGTGGAGGGGAATTTCTGTGGGTTTGGTAAAACAACGGAGCAAACGCTAGATGCAGATTGGGCCATCGAAGGCATTCTTCATTCGCAAGGCCAAATAAAGGAAAGAGAAAGTTAACAGTGACAATATTCTGAGGCCTGAAGCTGCTCATAACTAAATATTTAAAGGATTGGGCCATCGAAGGCATTCTTCAATTGCAAGGCCAAATAAAGGAAAGAGAAAGTACAGTGACAATATTCTGAGACCTGAAGCTGCTCATAACTAAATATTTAAATGATCAGAAATTCTCCCTTTTGTCCTGATTGATATGTTACTGCAGCAGCATTGGATTCGCAGAATGTCTATACAGGTATTAGAGTTGCCAGCCCTGGGTTGGTAAATACCTGGAGATTTTGGGGGTGGAGTCTGAGGATGGTGGGGTTTGGGGAGGGGAGGGGCTTCAATGGGGTATAATGCCACAGAGGCCACCTTCCAAAGTGTCCATTTTCTCCAAATGATCCACTCTCTGTCACCTGGAGATCAGCTGTAATAGCAAGAGATCTCCAGCCGCCACCTAGAGGCTGGCAACCCTAAGAGGTATACTTGTAAAAAATGTTACAGAGGCAGACACATGTGATTTTTTTGCAGGAAACATACCCCACGATAATAAAAAAATGAATGATCTAAAATATTGAAAGTATTAAAATCAGCAGAGTAAACCTATGCAAGTATAGCCAGAGTAACACAGCTGGGTCACTGCTACCAGCAAATTTAAGAGGCAGGAGGTCATATTGACTAACTCAGGCAACCACAGCACCCTTCTGTGGCTGGTAAATATAGCAAGTCTGTCCTCCTCTGCTGTATCTCAGTTGCAAACCCATAGTAACACAGCTTACAGAGACATATCAACTCTATTCATTTGTACTAGTCTACTATGAAGGCCCTGCCCTGATCTGAATGGCCCAGACCACCCCAATCTTGTCAGATCTCAGAAGCTAAGCAGGGATGGACCCAGTTAGTATTTGGATGGAAGACCACTAAGGAATAGCAGGGTTGCTACACAGAGGCAGGCAACATTTTGCTTTGAAAACACGGTAGGGTCACCATAAATCAGCTGTGCCTTGGTGGACCTTTCCACCACCATCTATGAAGACAGCACTGATTAAATACACTTAGGATACTAGTAAGTCCTTGCTCTCTTTTACCTTTGCACAGTGATCCTATGCCACATAGGACAAGATTCTATCCTATGTCACATGGTGATAAGAATTTGGTTCGGGTGCAATAGCCCAACCCATAATTCTGCAGAGCCACCATGACACAGTTAGTTTGAGACTTCAGCATAGTGCAATGGATTATGATGCAGTACTGTGTTCTGGTAGTTTCTGTTGTGGATCATCCTAAACCTTTATTTTCTAGCTTTCTGCAGGGTTTTTTTTGGCTTTAAGGCTTTATGTGATCTTATGAATTCCCCTTTTATATCTACTCGACAATGTTTGTCCTAGTAAACCTTTGGCTGGATAAAGACAAACTCTAAACCCCAAGAGTCTGCTTGAGGGATCGGTTTGTTGTTTTAAGGTTGGGATTGATAATCCCACTAAAGTCAAATACTTCTCTTATGGACGGGAATTTAACCTTTTTGTTTTTCAAAATGATCTCCTTTTGAACACTGTAGATGAAATCCCACAAACCATGATATGACCAAAAATATTTATATTTGAAGCAGTACATTCTTGAGGCCAAAAGGAAGACACAATCTGTTCTTAATGTTTGCCTTCCCTCTTTCTCTCCTCTGACAAATTCAAGGCAGTGAGATAATTGTTTCCCTGTGCTTCTGACTCAAACAGAGCATTTTCAGAAGTCCAGCATTCAGTGAACTGACACTCAGGATATGGTTGTCTTCAACCTCCCCTCTCTGATTAGTTCAGTGTATTTCTCCCCCCCCCCCCCCCCCCCACACAAACCAGGACCCACCATTGCAGCACAACCTCTATTCGTGTCAGGGGAGCTTGCCTAGGACCTTGATGCTAGCCTGACACACATTAACATAGAGCTGCACAGAGTTTGCTCATATGGGTTGAAGGGTCACCCCCCTCCTGCTGTCGCCCAAGTTACCCACAGTTCGCTGCGCCTGAGTGTCCTTCATCCTTCCTTTCACCTATGGAAAAAACTCTGGTGGATCCAAGCCTATATATGAACTATTTGCTAACATTTTTATAGCTCCTTATTGAGAATATTTCTCTTAAGAAACCCCAATAAACAAAGTAGTTGTTGCTAACTCCAGTTCAATTCAAAGATCCCCACAGATGTATGTTTGAGTCCCAGCCTGTTGCTGAGTTCCCTTTTGCCAGGCAGGGGGACTGCAGACATCGAGGCAGCAACACACCGCAGCACCTCCAGTGAAGGCACCTCCATCAAAAGGGGAACTCCAGCCTTCACTTAGATGCTGGCAACCCTAGTCAGCTGCCTAAGGACTTCAGGCTTGGAGTTCAGGATGGTGCTGTTAACATTTTTTGGACATTCGTCCTAACAGATACAAAGTTAAGTTTCATCAGAAAGACATTTTCTGGTTGGGTTTGCACCTGCTAACCCCCAGATCTATTATAATTCCTTTTAAAGAGCATGTAGCCAGATAGAGCATTTGCAGTATCTTTTAATAATGACAGTGGTGACAGTGGGATGAAAAAGGGTGGGGCTGCTATGATCACTTTCTCACGCACTGAAGGCAGCACACTATATGTTGTTCTCTACTTTGTGTTTGTTTTGTAATGTAGTTGTTATGTCAGGCATCTGGCTTCCAGCAGGCTTTCCCTTAGTGTCATGGTTTGCTCATGCACAACTAACCACTCATCAACAAACTAATATCGCCCTAAAATGTTAGCAGTGAAAGTTAACAGTTCTGGAATAAATTTCCTGAATTTATGTGGCAAAGATAGGCTAAATATCCTGTTTTGTATTGCAGTTTTGGCGTTTCTCTTAATTATGGTACAGATATTTCTTGTAATTTCAGACCTGGTGCAGTGTAAATTTAAACGTTTAGCCTGCCAGCTGGAACTGACATATTCTGATTCTCCAGTGGTCCTAGGAGTGGGGCACTCCTGACCCCTGGGAACACAGCTCCTCCTCCTAAGGCAGGGCCAGCTGACTTTTTTTGGTTCCTGAGGGGAGGAGCTTGTGCTCTGCTTCCCCAGTCTGTCTGACCCTGCCTTCAAAGCAGGACGCAGGTCGACTGTGCTTACAAGCATGAAATCCAGGAGACAAGTACAGAAGACAGAAGAAAGGAGAGACAAGTCTGAAGGGGAAGGTAGATTCTCTAACCCTTTCCAGGAACTGCAAGGCTCTTGCAGGCAGCAACAAAGCCCTTTTCTTCTTTTGATGGCACTGGGCAACCCCCAGCAGCTTCAGATGCATACCGGCTCCTGAGAAGACTGCACTCCATCAGGTCAGCCGAGTCTTCCCGCTCCTTCCAGGTCAGGACAAGGCAGCTGAACCAGGAGAGCCTGAGGAGAGACGCTGAAGCAGCAATCCTCCAGACGGCTGAGGGCTCCGTTTTTTTCCTCCCAGGTGAGGACACCACTAGAGGGATGACCAGAAGCCTCTGGAGGCACAACTATCCACAGTAAGGCTTTTTTGCGGGAGAAGTAGGGACCTTAACCAAAAGTTACCCTCAGAGGAAGACACCCCCCTTTCCCTCCTTTCTAGCTCCAGAAAGAACTGGAACAGCTGTCATAGCCCAGTTGGTCTCACAGGCTCCAAGTCCAGGTCACACAGGCAGGAGCAAGCCAAAGGAATGTTCACAGCGTAGTCCAAACAGCAGCTGTCATAGCCCAGTTGGTCTCACAAGTCCAGGTCACACAGGCAGGAGCAAGTCAAAAGAATGTTCACAGCGTAGTCCAAACAGTCCAAGGTGAGTTGTTACAGTCAGAGAGAGTCCAAAGGCAGAGCCAAGCTGGTTCAAGAGTCACAGGAGTAGAGCAGAGTCAGGAGTTGTGGTCACAGGATTCACTGTGAGGTGACGTGTTGCTACCACAAGTTGGCAACAGTTCACACCCAGCTTTATGTAGCTTTCCCCTAATTAGTCTTATCTGTAGCTGGCAAGTTAACAGGGCTCTTGTAATGACTCATCTTGTAGCTGTCGGGACTCTCAAGAGTCTTCTCCAGCACCATAATTCAAAAGAATCTATTATTTGGCGCTCGGCCTTCCTTATAGTCCAACTCTTGCAGCCATACATGACTACTGGGAATACCATTCCTTTGACCATATGGACTTTTGTTGGCAGGGTGATGTCTCTGTCAGTATTAGGCGGTGTAAGCCCACAGCAGACCAAACATGCTTTTAATTTCATGGCTGCTGTCACCATCTGCAGTAACAGTTGCATACAAACAGACAAATAATGGCTGCCCATAGGGTCAGCCTGCTTTGCACCATTTATTTGCACCAGTGATAGATACCTTGCTTTGCACCATTTATTTTGTGCTGCCCTGCTTTGCACTACCCCTACCCTTCTTTGCACCATTTATTTTGTGCTATTGTTTGTGGCTTTTTACCCACCTGCCCAGTATCTGGTTTCATCTTTGGGCATACATACATAGAGATAGTCTTTTTGGAAGATGAGAAAGACCTCTGCCTGAGAGCTGCTGCCAGTCTGAATGGAAAATAGTGAGTTCGATGGACCAGTCGCCTGATTCAGTGGAAGGCAGCTTCATGTATTCAAGGGCAGCATGCCTAGGAAAGTGCACCTGATGAATGTGTCTGAGCCAAGATGTTGTCTTCTTGAGGGGCTCTCTTCCTCTCTGGCAGGCAGCACATCTGAACTCAGAAAAAGGCAGGAGTTCTCCAGGTGCTGGGGGGGGGGAATAGGAGGGGAACTGCAGAAAGCACCCGAGAGGGCAGGAGCAGGTGTCTGCTAGTCTGAGTTCACAGTACTGACCTTGAGGGACCAAGGATCTGATTCAGTATAAGGCAGCTTCATTTGTGTTCATTCTAGAA
>NW_015174279.1:583850-587038 GCF_001447785.1 Gekko japonicus
AGTCAATGGCTGCTAAGAACAGCAACCTGTTTGTTCTGAGGGATTTCCTCCTGCAAACATATCTTTTTCTTTTTGAATTGTGCTGACTGCCACTAGCTTGGATGGTTTTAAAAGAAGATTAGGAAAATTCATGGTAAGGTTCTGAACTATTCATCAGTGGTTGTTAGCTATGAAGGTGATAGGACCACCATGCTCAGAAGCAGCATGCCTATGAATAACTATTTGTGGGAAAGCAACAACATTGGGAAGCTCTTTTTTTAAAAATATGGAACGCTTCACGAATTTGCGTGTCATCCTTGCGCAGGGGCCATGCTAATTTTCTCTGTATCGTTCCAATTTTAGTATATGTGCTGCCGAAGCGAGCACAACATTGGGAAGCTCTGAGCTTCATGCTCTGCTTGTGAGTTTCCACTGTGATTGGCCACTGTTTACTTCCACTTTTGAACTAGTTGGGCTTCACTACTCTCTCTGATAGAGCTGGAAAATTATTAGAATGTTAATGTTGTTAATGGGATTCAATAGTACAACCGAGATTTCAAGCTTTCTCAAGATTTCCAGTTTTTCTTACACAAATACCCACCTACCTGAAAAACAAAAAATCGCTATGACTATAATCCCTTTCAGATATTCATACATTCACTAAATGCACACAGAGAAGAATGGAGTTGCATCCACTAGCCCACCACAAAATGTCAATCTGTATGTACGTAGATTTCCAGTTTTTCTTACACAAATACCCACCTACCTGAAAAACAAAAAATCGCTATGACTATAATCCCTTTCAGATATTCATACATTCACTAAATGCACACAGAGAAGAATGGAGTTGCATCCACTAGCCCACCACAAAATGTCAATCTGTATGTACATAGACTATACCATAAAATTGAATACACTCAGATGTACAGCTGAATGCATGAATGTCAGGAAGCTCAGCAGGTATGATCCCATCTCCTTCTATGAGTGTTCATGTGGAAAAAAGCACCTGCAGAAGCCTGGGCTGCTGTACTTAAGTCCGTGCCTTACTATTCCTTTAATCACTTACTGATATGAAGATCTCTTTGAACTGGTTTTGGATTGGAAGAGTGACTAGTCAGAACCTCTTTTCAGTCCAGAAATCTTTAGTTATCCAAAATATAGTAACAATATATTTGATAATGTAACACAGATCATCACAATCATCATTATCATCCTTGTACTCTATGTTAATATCACCCAATAACTCCCCACTCCTGGCTCTGTACCAACTACCTGTATTCCGCAGACATCTCTACTTCAGATATCTCTACTACACACTTTGAATACAATGTTGTAGTTCAGAACCAGATATGTGATCTTAAAACCTACATTTACCCAACTCTCAGCTCAGATATGAACTTACCAGGTGGTTTTAGGCAAACTTCTGTCTCCCAGCTTCACCCTTTCACTTACAATATAGGCATAAAATATATTGGCCTATTATTGTAAGGATTACTGAGTAAGTATGTGAAGTACTGAATAATTAGGGAAAGCTCTACACAAATATTACATTTAATTGTTCATAATTTTGCACAGAAAATATGTTTATAAAAATTCAGCCTTTTTAAAGGATAAAAACAACTAAATAGTGTAAGGATGATCACGGGTTGAGTGATCTTCAGTGTGCAACCTGCATCTGTGTGCCATTATACATGACGAGCACAAAGACCCACTCAGTGTAGCCGAGTATATTGTAAAGTAGCAATTTCAAAAGGTCTATTTCAGAAGAACTATGAAAGACCTATTAACATCAGCTACACCATTTTGGGCTCATCCACTTGCTCATCATGCAGTTTAATACATGCCATCATGTGCCGACCGTGACCTTCTACTATCTCCATTGAACAAATGGCTCAGTGTGATAGAATACATGGAACAAATATGATTAAATTGGATTAAATACATGAAACAAATATGATTTGTGAAGAAATGCATTTTTTCTTTGGAGGTTTGAAACGAACAAAACCTTCACTCTGAATTTTAAAAGTTTCTCTCTCTCTCTCTGGGCAGAGAGCAGGCAGGAAGTGGGGAGGTCAGATCAATGCTTTCCAGATGTACCTCAGCCCTCCTTCATACAAATGGTAATAGATCTAGCAGGAGAAATAATGGGTGGGTCAAGCTCTCCCCCTTCCCTAAGCAGGGAACAGAGATTTGGAGAAATTAAATACTAGAGAAACTTCAAGAAGGAAAATTCTGGAAACTTCTGGAAAAACTTCTCTGACCTGGTTTAACCTGGTCAGTGGGTGGTGAAAAGAGAGGTGATAAAACTCAAGGGAGAGAAGGAAGCTCTCTGTGGTGCAGCGTCCATTAGAGCAGGCAGAACTCTTAACTGAGGTCTGGAGGAAGCAGCCATTGATGATATGCTGGTCGGAAGAGAGCTGAAGGAAACTTCAAGGTAATGATAACTCTGTAGAGATCTGTAACTTCCTAAACTATATTTTAATATCTGATAGGGCATATATATAGAGAGGGACAGAGGAATTACATTTTACCTATTTCTTTTGAATCCCATCCTCAGACTGGTGTTGTGCTAAAAGTATGCTTGTGAACATTTTCTTTTAAATAAATACTTTATAACCTTTGATGCTGGTAGGGGTTCTCTGTACCACATAGACCTCCACTGTCTCAGACATGCTATTTTAAATGGAGTGCCAGGAGGAAGGCAAGCAGTTGGCAACTGGCTATTCCTCCAAGGATGCACAAGGCAGTAAACGGTCCCCGTGGTGACCAGGCACTGCGCAGTAGGAGATACAGAAGCAAGGGAAGCTGGGAGTCCTGACCCTTTGTCCCGCCCAGGGTCGGGACTTAGGGACGGGAGGCGGCCGGGAGCCAACGGCCGGAGCAGCACCAACTCCCCCCACTCCCCCACAACCGATGGCACCAGCAAACCCACTGCCGAACGGGCCCGCCCAGGGCCGGGGTGCAGGGTCAGGAAGCAGCCGAGAGCCGGCTGCAGGCGTGTCACCAACCCCCCCGCACCTTACAGCACCGGCAGCCTCGACGAGGATCGGCCCTTACGAGGGCACAGGGAGCCAGAGAGGCAGAGGCAGCAGAGAAGAGGAGAGTTGTCTGTCGGGGGCCGGGAACTGGAGGAGGAGCCCACCCCGCGGCGGGGCGGAGGCAGGCCTGGGAGTGCAGGAGTCGGAGGAGGCAGCCAGAAGAAGCAACCC
>NW_015174279.1:587176-594453 GCF_001447785.1 Gekko japonicus
AGATTTCCAGTTTTTCTTACACAAATACCCACCTACCTGAAAAACAAAAAATCGCTATGACTATAATCCCTTTCAGATATTCATACATTCACTAAATGCACACAGAGAAGAATGGAGTTGCACCACTAGCCCCACCACAAAATGTCAATCTGTATGTACATAGACTATACCATAAAATTGAATACACTCAGATGTACAGCTGAATGCATGAATGTCAGGAAGCTCAGCAGGTATGATCCCATCTCCTTCTATGAGTGTTCATGTGGAAAAAAAGCACCTGCAGAAGCCTGGGCTGCTGTACTTAAATCCGTGCCTTACTATTCCTTTAATCACTTACTGATATGAAGATCTCTTTGAACTGGTTTTGGATTGGAAGAGTGACTAGTCAGAACCTCTTTTCAGTCCAGAAATCTTTAGTTATCCAAAATATAGTAACAATATATTTGATAATGTAACACAGATCATCACAATCATCATTATCATCCATGTACTCTATGTTAATATCACCCAATAACTCCCCACTCCTGGCTCTGTACCAACTACCTGTATTCCGCAGACATCTCTACTTCAGATATCTCTACTACACACTTTGAATACAATGTTGTAGTTCAGAACCAGATATGTTGTAGTTCAGAACCAGATATGTGATCTTAAAACCTACATTTACCCAACTCTCAGCTCAGATATGAACTTACCAGGTGGTTTTAGGCAAACTTCTGTCTCCCAGCTTCACCCTTTCACTTACAATATAGGCATAAAATATATTGGCCTATTATTGTAAGGATTACTGAGTAAGTATGTGAAGTACTGAATAATTAGGGAAAGCTCTACACAAATATTACATTTAATTGTTCATAATTTTGCACAGAAAATATGTTTATAAAAATTCAGCCTTTTTAAAGGATAAAAACAACTAAATAGTGTAAGGATGATCACGGGTTGAGTGATCTTCAGTGTGCAACCTGCATCTGTGTGCCATTATACATGACGAGCACAAAGACCCACTCAGTGTAGCCGAGTATATTGTAAAGTAGCAATTTCAAAAGGTCTATTTCAGAAGAACTATGAAAGACCTATTAACATCAGCTACACCATTTTGGGCTCATCCACTTGCTCATCATGCAGTTTAATACATGCCATCATGTGCCGACCGTGACCTTCTACTATCTCCATTGAACAAATGGCTCAGTGTGATAGAATACATGGAACAAATATGATTAAATTGGATTAAATACATGAAACAAATATGATTTGTGAAGAAATGCATTTTTTCTTTGGAGGTTTGAAACGAACAAAACCTTCACTCTGAATTTTAAAAGTTTCTCTCTCTCTCTCTGGGCAGAGAGCAGGCAGGAAGTGGGGAGGTCAGATCAATGCTTTCCAGATGTACCTCAGCCCTCCTTCATACAAATGGTAATAGATCTAGCAGGAGAAATAATGGGTGGGTCAAGCTCTCCCCCTTCCCTAAGCAGGGAACAGAGATTTGGAGAAATTAAATACTAGAGAAACTTCAAGAAGGAAAATTCTGGAAACTTCTGGAAAAACTTCTCTGACCTGGTTTAACCTGGTCAGTGGGTGGTGAAAAGAGAGGAGATAAAACTCAAGGGAGAGAAGGAAGCTCTCTGTGGTGCAGCGTCCATTAGAGCAGGCAGAACTCTTAACTGAGGTCTGGAGGAAGCAGCCATTGATGATATGCTGGTCGGAAGAGAGCTGAAGGAAACTTCAAGGTAATGATAACTCTGTAGAGATCTGTAACTTCCTAAACTATATTTTAATATCTGATAGGACATATATATAGAGAGGGACAGAGGAATTACATTTTACCTATTTCTTTTGAATCCCATCCTCAGACTGGTGTTGTGCTAAAAGTATGCTTGTGAACATTTTCTTTTAAATAAATACTTTATAACCTTTGATGCTGGTAGGGGTTCTCTGTACCACATAGACCTCCACTGTCTCAGACATGCTATTTTAAATGGAGTGCCAGGAGGAAGGCAAGCAGTTGGCAACTGGCTATTCCTCCAAGGATGCACAAGGCAGTAAACGGTCCCCGTGGTGACCAGGCACTGCGCAGTAGGAGATACAGAAGCAAGGGAAGCTGGGAGTCCTGACCCTCTGTCCCGCCCAGGGTCGGGACTTAGGGACGGGAGGTGGCTGGGAGCCAACAGCCGGAGCAGCACCAACTCCCCCCACTCCCCCACAACCGATGGCACCAGCAAACCCACTGCCGAACGGGCCCGCCCAGGGCCGGGGTGCAGGGTCAGGAAGCAGCCGAGAGCCGGCTGCAGGCGTGTCACCAACCCCCCCGCACCTTACAGCACCGGCAGCCTCGACGAGGATCGGCCCTTACGAGGGCACAGGGAGCCAGAGAGGCAGAGGCAGCAGAGAAGAGGAGAGTTGTCTGTCGGGGGCCGGGAACTGGAGGAGGAGCCCACCCCGCGGCGGGGCGGAGGCAGGCCTGGGAGTGCAGGAGTCGGAGGAGGCAGCCAGAAGAAGCAACCCAGTAGGGGGTAATAAAAAGCAGAAGCCGGGAGATGGCCGGGGAGGAAGCACAGGGGCTGGCTGGGAGCATTCCGGACGGAACCTAGAGAGAGAGGGATTCCCAGGATACCAAGTCGGGTATCGAAGCCAGAAACCCTGGGATGGGCAAGGGTGGCAGGAAGCCCACTCTGCTTACCCCGTCTTCTGAGGCTGCTCCTCCCGCTTCTCCTAGAGCCCTCATCTCGGCCCCTCAGGACCCGCGACCGCCCGAGACCCGACTCCGAGGTTAGGGGGGGGATTGACCACAGCCAGCAGGGGGCAGACACCCCCCATCAAGGTCAGGCGTGACACCCTCCCAGCAGGGAATTCCTTACAAAGGTCAGGTGGTGGCTATGGGTTACCCAAGAGAGAAAGAAAAGCCTCTCCAGGTGTTGGGAGTCTTGGAGGGCAGGGTGGGACAGGGCCTTCAGGCCAGAGCAGGCCTGTTCCACCACATGATTAAAAAAAAAATCACAACATTCACAAACCAGTGGGAGACCATTTTAATCCTCATGGATATAATGTGGCAAATCTCAAAGTCACTGTTCGCCTGCAAAAATACCTTAAAGGAAGATTCCAATGTGAACATGCTGAACTAGAACTCATCAAGAGACTGAAGACCACATCAGATGGGGTTTAAACAGAGACGTGGATTTCCTGCTTTATTATAATTGGTACCTGTTTAATATGCCCCACCCTTTATAGATATTAATTTGGTCTTCTGATCATGTTATAATCATACTGCAATGTTGAATCATACTTTATTTCCTTTCTTATGCTTCACACTGAATATTCCTGGATCATACTTTGTTTATAGAACTTTGTTTTTTTCTCTATAATTGAACCCCATGAGAGGTTGGAACTTGTGACCTCTGTCATCATTCATTAAGAGCAACAACCACATGCATTCTAATGGCTTATATGGGGAATTATATCTAAATGTTTTACAACAGGCCTTTCTCTACCACATCTCCCCCCCCCCTTTTCCCAGTGAATTTTGTTTTAAATGTGAAATTTCCATTTTATATGCATCTGAAGGCTCTGACCTGGATAGCCCAGGACAGCCTGATCTTGACCTTTTCCACACTTCAGTGTTGCCTCTGTTTCCCAGTGAGTTGAATCCCCAGTTGATGCTCCAACTTTGCAGCACCCCTTCTGCAAAGAGGCATTTATTTCAGAGAAATTTTTCTTGAATTCAGATCTGACCCTCCCCATGTGTTCCACACTTCCTTTGAAAAGGGGTTGTATGGACGTGTTGTCGTGTACCTCATCAGTGACGGAACCTCCTTTTTTTTGGCGCATGTGCAGTAACATTATAACATCATGAAATTTCTTTTTTTAAAAAAAAAAGCTTGATGTGTTGTGGGGAACAGCATGGTCGCAAACATTTCAATGGTCCCCCGCTCCTCCTTAGTGACCAACTAAGAAAATAGCTGACGATCATCAAACTGGATACACCAATTCATAACACTGTTCTTCAATAATTTTGAGGAACAATAAATGTGTCATGTACTTCATCAGCGATGGAACCTCCTTTTTTTGCATATGCAGTAATGTTATAACATCATAACATTGTAAAAAAAAAAAGGCTGGATGTATTGTAGGGAACAGCATAGTTGTTGCCATTTCAAAGGTCCCCTGCTCCTCCTTAGTCACCAACTAAGGAAATGGCTGGGGAAGATTCCCACAAAATCCTAATTAAAATAGTATTCTGATCACGATCATTGATCTGGATATACCAATTCATAACAGTGTTATTGAATAATTATGAAGCATGCTATGATCAATGTTCCCTCTAAGCTGTGGAGTCTTGTGAGCAAAAATTCTACTTTGTGAGCTACTGGCACTAAAGTTGTGAGCAAGCTACTTGGCTGCTGCATAACTTAGTTGGCTCTGGAGCCATCCTTCCTGAGCTAAGACAAAAACGTGTGAGCTGGAGGCTAAAAAACTGTGAGCTAGCTCACACTAACTCAGCTTAGAGGGAACACTGGCTATGATGGACCCCTTTCACTCTTCCAACACCGGCACAAACTTTCCGACCAAAATTCTTTGGTTCCCAGCTGTGACTGAGCAGCCCTTGGTAGCATGTAAATAATAGACTTTTAAAAATGATTTGTGTCCCACCCTGTCCCACAAAATATAATTTGGCTTTTAGCCCAACCCGAAGAACTTCTTGTGGAAAAGCAGGAGCTCTCTTTTTATTTCCCTTTTGAAATGGCACTGGAAACAGTAAAGCAAGTTTATTCAACAGTCAGGGATTAAATAGGGGAGTCAGGGATTGGTATTGCTGAGGTAAAAGCTGATAATACAGAATTCACTTCTTAGAGCAGGCAAAATTAAAGTTTATTTTCAGGGATTCTTAGTTCTTAGTTGTATGAGGTGTTTCACTTAGCATTTTAATTACAGCAACAATGTTTCTTCAGAGAGTTTCCTTTAGTAGTTCAGGTTTCTTGGAGTTGGTCACTGACTTTGTGATCCTAACTCACTCCTTGGTTAAATTACAGTCTATTTCTATTTCCTGAGTTGTCTAAAACTGCTTTCCCTTACAACAGACTAGGGTCCTCCTCAGATCTAAACCCTCAGAGACACTGGGCAGGGATTAATCTTCTCCTCCTCAGAGGAAAACTCTGTTCCTTTGTGGCTTGAAAGGGAGTTTCCACACAGTTCTTCAATCACTTTTGCCAAATCTCTCTCCCAGTTCAGATGTCTGTTTAAAGTGGACTTCAGCTTACGTTGATACTTAGGCTTTGAACTCTTATAGTGAATTCTTCCTCAAGAGTCTTTTCCTTTCACTCTACAGGTGAACCTGTCTGACTTACCTTGTCAGACTCACTGACTCCAAAACTGTCAGAAACCAACTGACTGCCATCAGAATGGTTCCAACTTTAAACTGTAATCTCCAACCTGACAACTCCCCTCAGCAGCACTCAGCTGATCATATATTTTCCTCCGCTGGTGCTGGCCAATCAGAGGAGCAGCCTGTCACTCAAGCTCTCCCTTTCAGGGAAAAGTTAACTTTTTATCTCCCAGTTCTCTGATTTAGCTGCACTATGAAACCTGCTTTTAAAGTGCAGTCTGTCACACATGCTAAATGTGTCATCATGTACTTCATCAGCAATAAAACCTCCTTTTTTGTGTGTGCATATGCAGTAGTGTTATAACATCATAACATTGACCCCGGTCACATGGAAGGTTTTGGCCCGGGAGAGGGACGGATCGGGGGCGCAGCAAACGGGCACGATCCCACCGCTACATCTGGGAAGCGGCGCGTACCAGTTCCCGATCCGGCCCTTCAGGCTGCAAACCCGCAGTAAAAAAGAATCACCCCCAGAGGAGGACTTATCGGGAACGCTGCATCAAGCGCGGCTGCAGGATCGCCACCACACCCGTCATCCGGAGCAATCCAGGTTCCCGGCCAAACTGCGCGTGCGCACACATGCGCAGTTCGGCTGCCTCACTCCCCTTTCAGTGGCTTCCCCCCGGCATCTGATCGTGCCAGAGAGGAAGTGCGCGGCGGCTCAGGGGATCTATGTGATCCCGCCGCCGCGTGTCTCTTTTGGTGCGGCTTTAAAAAGCCACACTTTGCCGGTGCTTTTCCCCGCCTGTGGCACGGGCCATTGTTTTAAAAAGGCTGGATGTATCATGGGGAACAGCATGGTTGCTGCCATTTCAAAGGTCCCTGCTCCTCCTGTTATATCATAACATTGTAAGAAAAGAAAAGAAAAGAAAAGCAGGAGCTATAGGTGAAGGGGGGGAGAGAATGAAAAACAATACAAGCACGTGGCATCAAAACCTACCCACCAAAAAATAAAAAAGGAAAGGAAAGGAACTTCATGGACGGGTAACTGCATAGAGCAGGCTACATGAAACCTTGCTGCCCATTTTGTCCCAATGTTATAATGTTGCTATATTCTAATGGAAAAAAATTCTCATCATAATGCAATCAACAATTTGCGTTGTAAAGCAATCAATGTTAGGACAACCTGAGGTGGGGTGAACACATGACACTGACAACACAAAAGGGAGGCAGGAAGCAAAATTCGAAATTGGAAATTCCTCGCTGGAAAACTATGAGTTCTGGGGGGGGGGAATTGTGGAAAAAGTGGATTTGGAAAGTGTGGGATAACTGGGGAGGCAAAAAGTTGTGCGGAAAGTTTTACAAACTTTGATTATTTAAGAACACCGATGAGGAAGTTTGCACTTGTGAGGAAATGGTCCTTGTCAGATCTCAGAAGCTAAGCAGGGTCAGCCCTGGTTAGTATTGGGATGGGAGACTGCCAAGAAAGTCCAGGGCCACTACGCTGAGGCAGGCAATGGGAAACCACCTCTGAACACCTCTTGCCTTGAAAACCCTATGGGGTCACATAAATCAGCTGCAGCTGAATTATCATCAGAAGAAGTGAGGTCTGACTCACGAAAGCTTAAGCAGGAATAAACTTGGTTTTTCTTAAGGGTGCCACTTGATTTCTGTTTTGCATGACAAGCAGCAAACAGGAAAGGATTCCTGGATGGAAAAACAAAGATAGGCCCTCTCCTGAAAAGTTGCCATCTAAACCGTTTGTCTTTTATTCTTGGGATAAAGGACTTCAACCCAAGAGAAGAATGGGCTTGGCACATTAATAATGTTGAGACATATTTATTGATGTTGGAAGGCATTACACACCCTGTAAGCCTTGTCATTCAATTATGTTGTTGGAAAGCAGACCGTATGCCTGGGAACATAATACTATACCCCATAAAATCTATGGTTTTCAGAT
>NW_015174279.1:594512-629608 GCF_001447785.1 Gekko japonicus
TTGTAGGCCCTAACATTAAAGAGGCGCCACTTAGCCATGGCCTTCCAGCACTGTCCTCATTAACAGCACAAAGCTTGTTTACTTATTTGTAGTATCTCAGCAACAACAGCTCTATCATCTGTTTTTGCTTTTGGTATTTTTCATTACGAAGAGCAGAGAATATGCTGCCACACTATCATCTATCTATCATCTATCTATCTATCTATCTATCTATCTATCTATCTATCTATCTATCTATCTATCTATCTATCTATCTATCTATCTAAACTGTCAGGCACTGAAAATCCTTGCATGGTAATGCCTAATGGTCAGATTAGTCCCTTCTCTGATTCCCTTCTCAGTTCAGCTTTTGGTGGGAAACTCTGGAAAAGTTTAATTTTAACCTCCTCCCATTTTGAGGGAATCATTCTGAGCCGAACAAGAATTCAAACAGAGAATCTGTAAGAATCACCAGGACATGGTAGGTTATAAACCAAGTATGTCCTCCTGAAGATTAGACCAAGGGACATGGAACAGTGAGTTCCTGACCACAAGAAACCACTATCTTTTATCTAGCTGCCCAGCACTGCAGGTCAAATCCAAATTCCCCCAGAAAACCCATTTGAAATCAGATTGCCAGCCCCCGTGTAACAAAAAGTAAACACATTTAGCTATGTACACATGGAAAAGCAAATAATCTGTAATTTTATGAGGTTTCCTTGCAACATCTTTCATTGGCAAGATACTTAGCAATGTTACTAAAAAGAGGCACAAATAAAATAAACCTAAAAAGTGCAAGAGAACAAATTGCTTCAGGGTAAGATGTTGTGCATCCCTTGATTGTTAAGCACCTTAAAATGTGCAGCCAGTCTAACCTGTTGTATACAAACAGCAGATTAAGTAGTAAAACAGTTCCTAGAATACAGTGCTCAACTGCGGGTGTGGGAATTTTATTGGTTAAGTTTCTTCTGCCAAGAAGCTCAAGGCAGTACACATCATTCTCCTCTCCTCTGTTTTATTCTCGTAACAGCTATGTCAGATTGATTAGGCTGGCCCAAAGTTTCCTGGCAAGATTCATGGCCGAATGGGATTTGTATCTGGGTCTCCCAGATCCTGGTCTGACGCTCTAACCATTATACCACTCTGGTCATACCTGCATGAATAATGTTTCCATATATGAATAGTTTTCTACAAATTGAAAACAAAGCATCAGGACAAGGGGTCTGAGACTCACATTATCTCCAACACACTAGCATTCTCAATGTAGTGACACCCCCCCCCCCTTCATGGGTGAGCAAACATGTGACTCTCCACACAAAATGTGTTGGTGTAGTTAGCCATTTCATCTGCTGTTTATACAGACCTCAGTGAATTCACCCCACCAAAACTCTTGAAAGCTGTTTTCCTGCCTTCACTTCAGGAAAACTTGCCTTTGTGCTGCTGGTTTTGGCTGACAACAGAAACTGGCACTACATCTGCAGCAGTGAGAACACAACATGTGCTGTGGCACCTTGGAGACCAACTCGTTTGTTGTGGCAGGAGCTTCCACAGACAAAGGGTGGAGCACTTGACAGGGAACCCTGAACTGCCATCCAGTCAAGACAGGCCTTGTCAATATAACAGACCTTTCTCTTTTTTTCCCTAGTGAATTAATATTTTCCCGGGGCTTTAGAGCTCTACAGGAATGGTTGTAATTATACTGTACTGCGTTTGCTAGCAAGGACATATGGAAAGATTAGCCTTAAGAATCTTACTCAAGATCTTCCCTAGAGGATTACACCACAGTTGTTGCTGGTCTTTTTTTTCACCCCTTTCTTTCTTTTCAGTACATCAAAGTTTGGCGTAAGAATGATTTCCCTGGCAAGTAGGAGCACCAAAGGCACTCTGCAGTTTCAAGCAAATGTGCTTTGTTCATAGAATCAGGAAATGCGGGGGAGGCATTTTGTTCATTCATTCATTTTTTTTTTTAAGTTTAGTTCTGAAAGGCAGCATCATGTGAAGGGCTGATTCACACCAAGCTCATCCCAGCCCTCTCACCTATACCTCTGGTATTGAAGGCTGAGGTCAGATTGTCGGCTGACAATAAAGCTTTGCCTCAGTAGCAACGAGGGAGGTTATAGAGTGTGAGCATGCCAGAGGAGGAGACAGACACAAATACAGTATGTAGTAGGTGAGGAAAAGCGGGCACGGTGGAAGGAAGCTTTTGCCAACAAGTGTGCATTAAACAAAAACAAATGAAGCTTGAAGTCTGAAGTTGCATGTCAAGCTGCTGTTAGCTCAGTGGGATATTATGGAACAAACAAGCAATCCATTTTGTTGAACAAATTTCTTTTTATGGAAGATTAAGCCTCAAAATAACTTTTCACCAGCTTGTGGCCACCTGTGAATTGAAAATAGCATTGTTGACCTGACCCGGTCAAAGTAAGGCCACCTATATGGGAGTGACTAGGGCTACCAAATTCAGGGGTCTGAATTGCCCTGGGAGCCTGGAGAGCCAGGCAAAATGCAGCGAATATGCCTTGTCTAATCAAGCCTTGTGTGTGTTTTTCTAAATGGGAAGGGGGACTCAAAGGGAGTATTATGACTCTCAGCTGCTCTGATGCAAGGAGAACCCTTTTGAATTTTTATTTTAACAATTCCAGCAGGGTAGCCATGTTAAATCTGTGGTAGCCAGAATAAACAGGAGTCATGTAATTCCTTAATGACTAACAGTTTTTTCTGTCATAAGGTTTGGTGGAGTAGAGCCCACTTGGTCAGATGTACATAACAGGTGCTTACTGCCTAGTAAGGGCCCACTACAGGAATTGGATGGAGAGGGTTCTAGGTCAGGAATGCTTGTACAAGACTAAAAACATGTTAGACTTTAAGGTGCTACACAGCTCCCCTTCCTTTTAACAAATGAGTCCAGGGAATCATTGCCTGCCCGTCCCCGATCCGTCCCTCCCACCCGAAAACCCGCACTAAAAAGAACCACCTACCTGGGTGGTTCTTCCAAAGTAGAGCGCCTCAAACCGGCCGTGGGATTCCCTGTGTTGAGTTCCATAGGTTCCTGTGTTGAGTTAGCCAGCCAGCCAGCCAGCCAGCCAGCAGTCAGTCAGCCAGCAGTTTAAGGAGATCCACATGTGTGGATAGGCTTCTGTGCTGCAATTGCTTCTGCATTTCAGTTACAAGCAAAATGGTTGACTAGATGAGCTCTATGTCTTGAGAGTCCCTTGGACTGCAAGAAGATCAAATCAGTCAATCCTAAAAGAAATCAACCCTGACTGTTCCCTGGAAAGCCAGATAATGAAACTGAAGCTCAAGTACTTTGGCCACCAAATGAGAAGGGAGCAGTCACTGGAGAAGACCCTGATGCTGGGAAAGATTGAAGGTCAAAGAAGACGGGGACGGCAAAGGATGAGATGGTTAGACAGTGTCATCGATGCAACGAACATGAAATTGAGCAAACTTCAGAGGACGGCGGAAGACAGGAGGGCCTGGCGGGAGCTGGTCCATGGGGTCGCGAAGAGTCGGACTCGACTGTGCGACTGAACAACAACAAAAAATGAAGTTACAGCTCTGGAAGACAAGTGTTTAATTGGTACTCTGTTCATACACAGAGTGTAGTCTAAAACAGCCCTCCCAGCTGGACAAAATCTGTAGAGCCAGTTCCTCTAGGTTAACTTTCAGCGTTCCTGACTGGCATATGTTATAATGGTGGGCAGCCAATAGAACAAAAAAGATTTTCTCTGTAGCAAGTAAGACTATTGCACAGCAAAGGAGTCACAGAAAGGCAGTGGAGCCTAATAATTTCCCACAGATAGAAGATGAGGAGTCTGATGAAGCTTAAAGGTGGGAATTCTGCCCTTTGTTCAGGACAGACTGGGTAGGAATAGTAGAAACTGTATGAGAGACCTGAGTGAGAAGGAGCAAACATCCACCCACATACTGGTTTATCAAGGTCAGTATTGTCTACTCAGACCAGCAGCGGCTTTCCAGGGTCTCAGGCAGAGTCTTTCATATTACCTACTACCTGATCCTTTTTAGCTGCAGATGCCAGAGATTGAACCCAGGACCTTCTGTGTGTCAAGCAGATGCTCTAACACTGAGTCTTCCAGGAAGGGGCTCTAATTTTGGCTCTGGACTGGCAAAGGCTGCGATGAGGCTAGCCAAAAAGATAAATATGGTGTCAAAAAAATTAAAAACTCCAATGGAAACAGAAATCTGGTAACTTTAAGACTGCCCTACATACGTCTTAGTTCTTATTGTAGAAGAATAAATATTTAATCAGAGAGAGAGGGGGGGGGAGAGGGAGAGGGCTGCATGTAACACTCATTTTATTTTTTTTCCTTTGCTTTGAAGTTGTTAAACAGTTTCTGCTTAACTATAAGGGGTTTTCTTCTTTTTTGTAACTAATGATTTAAATTATAAGTAACACTAAAATTTTCTTTTTATGCATTTGGTGCTATTGTGGTTATTCTGCACCCACATAAAAAGCCTGAACTTGGTCCATGATACCCAGGGGACCAGGAATGTGGCCAGGAAAGGCCTGTAGCTCTTAATTTGAAGAAGAGATTTTTAAAGAGAGAAGGGGGAAAGTGGTTGCTTAGTTTCCAATGGGACCAAACTGGCATCTCTCTCCAATTATCTGGAAGAGGCTTGTAAAAAGGTCTATTTCTGCTAAGGGAGGTGGAGATGGAACCAGCCTGGGGATATAGACCTCTCATTGAAGTTTAGTAACCTTGAACCTAGTTCCACTTCCTTGCTGGTAGTACTGAAGAAGAAGAGTTGGTTTTATACCCTGCCCTTCACTACCAAAAGGAGTCTCAGAGTGGCTTACAATCACCTGCCCTTTCTCTCCCCACAACAATCACCCTGTGAGGTAGGTGGGACTGAGAGAGCTCTGAGAGAACTGTGACTTACCCCAGGTCACCCAGCTGGCTTCATGTAGGGGACTGGGAATCAAACCCGGTTCTCCAGATTAGCATCTGCTGCTCTTAACCACTACACCAAACTGGCTGTTGAGCACCTACAGGTACCCCATCTTAAGAGCATAAGAACAGCCACCTTGAGACATCAAGGTGACTGTTCTTATTATGCTCTTAAGATGCTAATTGTTCTGGAAGACAGAAGGATGTGAATGGGGAAAGGAGCATATTGATCTGGGCAGTATTTTATTCTCTGTACAGCCCTTCTCTCTTGTCACTTGATCCATCTGTCAGTGGCAGTTTGTCTGAGCAGAGGCCTAGGTTCCCTAATGGACCAGCATAAGAAAAAGACCAGGATGATTCAAGACCTGGATGACCAGACTGGGTGGCGGGGAGGCAACCAAGGCAGGGAGGGGATGTTCTTTATCACTGTGAGCTAAAACTCTGGTGGCATGAAACCCTGACACTGTATTTTGGTTTTGTAAGGTAGAGGCAGGGCAAGCTGAACTGGCACAATGCAAGCTGTTAACTGTCCAGCAGCATCCAGCACAGGGCTTCTGCCATCACTGGTTTGTGCCTGCACTGGGGTGCTGCTGGCCACATGCCTTCGTGATCCTGCCCAAGCACCTGCACTCAGGTATCACAGGCAAGTTAACCTTTATGAAACCAGGAAGCCTTTAATCATGCATAATGTGCAGTGAAGGGGAGGGAGCATGGGAGCATGGAAGTAATGACTGTCCCAATGTACTTTAATCCCAGCATGGGATACAGTGAAGTTAACTCAGTGGCAGGCTCCTCCACAAGGCAGTTACGCCTTGCCTGTTGCTGTTATAGATGTAATGCCAATGGAAAGCATTGGTCTGCTGGGGTTCTTATGTCTTTGCTCAGCATTTCATGTTTTTTAAAAAAGACGTAATGTGTGCCTTCAATGTGTCTCCCTCACATTTTGTCCCTCGTACAATTTTGGAATCAGGAAATACATTATCACTCCTGGGTCCCATCTCACTTCTGGGCAGAAGATGAAAGCAAAAGTGTGTAATAGGGTGCGTTCAGACGGGGGATTTACAACGGTTAGGGTGCCGGTTCCAAACGGTGTACTTACGGGCGTTCACACGGCGAACATCTGCCTCCCGTCCCTAACCGTTGTAAATCCCTTTAAACCATTGCACTCTGCCACTAGGTCCCAAGTGGTGGTAAACTGAGTGCAACAGTTGAAAACGGTGCACCCCGGCGTCTGATCGCTCTCCAAACGTTGTACAGCCACTTCCGTCGGAAGCCTGAGGCTTCCGGCTTTCCCCCACCATTTTTTTAAAAAAATAAGCGATATGCACTCGGGCGAAGCTTCGCCCCGAGCGTTTGTTAAGAAGGAAAAAAAGCCCTTACTTTAACTTCCCGGAGCAGTCCAGGACTACAGGGAGGCCAGGTTCGGCTTTAAACTTTAAAGGTAAGTCCTTACCTTTAAAGTTTAAATGTAATGGGGAGGGTTTGAGCATGCGCAAAAATCGCCATTCTCTTAATGGCTGCCTATGCGCATACTCAAACTGTCCTTTAAAAAAAAAAAAACGCTGACGCCCACAGCGTGTGAGCGGGCGTCCACCAGAGGGATCTGCAAAATGAAGGGTAAGTGTGACCGCGTTTCTGCCGGCATAAACTGCACCGGTTCCATAAACGCCCTGTCTGAACGCACCCTATAGAGATGGAAAGCAAGAGCAGAGAACTCAACATTCCACACAAACCATTATATGATGATGGGTGTCAATAAAGATTCTTTGTACCCATCTAAATTGTACTGCGGCAGCTTTCTATGGCCTGCCAGACACAATCCAAGGTGATGGCTATAAAAACATAAATGCCTTAGACCATCCAGGGATGTCTCATCCTGTGTTTCACTCCATTCCCTATGACTTACTGGACACTGACTATTTTGATTTTTTTGCATATAAACAAATGGATTCAACTACATTTTCAGCCTGTGAAATGGACATTGGTAGGTATTAATTGCCTATTTAACCTTTTCCCTTCTTGGAGAAAAGGGGTGTAACTGCTATACTAGTTTGTGCTAGTACATAATGGATTCAACTACATTTTCAGCCTGTGCAATGGACATTGGTAGGTAATTGCCTATTTAACCTTTTCCCTCCTTGGAGAAAAGGGGTGTAACTGCTATACTAGTTTGTGCTAGTACATAAACGAATCTCAGCACTTATCTAGGGCACCAAAGTTGCCGTCAGACATATGATGATGAGGGGGAAATCTGGCTGACTAAAGCCATGTATGTGAAAATGTGTTAGAGGTGGACTTGACAGTTTCCTCAATGCGTCCAAGTACAAATGGGAAGGAATTCAAAGAACATTCCTGTCAAAGACCCCTAAAATCTTCCCTCCTACCAAAGCAAGAACTTCAGTCTTGTGAAAATCATGTAAATCAAAGTGCTGTGGTTACTGATCAGGAATTATTAATTTTAGTGGTTTGCTTAACAGTATTTTCATTGTCTGGGCTCAGTGCAGCCAACCCTTGTAAATCCTATGGCTATCAAAGGGAGACTATTAAATATTTAAATCAGTAAAAGTTTTTTTTAGGTTAGTTTAATGCTCCATATCTGAATCCTGTTTAACATTTTAAGTCTCTGTTATACAATTTCATCTTGATTTTTTTTTAAAAAAAAATGTAGCCGACCTGAGTCCATAGAATAGGGCATGTTGGTGATAAAAATACATATATTTGCCACTAAATCTGGTGGAGGTTACTGCAATGACTGTTTCCTGTTGGCTGATTCATTCCCAGAGCCTCTTTCAATGAACTGTAACTCAATCACCGTGTGATAGCCACAGATGAAGGGAGTGATAGAAACATATAGTTAGGCAAACCTCCTTCCCGTTAAAACCACAGCCCTTCACCCCATCAATTATGTAATCACTTCTGCTCACAAGCTAACCATAGGAATGTGAGGGGACCAGAGGCAAACCTGTATCAATACATTAGCAATGAAGGAGCTCTCTGTGATCTGCTGCTGCATTATGTGTTGTAAAGGGTCTAGCAATTATGATAGTAACTCTCTAACCAGCACTCTCTGGGGTTTAAAAACAAACATGCTAGAGTCATATCATAATTGGTGTTCCATTCCTATTGCATACACAGGATTAGTCTATTGCTTAATGCTGAAATTGAAAGGCCTTGTTTTTCTGTACCACAGAAATATGGAAATGAACAATAACTCTGAGAATTTTTGCAGAGTTAGCTAGATTGAAAAGAAACACAACTAGTATAGGTCTCAGAGAAAAGATGAAGAGAGGAACATAGCAGAAGGTATGAAGGCAGAATGACTGTGATGCTGAAACCTTTCACTGGATGAATTAAACAGGGTTTGGCAAAGTGATTACAGCCAGTATTCAAAGGATGTCTAGGCTGGGCTTGCATATTGAGAAATTGGGGAGGAAAATGACAGAGTAGTAGTTTTTTGGTGCTTTTGACTGCTAACTTGACAAAATACCCTAGCGTAGTGATCCTGCTTTCAAGGAAAGTCTAGGGATATGTATGCACAAATCTACTGAACTGAAAATAGCACAAACAGTTCATATTGTGTATCTAAACAGTCTCAGGAGCTTTGCTGTTCTGAGAGTCTTAGAATCCTTTTTCAGAGGGTAGCCATGTTCGTCTGCAGTGTAGGAGCTAATTCGAGTCTAGTAGCACCTTTGAGACCAGTAAGAGTTTCAGGGTGTGAGCTTTTGAGAGTCAAAGTTCTCTTCATCAGAGATGAATGGAGTAGAAATGGAGATCTCTGAGTCCTTTTATCCAATCAGAAGGTGGGCAGGGTGTTGTGTCTCTTTAGTCATCCACATACTATTGTACAGTATCTGTCCATTCTGTGATCATAATGACATATCTGTAGGTGCACGGATTGCTTAAAAGAATGAAAATCACACCAAGCATTCTAAACTTCTTTTTGTGATAAAATCTGTTGTACTTGAATAGATTCTGACGTACATTTTCTGTGCAAATTGCTTATTGTGAGTGACACAACTGTACTGTAGAACTGTTGAGCTGGTAGTCAGATGATGTACCAATCTGTTGAGCAATCATTTATGTGTCAGGTGTGGAAGAAAACCCCCTTTTAAAAAAGATGTATTTATTTTGTAAGCACAATGGGGTAGATCCTCAAAACCATGAGCCCAAGGGTGCTTATGGAAATGAATCTGTCCCACCAACCCTTTTCCAAAGCAGCTCCCTGTGGCCCCTGAAAATGGGACTGAGGGGGCCTTGTGGACAAAATGCTTTGGGGTACAGGGCGTGATAGTGAGAAAGAAGGATAGGATAAAACCATATGTTCTTTTTTCTGCTATTAGTGGAGCTAACTGTAAACTCAGCTGAATCTATTTGTTGCTCAATATTGCACTAGTGTAATCATTCATGGCCTAGATTTTCCTGTTTGGACAGAAAAATCCATGAGAGGAGTGATTATAATAGCATAATATTCCACATGGATCCAGCTATTAGGATTAACTTCAACAGCAGAAGAAGTAGGTGACAGTGATTTCACCAAATTCCCCATCCTCACTGCAGCCTCCTATGTGCCTTGCACATACGTAGCCAACAAGGGCTTTGGTCACATGGAGCATTAGCCATGCTACAGAGATGGAAGATAGGCGGATTTTCTGGGCGCGATCACAGCGCCACATCTAGGAAGCGTAGAGCTCCCGTGGCGAACCCAAGGCTTCCCGCCGAAGATGCCGGGTAAAAAACTAGTACCTCCGAGGTACTAGTTTCCGAAAACCGTGGGGCAAGGGTGGGCGCCTGATCGCATTTCCAGTGGTAGGTTGTGGCATCCGGCGCCCGCCCATGTCCCGTGGCTAAAAGTTATTTTTTTCAAGTCTCCACGGGATGTGCACAAGCACCCAACGGTGCATGCGCACACTTCATTTAAAAACAAACAACACAGCCCCCTCCTCTTTTCCGTACCCCCCACTCCTGGCTCGGCCTGCTCAAGAGGAACTCTCTGCACCGGGTGGCAGAGGGGGAGGTACCGGGGGTGTGTGGCGGGAGGGCGGCCCGGCTGAAGCTCCTCCTGGAGGGGACCGGACGGAGGATATGTTGCATTCCTCTGCAGCCCTGGTGTCATGCCTGCCCCTGCTGATGTCATGCCTGCCCTTGCTGATGCCCCTGAGGAGGCACCTGCCAGCCAGGAGCCTGTGGACTTACAGGCTCCTGAGGACAATACTGCAGCAGAGAGGCATCCTGTAGCTGAAAGCTATCTAAGTGGTGAGGAGGATAGAGCCTCCCAGGGAACACCTGCAAGGGATCAGTCTCTGCTGCATCCCAGTAATTCATCATCAGACTCACCATCACCTGTAACCAGGCTCCGGAATGTACGGAGACAGCAGCTGAGAGAGCAAAGACAGAATGCACGCATGCATGCCAGAAGATCTCTTAGCCCTGAATATTGACAGGATCCTGACCTCGCTCCCGGCTAGCTAATGAGTTGATTAGCTAGCACTGTATATCTGCAAGTCTGTTGCCGGCAGTCATTTGTGCTGGCAAACGTCGTTTGTCAGGACCTGAATCCTTGCATCTCTGCTCCAGACCTTGTGGAATTCTTATCGGCTTTATTCTCGGCTTTTGACCCTCGGCTTCGTTGACCCTTCGTTCATCTCTGACTCTTCTGGTATCGTTGTGATTTATGGACTTGAAACTCTGGTATGTCTGACCCTGCTTTTGGACTGTGATTTAAACCTGTTTGAACCTTGCTGCCTGATTTGCTCGGCTTGACCTCGGACTGCTTCTGGACTTTTGCTTGCTTGCGTCACGCCCCCTGGTCCTGCCGTGACACCTGGAAGAGGTTAAACCCGGAGCCTTTTGCGGGAGGCCGCTTCTTTGCCGCGCCACAGGGTTGTCCTGTGATCTGCACCTCTCCCCTAACCACGGTACCTCGACGGGACCTCGACGGGACGTCTGATCACGCAGCTGCACGTTATTTTGCTCCGGGGCAAACAGCCACGCTTCCCCCTCGCATTTTCCTGCCCATGTGACCGGGGCCAAAGTTCCCCAATTTGTTGTATCCTTTTTTGGGAAGTCAAAGGGATGCTGGATACCAGAAAGGCAGAGAAATATTCATATCCATAAGGATTACTTCATCCACACTATGTGAACTCCAACTCAATGTATTTGTCATTATAAGTTGCTTTGGGAACAATGCATAGGAAGCAGGACAAACATCGCAAATAAATACATTTGTAAATCATATGTATGGTTATGAGACCACACGTGAAAAAAACAATGCTGTAGATGGAGCAGTTGTATATACAAAACTGCACACAGTCTGCAGCACAAAATTAATCTTTCCTAAATTTGTCTTGTATTCATTAGATACTGACTGGGCAATAAAGTCGGCAAAAAGATGCTGAAATCCAAATCTGCAGTCAACATTTTATTCAGAATGTCAATTCAGATGTAGAATTCAGAACACAAAAGAACAAACAAATTCGAGGCTGGCTTGATGATTTTTAAAATGTACATGAAACTTTATTGTACTTGATTAGCCTATGGGAATGGCACCAGGTATAATAATTATATCATGGAACAACATTTGAGTCCAGTGGCACTTTTAAGACCAACAAAATTTAATTTTGGGTATAAGCTTCATCAGATATCATGGTCCCCTATGGTCAATGAGAATTTAACTTCTTTATTAGAGCTTGAAGTTACTGCCAACATAAAGTATATCTTGTCAATGACAAATTCTTTGGCGGATGCTTTGGACAATTATGGTCAATTAATTGACCTGATTGGTTCTTTAGCCAAATCACCTTCCTTAACAGCACCCAAGCCCAAGCCCCTATCTTGGTTCGATGCAGAATGTTATGCAGTTAAAAGGCAGGTTCGGTCTGCATATAAAGAATTCCGTAGTTCGAACGATGATAAATTAAAGAACTACCATGATCAAAATAACCTTTATCATGATTTTATCCTTAATAAACAGAGGCTGTTCTATGATAGAAAATGGTCTGAACTATTCCAAGCATTAAAATCCAATAACAATAAATATTTTTGGCAAGTTGTATATTCTTATATGAACAATAGCATGATTTCCTCCTATCCTAACATCACCCCTCAAACTTGGACTATTATTACAGTACAATTTTTGATGCCCCTGATAATATCTCTCTTGACACCAATAACACTATCCCAGAAGACACTCCCAACTTGCCTCCGTTCACTGCGGATGAAGTGATTGAATTGATCTCAGAACTGAAACCAGGTAAGGCTCCAGGTCCCGATGGGATCCTGGCAGAAGTTCTTTCCAAACACCCTCGTTGGTGGTCCTTACCACTAGCCAATCTATTCACTTTAATTAATCAATCTGGAAGGATTCCCCAGTCATGGTTGAACTCTATCATCATTCCTATTTTTTAAAAAAGGAAATCCTAATTGCCCAGAAAGTTACAGGCCAATCACTCTTTTATCTATAATTGGCAAGTTATATGCCAAATTCCTAGAAAGACGGCTAAGAACATGGATACATTCCCAGCAGATAATTAGTCCTGAACAAACTGGTTACTTGAAAGGTAACTCCACCGTAGACCACTACTTTCTTTTTACTTTTCTGGCCGATACATGTATGAAATCGGGTACTAAAAAACTGTATGCAGTCTTCATTGATTTAAAAGACACATTCGATTCAGTTTCACGGCTATAGTGGCCAAGTTTCTTGCCGAAGTTAGATCTATGCTCCTAAAGGAATAATTTATTTTGTTCGTTATGCTTTAAAATTTTCACACTGTGTTATTGTATATCCATGTATTTTACTGTTATGTTATTAAAGGTATTTGACTTTTACTTTGATATCATGATGTTATTGACAAATTAGTGGAGGATTTAGTTTCATTTCAGGTTTACAGCACTGTAAAAAGCGTTGAATAAAACTCCTGTCTAATAACTCATGCTCATTTTATTACATTTCCTCCCCTCTTTTTCTTTGTCAGAGGTGTGTAAATATACCAGTCACCTTCATGATGAGAAATAACAAGATAAATTACAAAATGAAGGATGTGTAAACATTTTCCTGAATGCACACCTAGTGCCTGCTTATGTTATTCATATTTGTTTCACTTGATTATAGTTTGCACAATTTCACTTCTTGCTGAGCAATGAAACACATTACAGAAACAAGCAAAATCTCTTAAGTGCAATATGTAATTTTACAATTCCTGTTAGAGTGCTAAAAATAAAGTTGGGTAAATAATAAAAAATAGATAGGTAAAAGAAACCAGAGGCTGTGCATTCTAAGATATAGTTCAGCAGCCCTTGAATAAACTGTTTGGAAACAGGAAGATGTTACAATATAGGAGCATTTTTAAGCAAAAGAGGACCTAATGAATATGTTCAACACGCTGTGCTATCCCACCACATCAAAGGATAACATGTTAATGCATAAAACAGACATATTCTAAAAGCTGTTGTAGTACTACATGTAGATCAGCCTAACTCGAGACTGGCACAAGGCTAATTTTATGGATTTTATGTAGACATCACCATTTTAGAAATAAGACATCTCTGAAACTAATGGGCTAACTCCAGTGCAGTGAAATTTCCATGAGATACATGTATGTGTGCATACTTAGGACATTGCAGTGTACTTCCAGATGTTTCTGTGGCATTTGTATGATGCGGCAGCTAAAGTATGGGACTTTTGACTAAGGCAATCCAGCCTCTACCCCTCAAAATTAGCTGGATGACCTTGGGCCAGCCCTGATTTCTCAGCCTAAGTTATCTCACAGAGATGCTGCAAGTAGAAGGGGGGGGGGGAGCCATCTATACTGCCCCAAGCACTTTTTTAAAGGAAGAAAATTGTTAATTCAATCAATAAATCTCCTGATTAAAATACATCTTCTCTCCAGACAATGGCTGCATTTCTAGTCTGATCCTTCCCTGAAGGAACCGCTGCCTAAAATGAACTAATTCACCCAAAGCAGGTTGCTGTGCCACAGCCTTTTCATGTGACATCTCATCATAATCTTTCATGACAGGTTCCCCCCCCCTGTTTTCTAAATAATAAAAACCTCACCATCAGCTATCACTCCGTGGGAGGATGCCACATCTTAGCTACCCTTAAGCCCTCTGTCCTTGAAGACAAAAGCTTTCAGAAATTAAGAACACGTTTCATCTGCAGCTATTTACACAATATGCTTTCCAGTGGAGTGTAATACACTGGGCTGGGTTTTTTTTTTTTAGCTGACTAACTCTCTCTCTCTTTTTTTGGTTGTTGTTGCTTCCACCCACCCACCAACCCCGCCTCCCTTAGAAGAAAAATATGGCATCTTAAACTAAAGCACACTTCAGCCAGGCTCCCTGTGCCTCACTCTGTGCCAGCAGCCACAAGAGTGCTTTCATCTTGGCTTCAAAGTGTGGAGGGGGAGGGGGAGCCGAATGTAGGAAAGGGAAGCAAACAAACAAATGAAAAGTGTGCTACGGGGGAGGAGCAAGTGAGAATCAGGGAGCAGGAGGGGGGGGGGAAGGATAGCCACTGGGGAAAGAATCTTCAAAAATACTGCCCACTGCAAAGCTGTCTGCGCCTTCAGACTTGACAGTGAAATAGTTCTGTGTAGGAAAAAGGAGTGCAAATTGTGTATTCGTCAGCCCTTGTGATGCTGACACACACGTGTCTTTTGTTGTATGTACACAAAAAGCGAAGCTGTGCTTGCTGGAGCTTCCTGGTCGGTATGTGTGCTCGCAGCTCCAGAGAGAGAGGTGCAGTTGTCTCACACAACACTCTATACGCTGTTTTTCCTATGCTGAAAAAGTATCCATCTAGTGAAAAGGTCATGTCTGAAGCAGCCCCTTCTTTTGCACTGTTCCACACTTCTCTTTTTTTAACATTCTCGCCACTTCCCATGCTGGGAAGATTCTTGTCATCCCTCACATACTTTATCCACAGAAAAGGCTGCCCTGCCCTGTGCTTGGTGGTGGAGGCTGTGCCCCTGGTGTGCCACACTATCAGTGGTTCCCAAGGCTCCCTAGCCTGGGAAAAGCTGCATGGACCAGTTCCAAAATCAGCATTACATGCACTATTGTTCTTACTCTCCCTGATTAGAGTGCACACAATGAAAACAACAGCAACAGCCTCATTTTCTAACCCTCCTCCCAACACAAGGCTGTTCTTAGACTGTCTATTTTTCTTTCTGTGAGTCTTCATAAAAATTAACCGTTTCCATGCCTCACAAATTGCAGACGTTAGACTGGACAAGATGCGATCTTTTCTGGAAGTTGTGGCAGTGCTTTTAAATTACTGACGGAAAGTTAAGCATAGGAAAGTCTCTCAGCCTCAGAAGAGATTTGAGGTGCTTGGGCAAAGGCAGGGCTGAGAGGCACTTGTTGATGTCATATTACTGCTAATTATGGCAACAGGACCTTTCATGGGCAAAGCTCTCTTTGGTCTTTACTGCATTAATCCCCACCACAACTCGGTGATAATTGTTCCCGTTTTCTTTAACAGGAACTGAAGCTGAGCGAGTGACTGGTCCTCAGGTTCCCAGCGTATCCATACCCAAACTGCTGGATTTATACACCAACTTCTCTAATTTCCCTGTTTCTTTGACAGCAGGGAGGAGAAGTGCAGCTGAGGGACACCTTGCCAGCTCCACACTATCTTGGCTGTGTTTGTTGTCTCCTTCCTGACTACAGGTTTAAGGGCTGAGCCAGGGGTGCAATAGAGCTTGTCATTTTCTTGTTGCTGTATTCATATTGTGTCATTTTATTTTCTGTTGTTGTAAGTTGCTTTGAATCTCTTTGGGGAGAAAAGAGGGGATATTTAATTAATTAATTAATTAAATTATAAATAATCAGGGCATTTTTGTAGAAAAAGCCCAGCAGGAACTCGTTAGCATAATAGGCCACACCCAACAGCAGAAACCCATGAGCATATTAGGCCACACCCTGACAGCACCACTCATTAGCATACTAGACCACACCTCCATGTTACCAGAAATGTGGTCATCCAGCCACACCCACCTTTTCATTCTTATTCTGTTTATCTTGTTTGTTGTCAAAGCCCAGGGCTTTTTTTGTAGCAGGAACTCCTTTGCATGTTAGGCCACACACGCCTAATGTAGCCAATCCTAATGAGTTTCTGCTGTTGGGTGTGGCCTATTATGCTAATGAGTTCCTGCTGGGCGTGACCAACTCGGGAGCCAGCCGGAACTCCGTTCCTGTGTGTTCCTTGCCCAAAATAGCCCTGTAATTAATTAAATGCCGCACTTTGCACAACTGTCAATGTCAATATTTCACTTGGCAGTGAAATAGTTGGGTCTAGCAAAGGGAGTGTGAATTGTGGTGATGATGACACGTGTCTTTTGTTGCACGTACACACAAAGAGAAGCGATGACTGCTGGAGTTTCCCAGTATGTGCAGTTGTTGTCACACATAGTACTCTACATTCTGTTTTTCCTGTACAGAAAAGCTATCTGTCTAAGGAAAAGGTCATGGCTGAAGCAGGAGCAAATATCCAGGTGTGCACGAAACACTTAACATGATTCCATTAGATGATGTTCTTACAGTGGCTGTCCTCCTTTCTCCAGGGTCAGGGACAGAGGGTGGCACTTCCCCCATGACCTCACAACTGTGATCCACACAATGGCACTTCCAGATTAGATTATTGCAACCCACTCTATGCAGGCCTACCCTTGAGTCTGATCTGGAAGCTTCAGCTGGTACAGAATGTGGCAGTGCACCTGCTGACTGATGTGCCTATGCGGGCACACATTTAGCCAGTGCTGCACCAGCTGCATTGGTTGCCAGTTGAGTACCAAATCAAGTTCAAGGTTATGGTACAAACCTTCAAGGCCCTATGTGGCCAGGGACAGCATATCTATGTTAACATCTCTCCCATATGTGGCCCAAAGAGCCTTGCGCTCTGCTGACCAGTGCCATTTGGTAGTCCCCAGCCCAAAGGATGTCCATCTTGCCTCAACCAGGGCCAGGGCCTTTTCAGCCCCGGCCTCTGCCTGGTGGAACATGCTCCCCGTTGATACTGGGGCCATGCAGGATCTATTATAATTCTATAGGGCCTGCAGAATGAAACTGTTCCACCAGACTTTTGGCTGAGGTGGCAGATGTCCAAAATGACACTGGCTGTCCCTGCTCAACTTGATCAATCATTACACAGCATTGCCTTAGGACATGGCCAAGATCAACTTGGCTCCAGTACCAACTGTTCTGTGCCCTCCCTGACACTGCTGCAGTAGTCACTGCAGTTGGAATCATTGGGCTGCCGTCAGGGATTATTGAGCTCTCTGATAGATGGTTTACATAATATTGTATTGCTTTTACTGCATGTTGTGAGCTGCCCTGAGCCCGCGAGCAGGGTAGGGTAGGATATTAAATAAATAAATTTATATCAGAGAGATCCATAGCTAGCTGCAATCTGTTCATTATTTGGAAGCTAGATTTTAGATGGTATGGCGCTCTTTCTGTCTAGTGAAAGCCAAAGCATTCTCTGTCCCCTGTTGGAATGGGAGGGACAGACATTACGTGCTAGATCTCCACATGTCATTTTGAGCTCAGGATTAATCTTTAGGCAGAGATACACAATATTTTTTCAAAAAGAAGGATTAAAATAAATATCTAGTTCACTCTGCAGCTCCCTGTTGAAATGATTAGTCTTGTTTTTTCTTTATGTACCAACTGCAGTGGAAGTAGGGAATCTATACCTTATTTCACTAAATATTATTTCATTCTGGGTGTTTGGTCATGAGAAGAGGAAGAGGAGCGTAGTCCTGACTGACTGGCCACTACTATACCATCTTATACATCAGAGAAGCTGCTGCCAGTCAGCAGCAAAAAAAGCAAAAAAAAGCAATTTGTTTTTTTCAAGAGGGACTCTATGCTTGGCAAACATCCCCACCCTTTCTTTCTTGAGTAGAGTCCCCGTTACTGCGGTGGGAACTTCAACAGGCTACATGTTTTCCCTATCTTTCCTGCTCCCATTGTAGGGAAGGCCAAATCCCTCCTCCCTTTAACTCAAATGCCTGCCAGCTGCTGATGCTGGAGGAATGTCATATGCCCATCCCATTCTTGTAAGAGGTCCCATGCCACAGCTGCTTCTGCAAGGAGGATAAGGCAAATCGAACTTCAGTTGAAAAGGAGGGGAAATCAGGTAATGGAGAAAGGTGGGGTTGCACACTGTCACCAAGAACACCAGGAGCCACACTGAAAAAACCAGCAACAGAGACAAACTATGTCAATTCATATTGGAAGTGACAGAAGCTTCAGTATGAAGGAGCACGCACACACACAAAGAAGGCGCCCACACTTCTGTCATTCCACAAACTGCGAAACAGAATGGTTCAGGGGCATTTCTATAAAGGGAATAGGGCTGTAGTACAATGCAATGGAGGTTCCATTTTAAAGGGAACAGTATTGTAGTCTATTCCACTCTTTGTTGTATGTATCAGGGCTATTTTTGGGGCAGAACGCACTAGAACAGCGTTCCAGCTGGCATCCGGGCCTGCCCCTCCCTGCTGGTGGGAAAGCGCCCTGCACACCCGGTCTCCACACGGAGACCGGGCGTCTGGCGCCTTCAGGCTCCCTGCATTTAAAGGGAGTACAGAGAGCCGTGGAAAAGCGCCCCGCATGGAGACCGGGTGTCCAGCACCTTCGGGCTCCCTGCACTTAAAGGGAGCGCAGAGAGCCGTGGAAAAGCGCCCCGCATGCCCAGTCTCCATGCGGAGACCGGGTGTCCGGCGCCTTCAGGCTCCCTGCACTTAAAGGGTGGGGGGCCATAGGGGTGGCAGCGGCTTGATCAGGGGGTGGGAGAGCCTCCCTCCCCCATCTCGTTGCCCTCTTTCTTTATTTCCCTCCTTCTTTCCTTCTCTTTCTTTCCCTTTCTTTCTGTCCTTTTTCCTTCTCTCTTTCTTTCCCTCCTTTCCTTCTCTTTATTTCCCTCTTTCCTTTCTTCTTCCCTTCTCTTTATTTCCCTCTTGCCCTCCTTTCCTTCTCTTTCTTTCCCTCCTCCTCCTTCTTTCCTTCTCTCCTTCTCTCCTCCTTTCCCTCTTTCCATTCCCTCCTTCTTTCCTTCTCTCCTTCTCTCCTCCTTTCCCTCTTTCCTTCTCTGTACATCTATCTCACCTATCTCATCATTTTCATATTTTTTGATATAATCAAACCCCTTTGAATTATTGAAACGGAGTAGAGAAGACATATCCAACCATCTTTTCAGTTGTTCCAGTGTCACAACTTTGTGTATAATGCTTTCATTCTTTTTCAGTCTTTATAAAGGATGGACTTTAAGGAGCCATTTTTCAAGTCTGAGTTTCTCTGTGTTTTAAATATGTATTTTATGTGTTCCTTGTATATTTTGTTGATACCTTTGAATTGCTTGTAAGTTGGTATGACTAAACAAATCAGTGACTGTTAGCTAATTCTTAGGACAATGGTTTTGCAGCTCTGACCAAACAGACAGTGTGAGTAGTCCATACATAGCAGCAGACCAGCAGCAGATTGTTTGCAAAAGCAATACCCCTTCCTCAAGATTAAGCAGGGGGGCCTGCTCAAGATTAAGCTGCCTGTTAATAAGCCAAACCATCGGTCCTCCAAGATCAATAGTTTCTGCTCTGATTGGTGGTTCATAGGCAAAGAAAAGTCTTTCCTAACTCCTACTATCCAAAAGATAAATTAGAAAGTAAAGGTAAAGGTTTCCCTTGCTTGAAAGCCAGTCGAATCTGACTCTAGGGGGCAGTGCTCATCTCCATTTCCAAGCCAAAGAGCCAGCACTGTCTGAAGACTACTCCATGGTCATGTGGCTGACAAGACTAAATGCTGAGGCACATGTAATGCTGTTACCTCCTCACCAAAGTGGTACCTATTTATCTACTTGCAATTTCTTGCTTTCAAACTGGTAGGTTGGCAGGACCTGGGGCCAGAGATGGGAGCTCACTCTGTCACGTGGCACTAGGGTCTCGAACTGTCGAGCTACAGACTTTCCGGTCTGCAGCTCAGTGTCTTAACCTCTGAGCCACTGTGGCACCTCCAAAAGAGAAATGCTGGGGTTTAAATATGCAAACTTCTATATGCAAATTATGGCCCTTTCTGTATCCGTATTTTGCCTTGGTTTCTGAGCATATCCTATTCTTCCATTCTGCATTTCCTTCTGCTTCCACTTCCACTTTGTGTTGGGGCTTTCTGTTGTTTCTGCATTTGTTTTACAGGAATCTGCATTCAGATCACTTCCAGCACACTGTTGCCCCGCAGCTACCAGGGCTCCTTTTGCTGTGATTCTTTGTTCTCATCTGCATTCAAATCACTAATCCTTGCTAAAGTAGAATTGTTTTTGTGGGTATTTAAGTGCTGTCCTCTGCCCTCCCCAGTTTCTGCCTCTCTCTGTTTAGGTTGACACTCCCTCTCTGTTCTGTTTTCTTTCCCTCCTTCTCCAAAGACAAAAGAGGATGTGTCCTCCCGCTCAGACAAACTTTTAAAAAGCCAGAGAGAGCATAAGAAGGAATCAGTAAATATAATGAACTCGGGGATTCCCAGCTCTCAAATGTGTCAGTCTTGCATGTGTGGCCCTGAATTTCCCCTCCCCTTTCTTTTTCAGAATCATGGAGGGAGGGAGGGGTTGGCAGCCAGTTAGCTCAAAAAATGCGGGTTTTGCTTATAGATGCAGAATGCATACAGAATATGGAAATAAATAAACTGGAGGGGGGGAATGCAGAGGAAATGCGCACGACTGAGAAGTCAACCCTTAAGGCTTGGCTCCTTGGATTCTCCAGAGCAAGCTGTCAGTGCAGAAAAGGCCTATGTGTTCCGTCTATGAACCATGGTCCCCAACTGGACAGAGCTGAAGACAAAGATGAAGGCGTTTGTGAAAAACACTATTTTGCTTGCGAGAAATAAATGAATGGATTATTCCAATAATACGGAAGCACTCCCCCCCCCAAAAAAAAAGACAGTGTGGAAGTTCCAAGTGGTCTGAACATAGTTTAAAGGTGTTGGGTGTTCCAGGCTTCGATTGGGGGAAGGGAAATTGGCAGAAGCAGGCAGAAGCATGTCTGCAACTGGGAGAAGCCACACATCATGTGTGTGGTTTTTCTTCACCTACTTTGATCATCCTCAGTGGCAACCATGGTAGTATCTATGCTTGCAGAATGTAACTTCTGTTTATTGAACTGCGGTGGCTCAAGTGGTTAAGACGCTGAACTGCAGGCTGTGGAAGGTCAGTAGTTCAGCAGTTTGAGACCCGAGTTGCTGCATGATGGAGTGAGCTCCCATCTCTAGTTCCAGCTCCTGCCAACCTAGCAGTTCGAAAGCAAGAAATTGCAAGTAGATAAATAGGTACCACTTCGGTGGGAAGGTAACAGCATTCCATGCGGCTTTATGTTTAGTCATGCCGGCCACATGACCACGGAAACATCTTCGGACAGCGCTGGCTCTTTGGCTTTGAAACGGAGATGAGCACCGCAACCCTAGAGTCAGACTCGACTGGCTTTCGAGCAAGGGAACCTTTACCTTTACCTTTTTAACCCCATTGTACCAAACCAGACCAAAGGGGTCAGCACTGACTGGCAGTAGTTCTCCAGGATCCCAAGCGATGACTTTTTCAGCCCAAGCTGTTAGCGGTTTATTATTATTAATTTTGTTTAAACATTTTTATGCTGCCTTTCTGTCTGGCTTAGGGACACCAAGGAAGCAACCGATACAAACATTAATCCATACTTTTAAAATACATAATATAAACACCACACAAACAGTTATGACACATACAGAATTTAAACACATACACAATTAAAATACACAGGAAGGAGGATCAGTGAGAGAATGCCAAATGAAACAGATAAATCTTCACTCTCTGGCAGAAGACGATGACAGAGGGGATGGATGAATCTCTCTGAGGACGCAATTCCATAATTTTGGAACTTTCTACATATAAAACATCTGCCACTGAGCTGTATCCATAACAATGTTTAGAACTCAAGGTCTGGCAGGTTTTACCAATCTGCAACCAACAACACTGGGATTAGTAAGTATCATCCTTTGCCCTGCACAATATCAGGTGTTATAACAGAGCTCCAACTGTTACCTGCACTGTATGCCTTTAGGGAATCTGATAGCAAAGTCAGGAGACCTTTTTTGTGAGTACGAGCTAGATGGATCATGGCTTTGGCTGAATCCAATGTGTCTTATTTATATATCTAATAGTGACCTGTGACTCCCATCTGTGGATATCTAAATCCACAGGTTGGGGCCACCCAGATACTAAACAGATAGTTCTGCAAACTTGGGGGACTTCTCAGACTTGCAGAAAAATTTGAAAACTTAAAAAAAAACACATTGGGGTGTGTGTTAAATTGCGCCAAAATAAAAGATCATTCTCTGTGCAAATGCAGAGAGTTCACTCACTTCTGGTGCAGTCTTTTTTGGCTGTGAGTCTAGGAGCCACAGGGGGCTCAGTGGCAGCGGTGGTGAAGTCCAGGAGCCATGGCAGCTGTGTTGGAGCTGGGGAGCCATGGTGGGCCTGGTGAGAAAGTGGGGGAGATGGGATTCTCTCCCCCCTGCATAAGTCTTGTGGGCCCACACTTCTTATATCTATTTTGAAACAGCCACATGAACACGAGGCACATTGTCCCTTTTTACTATGGCTAAGTGCAAGCTGTGCAGTGTTGTATTGCTCCAGAGAGCTTTGATTCGCTTATGTGATATTGTAGTTGTGAATGCAGATGAATAACAGGAAGGAAATTCCTGGTAATGAGCTGTACTACAGACTGTTAAGAGACTGCTCTTAAATCCCCTTTATAATTGCTCTACTAGGCTTGAGAGAAAATAGAGCACAATGGGTTGATGCAGCTATACTGTGTCCATTAGCCTGTATTAACATTTTCTATCAGCAGTGTTGCTAATGTAAAGAGTAGTACATTTTTAAATGTTCTTGCGGCCTTTTAAGGCACTGGTATGTTCCCTTTGATATCACAGAAACATTTGACTATTTTTTAAAATGTTTTCTGTTGGATGGCTTCCATTTTCTCCTACTTCTTCCCAGAATGCCCTGGGTGCAGCCTGATACTGGCTACCCCATATGCACCCACTGAGGTGCAGTGAGAAATAGAAAGCCAATATGGTGTAGTGGTTAGAGTACTGGAATAGGATCTGGGAGGTTCAGATCCAGGTTCAAATCCCCACTTAGTCACAGAAGCTTGCTGGGTGAGCTCGGGCCAGTCACATACTCTTAGCCAAGGGTTGCCATCTGTGGGATGGGAAATTCCTGGAGATTTTTTTTTTGAGGGGGTGAATCATGGGGAGAGCAAGGTTTGGGGAAGGGAAGACCTCAGTGAGGGATAATGCCTCACTGTAGATCAACTGTAATTCCAGGAGATCAACTGTAATTCCAGGAAATATCCAGTCCCCACCAGGAGGTTGGCAACCCTAGTAACCTGCCTGACTGGCCTGATGTGAGCATCAAATTGAGGAGAGCAGGAAATGTAAGCCACTTTGGCTCCACACTGGGGAGAAAGGTGGGAAGTAAATAAATCAGTCAGTGGGTCACTCTACCCAAGAGGCGGGTAAAATGGCCTTAAATCATGGCTGAGAAGATCCTTTCCCCCCTTCGCCTCTTTTGTTTTGAACAACCAGTCTGTGGAAGACTTCAGGATAATCTGAAAGTCTGCACACTGTGTTGTGCTATTTTTATTTGTCTTAATAAAAGGTATTATGTGACTTCTCATTTTGGATTTTCCTATGGACCAATGCAGCCATTCACATATTTTATTGACAAAAGAATAGTTTTATACTCTCTGACACACAAATCACAACAAAAAGAACACAGTACCAAGGCTTCTGGACAAATACTGAGTAACTAAATACATCCCCCAGCCTCCCTTCTACCATCAATCACTCACATTACAATTGGCTTTCAAGGCCTGTCTAGGTCATATTATGACTCCTTTATTAGTGTTTAAGGTCACTGGGATACATGCAAGTGCATCCTATATCAGGAAGTGTAGTACGTCTCCAGAGTGAAATAGCTTTGGCTATGACTCGGAAATCCAGGGAAGTAAGTTAAATGCAGACAGGCTCCAGGCGCCGCATGGCCTCACAGCAGATAGAATGAAGCCGAATAATAGAGGCTTTCCTGTCATTCTCAACATTATGTTGTATTTCTGTCAGACTTTCCCATTGAGCTCTTTGAGCCCATTCTCCATTATGTCTGACTGACCACAAGTTGTAATTCAAGAGAAAGTGCTCCCAGAAAGGCAGCTACGCGGGCCTGGAACGTGACACAGTGTGATTTCATATTGGTACCAGGGGACTGTTCCTGCAGGAAAGCAGATTAGAAGCATGCCGTGTACCCATTCTGTAGGTGAGTGCTAGACTGTGTGTCTCTGGGTGGCCATGCCGGAGATTTATTGGCTTTCCTATTGGCGTTGGACTGTGGCTAGACTTGGCAAGCATCTATAGTTTTAACTTTTAAAATTCATGTACATAAGGGCTCTGGCACAGAATAATATGCCCCACCCCAGCAGTGCCACAAAATGACTGAATAAGAAGCCTGCTTAGTTTTCCAATTAAAATTAAAGACCAAACAGAGATGGAAGAGCAAAAGCTACATTCCTGAAACAGTGTAATGTCTGCAACTTGGATGTTTCATTATCAGGCATGTATTTTAAAATAGGGAATTTTGCAACTTTTCATATTAATTAATGAATATAGATATATTCCACCCAGTCTCAGTTGCTGAGGTCAGGCAATCATGTTTTAAAATGAAGCTCAATAAATAACCATTAAAATACTGTATATATTAAAATTACCACAAGGCACCTTTATTATCTTTCAAAAAATCGTAGGTCCTGGTCACACGGGCAGGAAAATGCGGGGGGGAAACGTGGCTGTTAGCCCCGGGGCTAAAAACCGCACGGTTGCTTGATCAGACCTACCGATCGAGGTCCCGTGGAGGTCCCGCGGTAGGGGGGAGGTGCTGATCACTCCACTGTCCTGCGGCGCGGCAAAGAAGCAGGGTGCGGGGCAAATGGGTTGGTTGTTTTTTTATTTAAACTCAAATGTGCGCATGCTCCCTTGGGTGCGTGTATGCATCCGTGGAGACTTTGGGGGGAAAAAAATTCCGAGGGGACATGGGCAGGCGCCGGAACTACCTCCGGAAATGTGATCAGACGCCCGCCCTTGCCCCGCGGTTTTTACTGCGCGTCTTTGGCGAGAAGCCTCGGTTGCGCCACGGGAGCCCGACGCTTCCCAGATGTGCCAGTGAGATCACACCCAGAAACTCCGCCTATCTTCCGTCCCTCTAGCGTGCCTAATGCTCTGTGTGACCGCAGCCGTTGTCAAGTTGCAGCTGACTTATGGCAGCCCCATGAAGTTCTCAAGGCAAAGGACGTCCAGAGGTGGTTTGCTATTGCCTGTCTCTGCATCACAACCCTGGTATTCCTTGGAGGTCTCCCATCCAAGCACTGACTAGGACCAACCCTGCTTGGCTTCTGAGATCAGGCTAGCCTGGGCTATCCAGGTCAAGCAGCTTAATTTAGCCATTAAAAATTAGCTGAAATAGGAAGGCCTTATACCACTGGAAAATATTCTGGCCTCCATGGGGAGGGGAAGACAGCATATAAATGTTTTAATAAATACAATCTGGTAAGCCTCTGGGGGAAGATTCTGTACTTGGGGAGAGTCACTGAAAGCACACAACAGTTGTCATGGAGATGCTGCCCTTAATGATCTTTCCATAGTGACTGAAATCTGTCTGTAATCAATGCTCCCTCTAAGCTGTGGAGCCGTGTGAGCAAAAATTCTACTTTGTGAGCTCCTGGCATGAAAGTTGTGAGCGGGCAATTTGGCTACTGGATAAACCAGTTTGCTCTGGAGCCACCCTTCCTGAGCTAAGACAACAATGTGTGGGCCGGAGGCTAACAAACTGTGAGCTAGCTCACACTAACTCAGCTTAGAGGGAACACTGGCTGTAATGTATAAAACTAGTAGTTGCATTTGCCCTCACATTCTCATTCCACACTGACTGGCAGGGGCATGAGACATCACAATGTGTGGTGAGGAAGATCTACACAGTAAGTAGCTCTCCATGGGAAAAGCTAAAGTAATAATTAACGTTTTATATACAGTATTAATTTGCACCGTATATTTGTTGTATCAGAACATTTATCTTGCTTGTTCTCACAATCACCCTGACAGGGATGTCACTGCTCCCATTTTATAGATGAGAAGCTAAAGATGAGAAAATGGGTTTTGCTTTTGACACATCAGGCTTTTAAAAATGTTTGTAGCTTTTCAGTTTAATTTTTTAGAATGTTATAACGAATGTTATAGTGAAAATGGCTTTAACAAATTCAGCATGTTCTTAAAGATTTGTTGTCTTCTGACTGATGGCATTCCCACCCCCAGTTTCTGTCTGCCACGGTGTCTGTCCTAGAAAAGCTCTATAGTCCCTATCGGTGTTGGTCACTGACATTTACTCTTGCCCACAGGAACTGGGCAAAGTCTGTTTAGCTGAAAGATGCTAATGAGATATTTTATCAAAGGAAACAAATGGCATAACAGACTCCAAATGTTTCACATTAACTTCATGGCTGTGTGGAAAGTTGAATGTTAACAAAATTTTGAAACAATGAAGATTTGATAAATAGCAAATCTGGATGCAGGGCTGAGAGCTGACCTTTAAGAAAGTCATGTTGGCACTCACTTTTCAGTGATGTAACAACACCTCTGGGGGAAACCCGTTACTTTGGCTACCTGCACTGTACAGCTTTCAGTTCATTAAACATTGACGGATTTCGATTTGTTTTTGAGAATTTACTGGGTGGGGGGGGGGGTTGCATTTTTGTATTTCATTTCCCCCATTCTTTTAAAGACATACAGTCTATGAAAACAGCACTTGCTACAGATCTTCAAGACTACAGATTGTGCAGTTATACAGTCCAGAGCCTTGTGGAAATAAGCCAATCATAGGTGTAAAGCAGGACCAGACAGAGTATAGAGAAAGAATATTAATTTCTAAACCTAGTGCTGGAAGAGAGGGAAGTATCACTAATCTGAGGAGTGTAGCATTGCCCCCAACACACACACACACACACACACACACACACACACACACATATATGACATTCAAAGAACACTCTAAACAAGGAAAAGAGAGAGAAGCTGAGGGGTCATATCAGAAGCCCTTGGTAAATGTGGAGTAAATTTGGCTGTTTGAAGGGTTTGTGGGAGAGGTTTTTAAATAATTTGTCTTTGGATGCTTTGGTATAAGCCACATAAAAATGCAGCAGGAGCAACAGAAGCACTTGTCATGGAGCTCACTATGCCAACAAACCTAATATCTCCATGTCATTCTGTGTAATGGTATGCAGAGAAATGAGAGACTTTAAAACTGACAATGTGGGTTCCATGACTATTTATTCTAGAGAAGAAGACAAGACAAGAGTAAATGTGTGGACTTTAATGGGATGGCACATATTTATGATTAAAGCACCTGATTGTTTAGAAAGAGATTTAGAATTATAGCTACACTGAATGTTCACCTTTTTAAAAGAGTGAACGGCAGGCTTTTGAAGGAGACAAAATATTTCTGAAAGTTTCCCTTATTCACTTTCTGTTAACTCCATCCCTTCCACATTCTCTTGTTACTTCGCCATCATTGGGAGGGGGGGGCTTGTTCTTCGGGGGAATAGGCACATGAGTCATTTTAGGGATCATGTAGTGATACTGATGATGTCATGATGTTGCATATTTACACAACACCATCATAAAGCCAGTGGACAGTGAGGGAAATGTGTGAGCACTTCTGTCCCTGAAAACCACTAAAGAAAGGGGCACATTGTGCTACTACAGAAAGTGTTGTGAAAAGATCGTACTTTCAGTTCAGTCCTATGTAGGATTGCCAAGTCCCTCCTGGCCACCATTTGGGGTTGGGGAGGCAGTGTTGCCAACTCCAGATTGGGAATCTCCTGGACATTTCGGGACGCAGCCTGGGGAGGACAGAGACCTCAGTGGGGCGCAGCCTGGGGAGGACAGAGACCTCAGTGGGATGCAGTGCCTCATAGTCCACCCTCCAAAGCATCTATTTTTTTCCCCAGGGGAACTGATCTCTGTAGTCTGGAGATGAGCTGTAACTCTGGGGGATCCCCAGGTCCTACCTTCAGGCTGGCATCCCTAGGCAGAGTAATGGGAAACTATAAGCTAGTTCCTCTGTTGCAGTCATACTCCTAACTAAATCCCTCAATTAACTCAGTTTGACAACATCCTCTTAGCTGTAGTGTTTATACTGCTGTAAGCATCGGCAAGCAGTGTGTCCTAACCTGTAATCATCTGCTGACATCTGACAAACGCATTCCTTGTACAATCCAAAGTTATGATCCATGCTAGATTTAAAGAATGCTGTGGGCCTGATTCTGTGAGCTTACTCTTCTCTCCTTTGCCAGCATTCACACAGACAGAACAGAGTGCTTTCCATTCTGTTTTTCAAGGTAGATAGCTGTAGCAGGACTGTAGCCAGCTTGGGACCTACGGGTGTGTAGGGATGCCAGCTTCCAGGTGGGACCAGAACTACAGCTCATCTCCAGACTACAGAGATCATTTACCCTGGAGGAAATGGATGCTTTGGAGGGCAGACTCCATGGCACTGTACCCCACTGAGATCCCTGTTCTCCCCAGGCTCCATCCCCAACTATCCAGGAGTTTCCCAACCTGGACCTTGCAACCCAGCCCCCCCCCCAAAAAAAAGCGACCTGGCAACCCCAGCTGTGCTGACCTTCCTACAGCATTTATTTGCCTTACATGGAAAATACCCTGGATATATATACTGTACAATAAAATTAGGGGGAACTATATTGGGTCTAGCATTACTCTCTACCTGAAAGAGTTTAACAAATAAGAACGAATAAGAGGAATATACTTCTTCACAGGATCCATGTAGGTGCATATGCCAGGCCTGAAAAGTAACTTCGTGCATAGAAAGTGCTATTGCTCTACCCACCCACCAACAACCAAAGTTCCGAAGGTGATCTAAGAGTGGTGGAAGAAATGAGAGACTGCTAAAGGAAACAATGTTGTAATTATGAGGGATTTAGCATCGGATCAACTGATTGACTTGCCAAGGATCATGGATCTGCCCCACTTCCCTCTACCCAGCAGTTTGTTCTGACTCTAGAAAAGTTGATCCCTGGCATCATGGGATCCATATGGAATGGTAGCCATGTGGATTGATGGACTGAGGTATGGAGAGAAGGAAGGGGGTCAAACTGGTGCCTCCTACCTCTTCTGTCGGTGCAATTCCACTGACAGAAGAGGCAGGAAGATCCATTTCACCCTCTTCCCACTTCTCACAGCAGCCCACCAATCTGTATTCCATATGGGTCATGCAGCTCCAGGAATAAACTTTCCCACAGTTAGAAAGAACTGCAGGGAGGAGGAGAAAGCAGGGAAGATCCATGACTGTCAGTGTTACTGTGGTATCATGGGATCTAGCCTAACACTAATTGATCAAGCTGAGGCACTCCAAAAAGCCTCTCCTAACTTTGAGAATGTAATGCCTGCTAGATATATGCTTGGCACAGTCAGCAGATGAGGGCTGTTATCTACAGGTGCTTCTTTTGGGCTTCCCTGTGGCATCTGTCTAGTCATTTTGGGGAAATGGACTATATGGAACATAGGACTAGATGCTATATTAGATGGACCACTGATGAACCAACATGACTATTCTGATGTTCTTGTTCCCTTATGGCCCTGGGCTTCCAGTAGAACAGATTTCTCTATATCTCATAACATAGCCTATCTTTATTTGTTTCTTTGTTTCTTTATTTAAACATTTATTACCCCACTTTCTTCTTTATGGAGCTGAAGGCAGCTTGACAACATAGAGAAAACACATAAAATGAAATACATTAAAAACATAAAAATCAAAATTTAAAATCACAACTCAAGACTACCAGTAAACTTAACTGAATGCAGTCCTAAATAAAACTGTCTTCAGCTGCCTCCTAAAGATCAAAAGTGAGGGGATGAGGCACACCTCCCTAGGAAGCTTATTCGATAATCATGGGGTTCAGGGCTATTTTTGGGCAGGAACACACAGGAACGGAGTTCCGGCTGGCTCCCAAGTTGTCCACGCCCAGCAGGAACTCATTAGCATAATAGGCCACACCCAACAGCAGAAACTCATTAGGATTGGCTACATGAGGGGTGTGTGGCCTAACATGCAAAGGAGTTCCTGCTACAAAAAAGCCCTGGGTTTTGACAACAAACAAGGTAAACAGAATAATAAGCAAAAGGTGGGTGTGGCTGGATAACCACACTTCTGGTAACATGGGGGTGCGTCCTAATGTGCTAATGAGCTGTGCTGTCAGGGGTGTGGCCTAATATGCTAATGAGTTCCTGCTGTTGGGTGTGGCCTATTATGCTAATGAGTTCCTGCTGGGCTTTTTCTACAAAAACAGCCCTGGCCCGGTTGCCACTGAAAAAGCCCTGTCTTGTGCACCCACCAAATGAGCTTTTTTGATTGATGGGAGAGTCAGGAGGGTCTGTCTCTGTAATTTTAATTCCCAGGCAGGAACATATGAGAGGAGACAGTCCTTTAGATACCCCACTCCCAAGCCATGTAGGGCTTTAAAGGACAAAACCAACATCTCAAATTGGGATCAGGAGTAGATTGGTAGCCAGAGGCCCCTGCCACACGGGGGGGGGGAGCAGGGGGGGGGGAGAGCACGGGCAAAGTGGGGCTTTTGAAAGCCGCACCAAAAGTGACACAGGGCGGCAGGATCACATAGATCTCCTGAGCCGCCACGCAGTTCCTCCCCGGCACGATCAGATGCCAGGGGGAAGCCACTGAAGGCAGAGCGCAGCAGCCAAACTGCGCATGTGTGCGCATGTGCACTTTGGCCGGAAGCCTGGATTGCTCCGGACAACGGGCGCGCCGGCGATCCCATGGCCATGCTTGATGCGGCATTCCTGGTAAATCCTCCTCGTTCTTTTTTGCAGCGGGTTTTCCGGCTTTAGGGACGGATCGGGGATGGGTGCGCGCCGCTTCCCAGATGTTGCGGTGAGATCGCGCCTGTTTGCTGCGCCCCTGATCCGTCCCTCTCCTGGGCCAAAACCTTCCGTGTGACCGGGACCAGAGTAATTGCATGCTCCTGATTCCTGGCCCTGACCAGCAGTCTAACCACAGCATTCTGCACTAACTGCAGCCTCTGAACACTCTTCAAGGGTAGCCCCAACAAGTAGAGTGCATTGCAGTAATTCAGTGTGTGACTAAGGTGTGACTAAATCTGACTGACCCAGGAATGGATGCAGTTGAGGCACCAGTTGACTATCCTATTGTCATATGATGGGGTGGGGTGGGGTGGAACACATGAGAACTTTTCACATGATATCTCTAGGTTATTTTTACAGGAGATCCTGGAAAACCTGGTCCCACTAGACACACGTCCTCCTCACTTGGGACCAAGGGGAAATTACCCGTTATAGAGCATAGTTAGCTGGATAGGTGATCAAATCCATACAGAAGTAAAATCTCTTGTTTCTCATCAGTCCTCATATGTGCCACAGGGACAGAAATGACTAGTGCTAATACCAGCGCCTTTCCATTTTGTATGGTTAATTAACCTGTTTAGAAAACAGCAAGCACCACTTACCATTCAATTCTTTTGCATGCAGCTGGGAATGTGAAAAGTGCCCTGGGGAAAACAGGGGCCCATTTTCTCCTCCAGGCCCTTCACTCAGCACTCAAAACCAGCCTTGTGAATTGTCCAGTCCACATTGAACCTCTGCCTCACCCTACTGGCTATCTCCAAGCAGAGCCTCGTGCAGACTGAAAGCAGGAGCACTTCAAGACTGCAAAGGATCAGAAGCACAACAGGAGTGCACCCAATCCCCAAAGAAGGACAGCTCAGATTTAATAAAGATTGATAATTATTTCTGCCTGCAAACACTCCTGGTTATATCCGTAGAAGATGACAACACACCCTGTTGCCACCTAATGTTCAGAACTGGAGTTTATTCCATGCATTAGCGCAGTGACTTACATGTCATCCAAAGACATCTAATCCTTGTTTGATTGATAGCATTTGGCTGTAATCTCCTTACTGTTGTCTTCTCCTCTCCTCTCTGCCCCTAACAATAATCAGGCAATGAACCTGTACAGATCAATGACAGGTCAGCTGCTTCAAAATCTTCTGGCAAACATTTCAAAGGCAAGGTAACTGAGCCACAGATCTGGAAAATAAACATCCTCAGGATCCTGACACATGGTATGTTACTAGCCCAATGATAAATATTCTGTCTTTCAAGTTTCTGTACCTGTGAGACAACTGTTCATTTTGTAAGGGTAGCTTGTTTTAAAGAAATTTGTGGGCTATGTGGTGCAGTAGTAGCACACATGATTCATTATAACTTTAAAATATTAGACAATTTTCTTTGTCTTCTACATCCAATGAACATTTTTCATTTTATGAATACCCCATGACTGATTATCCTGTCTTTGTTCCATATCATTGTTCTTCTAGAACATCTTTAAAAACATGTGCCTAAAACCTGAACCTCACAAAAATGTAAAGAGCAATGGTGACAGAGGGGGGTTTTCTGTTATTTTCAATTCTTACTGTAGCCACTTGCTTATGTGTTGCATGTAATATTTTCTGTGCTCAGTATTGTGCCATCATCCCATCCTTTCCTCGTATTGAAGATTATTTCTCCCCATTATTAATAGTTTCCAATGTGTTCAGCCTCATGGGCTCATTCAGTTCATCATGACTGCGATCTGATATGGTGTGAGCCGCATTAAGATGTCATTTTAACTGAAGCAAATAAAACATATAAAGCTCTGCAGACTGTTTAGTGTATGAATCCTATGGATGTTTAGTCAGAAGATAGTTCTGCTGAATTCAGTGTGGCTTATTATTTACTTTAAAATGTTTTAAGGGTTTTTTTTCTTGTACTACTTACACCCAGGAAAGTGTGAGTAGAATTGCCCCATTAGCTACCTTTCTGTTGTCCCTAGTGAAGAGATCCAAAACTTAGAAAAGTGCGCAATCTTCCATCTACAGAAATTGATCTGTGGAAAGTTACCTAGAATTCTCTGATGCACTGTTAATACACAATCTGTATTTGAAATATATATGAGCGAAGTTAAAACAACTGTAAATGACCTTAATTTCCTTTTAAAAACATATACTTTCTTTCTTTTAATTAACTTCCTTTTTTATATATACTTCTGTTGTCAATGAAGTATGGATAATGGTAACCTCCTTTTCTTCTCTATGTATTTGTTCCTACCATCTTAAGTTAGAGGTTTCTTTCCAGGAAGTGACAGTGCAGCAAGAACTTGTCCATGTGTATGAATAGGTCCTTTTGGGGCTCCTACTGGAATTTTGAAGGATGTGAACAATAAGTTCCCAACCAACCAAAATGTCTACTTCTCTCTGTTCATTTGCCACTCTGCCAATATCCCTTTGCCAGTCACCATGCCAGATGTCTCATACAGCACTTTGCCTGATATTTTACTAATGTGAAAAGTGGATGAGCTGCTTCATTGGTTTTTGTCCCAACTGAGGACTCCTGATGTTACATGGTAATTCTACTATTACCCTCAGTCTTCCACACCATTTAGGGCTTTGAATCTTACCATATGAATTAACCTTGTAATCCATTATATGCATATAAATTGTCTTGAGAGCTGCTCATTCAACACATCTCTGAACATTTTTCCTAAGATGATCATATTCTAGCATTCCAGCAAAGTCAACAGAATATGAAAAGATCCAGAACTTTCCACCACCAAAGTGATTTGGTTGTGGGTTTGCACAAATCTTAATAAGCACATGAACATATTTCTAAGTCTGCCTCAATAGGTTTTGTTCATCTGATGAAGTGTCTCTGCCAGGTAAAATGGACCAGCATTATTCTGATGAATTGCTCCTTTTAAATATAGTAATTGAAGACATCCTGTCAGTTAACACTGCCATTCTCTGGAATGTGTGTGTGGGGGATCCTCCTTGCCTCCGCCTGGTACACTAACAATGTCAACTGTCTGGGCTATTATCTATTTTGCTTTTCTGACCTTGGATGTTTCAGCTGCTCCTGACTCGCTGGGAACAAACGGCTTCTACCGCTCTCCCTTTCCCGCATGCGTGCACAGTGCTTATTGGCTTCTGCTTGAAACAGGGGGTGTTTTGAAACTAGTATAATTCAGGGTGCCCTGCTGCTTTGGGCCATTCCTGACAAAAGAAAGTTCGTGTGTCATAGATATGAACTACCAATAAACAGAATACTTCTTATGAAATGCTGTGTAGTGTGATCTGACTATCGAACCCTGACACATTCAAAGAAAAAATGAACACATGTTTTCTGAAATTCTGAAGAATAATCTAGTAAGGCACAAAAATAGGTTCAGGTGGGTAGCCGTGTTGGTCTGAAGTCTGAGTCCTGTGGCACCTTTAAGACCAACAAAGCTTAATTCTGTGTATAAGCTTTTGTTTGCATGCACACTTCATCAGATACATGCATGATCAGGTATCTGATGAACTGTGCATGTACACAAAAGCTCACTCCTTGAATAAAACTTTGTTGGTATTAAAGGTGCCTCTGGGCTCAAAGTTTGTTCTAGTAATCCAGGTTTGGCTCCATAAACTCATTTGGTTTTTAGCATTGTTTTGGTTTCAGTACTTACAATTCCCGTACATTTATTTATGTGGCTCTTGCACAGTAGTCATGAGCTGTTACTGTAACATATGGACTTGTTACAGTCAGAGGTCGATTCAGGGGAATCGCGGGGGATTGCCGTTCCCCCGGGTGAGGTGCGGGGGGGCAGGGCACACGACGAAGCCCCACCCCCTGCCACACGACGACGCGCGCAGGCCCGGCCCCTCCGTTTCTGTAAATAAAGCGCAGCCCTGCCACGGGCACGGGAGGGGGAGGAGGAGGAGGCAGCTCCGATTTGCACCGGAGCGAGCAGGCGGGCGGGAGGAGCGGCGGGGCCCTGCAAGGGAATCCGAGATGCGCAACGCTCACAGAGCCAACCAGCAGCGCCTCGGCCATTGCCACCGACAGCCCCCCCCGTCCCCCTCTCCCCCACCATTTGCAGTCAGCAGGAGGGAGGGTGGCAGCTCCGGTGCTAGCCGAGCTCTTCTCTGAAGGGAGGGTCTCCCCCCATTTTCCACTGGGGTCTGCAGGCAGACACGACTTGCGACATGAGCCAAGCGCGCGAACGCCGTCAAGGCAAAG
>NW_015174279.1:629853-657880 GCF_001447785.1 Gekko japonicus
CTTATTTCTTGGACAGAGATGGGCTCACATTCGAGCTGTATCTGAAGAAGCCAGCGGCGAGGCAGGAAAGCCCCTACCCAGCCACAGATTTTGGTAGCCCTTAAGGTGCTCCTGGAAACTTCCTCTTTCCTACTGCTGCAGACAGGCTAACACAGCGACCGTCAGGATGTTTTAAGACAGGGCTTGCATTACCCCAAAGCTGGGAAAAGAGAGGGAGGGAGGGATTCCCAAATGCAACGAGAGGTCCAAGGGAGCCTGCAGCCTGCTCCCATGATCTTAACTGAAGGTGGGTGCAAAGCTGCTATATTATTTATTAATTAAAATATTTACACCTCCCCTTTCCTCATGGGCAGCAAAGTCAAAACTTTCTCTCTTCATTGCTGTGTTAGTCTGTTGCTGCAAAATAATCCAAGAGTTCACATAGCACCTTTAAGACTAACAAATAGCACCTTTAAGACTAACCTTTAAGACTAAGACTAACTGAGTGGTGAGTGTGGCCTTATGACACGCTTCCGGTGATGTTGGGGGTGTGGCCTTATGACACACTTCCGGTGATGTCAGGGGGTGTGGCATATGCTAATGAGTTATGCTAATGAGCTCTTTTTCTAGGAAACGACCCCTGGTTACAGTGCTTAGTGCAAAACTATTGTTCCTGTCATCAATTTCTTACATTAACTTCCTATCTTTCTTCCATGGAACTGAAAGTAGTATACACTGAGTTCTCAGAAGGTCTCCTGTCTAGGCGCTGACTAGAACCAGAGTAGCTTCAGCAAGTAGTGACATGTTCCTTCAGACCTTTCATGGACTCCCTTTCTTCCAAGATGTCACTTTGGTATACTCAAGTGATGTGTGATTTGTTTTTGAGTTGCTGATGCATAAGTTATGCCTATCCCTACAAAATTTGACTGCAGTGTTTCAGCACCTATGGCTTGTATCCTATAACTTGTTTCCTATTATAGATTCTCCACTGCAGAGTGCATTCCTATCATCCTGGGCACTTTTCAGCTCATGGGTTTGGGAGACATTGGACTTGCATGAGTGAAAGTGGCTTGAGCGAGAGGAACACATGCCCCACAGGGAAACACCATCTTTGCAGAGGAGCACAAGCAGAAATAAGATTCAGGCCTGTAGGGTTAAACCGCTAAAGATGAACATTTCTGAAAACTGAGCTGAAACCAAAGGACAAAATGTGATTTTGAAACGCATTCACACCTCCCCACCCCGAAAAAAAAATGTAGTAAGAAGAATGTTGACACAACCATGAATAATTATGTCAAATCAGTTTTTTGCTTTCTTCCACAAACCTTTTCTCTTTCTTCCATGGAAAATATGGGTTCTCCTGTGGCTAAAAATGCCAGTCTGAGTCAAGGGCCAAATTAGTTGAGTTTCTACCATCTTTATTTGAAAATTTAAAGATGTAAGTCAAATGACATTTTAATATGCACAGCACCTTTAACACAGTTTTAAGAAACCTTGAAGTAATTACTGAAAACAAGTGAACTTCAGCCATTTGAAATGCCAGTTGGTCCTAATATAATTTCTTTGGCATTGTAAGTGTTGTTTGTGGTAATTTTGCCGCCGTTTAGGCCAGAAAACTAACTAGAGTCATCTGGATATAGGGAGCTTTAGTCTCTTCAAAAATGTGGGTGGAGGAACAAGATGATAGCTCTGATTTTCCTTATAAATATCCAGTTCTTTGTGCAATACTCAAAGGATGCTAAAGTTGTATTTAAAAAAGTCATTGTAATAAGTAGTGTCAAACAGTTATGCTGCCTTAGAACTAGTCTTTGTTTTATAGGCCTCCAGTGATCTGTCATGTGACTTTCCTGGCCATGAATCAACATCATTACCACTTAGGAAATAATTCATTTATTGTGAAGAAATTCACCAAATATATGAAATCTGGGACAGTTATACTTAGGGAAAAATAATGATTCATAATTATTTTCCTTTACATGAACCTGCCTTGTACTGAGTCAGACTGTTGGTATATCAAGGTCAGTGTTGTCTATGCTGACTGGTGGTGGCTGCTCAGCATCTTGGGTTGAGGTCTTTCATATCACCTACTACCTGACTCTTTCAATTAGAGATGTCTGGGAACTGTAACTGAGACCTTCTGCGTGCAAAGCAGATGTTCTATCCCAACTATGGCCCCTTCCTAGATCTAGTACCTTTTCAAATGAAGTATTAATTAACTTGTTTTATTTTACATGACACGCTAGAATTCTCCTGAAGTGTTCTTAAGCTGTTGCCAGAATGTGTGCATCCTTTTAAAGAAGAAAACATCTGTAATGCCTCTGGTCTTTTGGGGCACAGCTCACAAGGAATGTATTCCCATGTAAGCCTTCATAAGCAAATGGAAACAGCGCAATCACACTGCCATTCCTTTCGGTGGGAGCTGCACAGATGAAACTGCCACTTATTACCTAGCTATAGTTACTAGGCTTCCAGTCAGTAATGTGTTTTTGCTTTAGATGAATACATATTGGTTTCTTCCAAGGAAGGGAGAAACAGATAGAAAAATCAGTCTGGGTACAGATGCAAGGAGAAGGGATGGCTCCAAGTTTGGGCTGTCTTCAAAAAGATGCTGTTCCAGAGGGCCCATTCTAAGTGTAGCCCTGCCACACAAATGGGGGAAGCAAACAAGCAGCAGCTGATATTCCTAGTCACCTTTATTTATTTATTTACCTTCAACTTCTACTCCGCTCGAACCCCTCCCATGGGTCTCTGAGCGGCTTACATAGTTTGTATTATCAGTATCTATGGGCACACACATATATATCGTATTAGGGGCGGGACTACCTAATGGCACCCGGTGGGATTCAGTTGACGTGTCTTCAGCTTGTCGCGTCTCGTCTACGGGTCGGCATCTTCCCTCCACTCTCTTCAGGCTCCTCGGGAGATCTTTTGGAGTTGACGGGCCCATTTGTCATGCTGATCGCATTGGCGCGGCACTTGCTCCGTCCCTCGGCTCCGCAGCACCTGCGCCGAGCGTCCTCATGCCTTCCGGGCTCCGCCTTCGCCGCCGGTTTACCGCTAGATGTCGCGTCTCCTTTTTTCTTCTTTACTGCTTTCGCCTGTTCCTGGGTGACAAACACTGCTTGGACACCTGTTCTCTTTCTCTGGTTGATGAAGTTGCTCCTAGTGCCCATCACAATTCACTTGGGTAGATGAATAAACCAAGGCCATAAGCATTAGAGAAGCCATTGCTGCCTGCTTTCTGACTATCTGGTATAAGAGGAAGGGATAAAGAAGAGTCAAAGACTCACCTACAGTGCTGCCATGCTGCCATGCGTGCGTTGAAAGGGGAGGGGTGGGCAGGCCTAGTCCTTTCAAGGGGACCTAGAATGCCACCACTGCCATCATCCAGAAGGAGAAAGAACCAGCGACAGTTGCTGCTGATAAAGAGTGGTGGAGCCTCCCAAGACCACTAGGCTTTGGTAGCTGCTCAGCAATTCCTATCCTATGTAGGACTGCCTTTGAAGACTTCTCAGAAGCTTCTACTGGTACAAACTGCAGCAGCAAGACTTCTGTTCTGGGATCAGAAAATATAACTCAAGTGCTACATCAGTTATTTTGCTTCCAGTCCCAATTCCAAGTTTGGGACTGTCAATCCCTTGTTGGCCTTGGGCTCTCATACTTTGGATCCTCACTCAGGAGAAAAACAGGGTAAAAATATGTAAATAAATACTTATGAACCTCATTTCCCAGTACACTCCCATGTACCAGTTGCATTCTTCAGACAGCCTTCTCCTTGTGAAGTCCTCTCTCGGGACTGTCTGTCTGGCACAAGTCAAGTCACAGGTGTCTTCTGTTGTAGGACTAGTCTTTTGGAATGGCTTACCAGAGAGAGCAAGGAGGGGGTCTTCTTTTTTTGCATTCAGGGAGGTGTATAAACATATTTTTTCAAAGGGCAAATGATTAGACAGTGAATTGTTTGGACAAATCTGGCTGTTTTTTTCATCATCTTTTGTGCTTTATTTGTGTACTAGTGTACTGTTGTTGTTTTTATCTGTTTGCAAATTGCTGTTGTTTTGCTAGTCCAGGAGATGGTAGAATATAAATAAATAATAATGAAATAAATAAACAAATGAACTGTATTTTAAAGTCAATATTCTGTCCCCTCAAAAACTAAAAAGTATGACCTTAATCTATATAAATGATGCAAATGAAGCAAACTAGGTTAATCCAGGGGTTTAAAATGGAATACTTTTGCATAGTTTTGCAAATAGTGTGAATTATTTTCCCTAGTGTCTCTAAATACTGAAAAATTGGGGAATCATTGGTCCAGATTAACAAATATAATTATGATTGATTTGGAGTTACTTTATTTTACTTACAGACCAATTCCCTGCATTTAAAAAAGCACTCACAGTGTTATATGATCACCCCCTCCAATCAACTTAAAACAAAACTACAGTACAATAAAACAACAATTAAAAGCCATAATAAATAGCAAAACATTAAAAACCAAGCAAAATGACAGAGCAAGGGATAAAGAAGAGTCAAAGACTCACCTACAGTGCTGCCATGCTGCCGTGCGTGCGGTGAAAGTGGAGGGGTGGGCAGGCCTAGTCCTTTCAAGGGGACCTAGAATGCCACCACTGCCATCATCCAGAAGGAGAAAGAACCAGCGACAGTTGCTGCTGATAAAGAGTGGTGGAGCCTCCCAAGACCACTAGGCTTTGGTAGCTGCTCAGCAATTCCTATCCTATGTAGGACTGCCTTTGAAGACTTCTCAGAAGCTTCTACTGGTACAAACTGCAGCAGCAAGACTTCTGTTCTGGGATCAGAAAATATAACTCAAGTGCTACATCAGTTATTTTGCTTCCAGTCCCAATCCCAACTTTGGGAATGTCAAGCCCTTGTTGGCCTTGGCCTCTCATACTGTGGATCCTCACTCAGGAGAAAAACAGGGTAAAAATATATAAATAAATACCTATTGAACCTAATTTCCCAGTACACTCCCATGTACCAGCTGCATTCTTCAGACAGCCTTCTCCTTGTGAAGTCTTCTCTCAGGACTATCTGTCTGGCACAAGTCAAGTCACAGGCATCTTATGTTGTAGGACTAGGCTTTTGGAATGGCTTACCAGAGAGAGCAAGGAGGGGGTCTTCTTTTTTTGCATTCAGGGAGGTGTATAAACATATTTTTTCAAAGGGCAAATGATTAGACAGTGAATTGTTTGGACAAATCTGGCTGTTTTTTTCATCATCTTTTGTGCTTTATTTGTGTACTAGTGTACTGTTGTTGTTTTTATCTGTTTGCAAATTGCTGTTGTTTTGCTAGTCCAGGAGATGGTAGAATATAAATAAATAATAATGAAATAAATAAACAAATGAACTGTATTTTAAAGTCAATATTCTATCCCCCAAAAAACTAAAATGTATGACCTTAATCTATATAAATGATGCAAATGAAGCAAACTAGGTTAATCCAGGGGTTTAAAATGAAATACTTTTGCATAGTTTTGCAAATAGTGTGAATTATTTTCCCTAGTGTCTCTAAATACTGAAAAATTGGGGAATCATTGGTCCAGATTAACAAATATAATTATGATTGATTTGGAGTTACTTTATTTTACTTACAGACCAATTCCCTGCATTTAAAAAAGCACTCACAGTGTTATATGATCACCCCCTCCAATCAACTTAAAACAAAACTACAGTACAATAAAACAACAATTAAAAGCCATAATAAATAGCAAAACATTAAAAACCAAGCAAAATGACAGAGCACATGTTAGCCATTTCAATGCTGGAGAATAGAAGGTTCCTTGTGATGGAATGTAGCCACTTTCCAAGGGAGTTGCTTTAGCTCAGAAGATCGGAGAAACTTAGTCCTTGGTGTCTCCATGTCATGAATCAAGGGCTGAGGAAAGCCTTGTTCCGATTGAGGCACTGAAGAAGTACTGCCAGTCAAGGTAGACAATATAAGCTAGATGGACCATTGGTCTCTCTTTGTATAAACAAGTTTTGATCTATTGGGAAAAAGTATTCCACAAACAGAGCACCACTACTGATAAAGCATTCCTTCTGGTTGCTGAAGTTAGCCTTCATCCCTCAGGCAATTTTGCCTGTTTGTGCATATTGTGGAAATGAATAACAGATTGTAAGGAATGCATTGGACATTTAAAGTATCCCATCTTTCCAAGAAGGGGATGTGGCTTTTGGTAAATTCAGTCTTGTGCCATAGTTTGTTTCTTTCTTTCTTTCTTTCTTTCTTTCTTTCTTTCTTTCTTTCTTTCTTTCTTTCTTTCTTTCTTTCTTTCTTTCTTTCTTTCTTTCTTTCATCTATCTATCATCTATCTATCATCTATCTATCATCTATCTATCATCTATCTATCTATCATCTAATTTATATTCTACCCTTCCTGTTGTGCTAGATGTCAGCTACATCAGAGACGTAGTGACCTATCTACATGGCAGAGTCTCCTTACTTGTCGGTAGCAAGTTGCTTTTGCTTTCAGCTTCTTCCTGATCCAAATTACAGACTGTTTTTGACCATGTGCCAGATATACACAAAGCAACCAGATGGCTTTTATTTACCACGCAGGTCCGACCCACCTCCTTCCTTGAGCTTCGAGCTGAAAGAATAACAGACACATGTCTCCGACAGTAAGCCTGTCATTAGAGAACATGATATTAGCACATTGCCATTTATTCCCTCTTTTAAGCTTAATTGAATGCTACAAAAACAACAAATCTAGTTAACTATTAACTTAATCATATGTACAGGTATTGAAAACACAAGCATGCATACATTTTGAAAGAGAAGATGTGCAAAATCAGTGTTCTACTGCACCTTAATGTATGTCCTCTTGACGGACAAAGAAAGGAATAAAAGATTTAGTAGTTTTGAAAGTGCACATTTGGTATAAATTTGAACAGTTCGACAAGAATTAAAACTCCATATAATTTCTGTGCCACTAAAGAAAACAGATCCACACAGTCTATGTTCCAAAGATATTAATCTCTGTACAATGTTTGCTTAGACATTGTAAATGTCACACCAATTTGCTATGGAGAAAGTTGTCGGGAGGAACATAGTCTATAGGGGGTTTTGACACATGCAACTTATTCCTGCTTTTCTTAGTGGTCAATCCACTAGCATTGGAATTGGGTTGAACATTGGTGTTTCGCACATCTGCACTCCCCCCACCTTTTTCCAGTTGCTACATTGGGTTATTTTCTAACAGACGTACCTTTTAAAAAAACAAGGTTTTTTGAGCAAGGGTGCTATTGTCATTGGTGGCATCACAGTGCCGCCATCCCCCCTTTATTTTATTTTCTTTTTTCGTGGATTTGTTCGAAAAGGGTTTGGCGTGCTCATGCATGAGAATTGCTATATTGTCCCTGTGGGAAAATGTGGGAAAATGTGGGAAAATATCCTCCACTCAGCGGTTCACCCCAGTATTTGGACACTGGGAACTGCAAACTGGTTTCTAAACATTTTCCTCTCAACAAGCAGCACACAAATGGAGAGGAGTCAATTGCTTCCCCATCTCATTAATTGCTTTCAAGTGGCCAGTACTTAATGTTTGGCTATGTAAATCTCTCTGGCGGGCTGAGAACAATGAAGCAGGCCAGCAGGGCACTCTGGGACAGTCCTCATCACAATCAGAAGTAATAACTAATAACCCTCCAGTCATAAAATAAATCAAATTGCACCCCCTGCCAAAAATAATAAAGGTGGGGGGGCACTAGATATCATGGCATTTTAAAAAACTAGAAAATCAAAGACTTGCCTACAGACTTGCCTATGCAAGCAAAACCATTCCATCTTTGGGGGGGGAGGCATAGCAAGAGAGACAAGTACAAAGGCAAAGGCAAACTGTTTCAAATGGCTACTGGGTCAGGTTGCCAGGTCTGTGTTGGAAAATACCTGGAGACTTTGGGGGTGGATCCAGGAGAAGGTGGGGTTTGGGGAGGGGAGGGGCCTCAGCATGGTACAATGCCATAGAGTCTGCCCTTCAAAGCCTCCATTTTCTTGAGGGGAGATGATCTCTGTCAGCTGGAGATCAGTTGTAAAAGCAGGATACCTCCAGGCCCCACCTGGAGGCTGGCAACCCTACTACAGGAGGCTGGTTCTGTGACACACTCCAGAGCAGCAGTTTATATTGACCCCCTTTCTTGGCTTCTGTTATTAAAAGTTCAACCATCCCAATGCTCCCAATGTGCCATTAACATTTAAAAAAACTATTTGCCCTGACTTGGATAGCCCAGGCAAGCCCGATCTCATCAGATCTCAGAAGCTAAGCAGGGCCAACCCTGGCAAGTACTTGGATGGGAGACTTCCAAGGAATACCAGGGCTGGGACACAGCGGTAGGCGGCAAACCACCTCTCTGAATGTCCTTGCCTCCCAGACTCATTAGGGGTTGCCAGAAGTCAGCCATGACTTCCAGGCATATGTCCGCGCGCGCGCGCACACACACACACACAAATACAACATACTATTCACGGCCTGCCGTGGCACCCTAAGTGAGTAACTCCATTGGCTCCCTCAGCACCACGGGGAAGCTGCCACCCACTGTCCTCCTTCCCCCTACACCACGGAGAAGCCACTGCTGCACTCCCTCCTCCTCTCCCTCACATCATGGGGAAACCATCCCCACTCACATCACACTCACTGCAGCTGCGGCTTGGTACAGTGCCATCTCTCCAACATGGGTGTATTGGGAGGTAAAAAACAACTCTGGAAAAGGGCCCAACGCCTGGCCTGGCCATGGCCCTGACCCCAGTGAAGGGAAGGAAGGAAGGAGGAAGAAGGCCCTTCTAGCCCCCCCACCTCGCTGAAGGTGGGAAGGAGCAGGGTCACTGTGGGCTTCCCACTGGGCCAGGGGTGCCACTCATGACTGCCACTTGCCATGGCAGGCCAAATACCATGGGTGGGTGGGGCGGCGACAAGGCTGGTTTAGGTACCATCCACCTCTGGTGCCGTAACGGCAGGCTCCGTAACTATTCACACCACACTAGATATGGTGCACATCTCATTTCTACATGCAATGTCAAACCGCTAATTTTTTAAACAAAATCAAATGGGCAGTATGCCACCTGGCCATCCCCCCCCCCCAGTTCATGGTACAACTCTAGAAGAGGGTATGTCTGTAACTCTCTGCCCGCCCCCAGCATATACACATTTGAGTCCTCTGGGAAAAACGTACTTGTTGAAACTCACAACTGATATATGAATTCCATAGGTGCAGATAATGAGAGTACTGATATATATGAAATTGTAGATATTTGTGCATCCTAAAAGACAAATACTATCGTTTGTCGGTAGTTTCAGAGGGTAGCCGTGTTGGTCTGCAGCAGAACAATTAGATTCGAGTCCGGTAGCAACTTAGAGAGCAACAAGATTTCCCGGGTATAAACGTTCAAGACTCAAGACTTCTCTTCGTCGGATGAAGGGACTTTGGCTCTCGACAGCTTATACCCTGAAAATCTTGTAGGTCTCTATGATACTACTGGATTCAAATCTAATTGTTCTACAGTTTGTAGATCTGTTTCTGCAGAATGTTGCTCCTGAAAAAATGGTAGTCTGCATCCCATGACAGAACATTAGTGTTTCTAGGTATTGGCAAGAACAGGAAGGCACTGCATTTCTGTTGTCATTTCAGAAGTAAAGTAAAAAATCTTGCAAATGCCATGAAGATCTTTAAGCCAAAGGAACATCAAGAATTGTAATGGAATATTTAAGTCCTATAATATGAAATCAAAGGCAATGCCTTCTCAATAGAGGCTCAAGCCTTACCAATGTGCTGTAGGAATAGAGAATTCAGCTGAAAGAACAAAGGCAGAGAAGATACAAGGATCTCCAACAGGGATTGCTTGAGCAAATGTTCCCAAGCCACAGGTTTTTGATAGTGCTGTTATTGATAATTTATTTATTTATTTATATTTCGATTTATATACCGCTGCTCTGACTGCAGCTTCGGCTTATGTCCCTTAGGCTCTGCTGCGCTGCGTTATCGCGCCGTCACAGCTCCACCTCCATCCGTCGTCGCCGCATTCTTGGATCGCCACTGCTCCGCCGCCATTACTGCAGCCGCCAACACTCCTGGCACAGACCATCAGGAGGAGGGTGCCCCTTGCCACCTAAGGGCAGTTACCCATTTGTCTACTCGTGAGTACACTTTCGAGCCGCTGGGTAGGCGGGAGCTGGGACTAGGGCCAGGAGCTCACCCTGGCCGCAGTGGGTCTCGAACAACCATAGTGGCTGTTCACTAGTGTTGTTACTGCAGGCATCGAACTGCCTGCACCACCGCTCCCTAATATTGCTGTATTCCCCTTTTCATTAAAATGTATACAGAAAATTGTCAGAGTTGCACATTATATCACATAAACACAGTTGGTGTTTACTGGATTAACATCTTGGACAATGAGAATGTCTCTAAAACTTTAATACCCCCCAAAATCAGATTAAGCTGCCCTCTCCCGCACTCCCATCTTTCGTCTATAACATGCTAGAAGCTGAGCTTTGCAGAGATAATGCAACTGATACTTTTATATTGTAACTATATACTGTGTCATCATGGGAGAATTTGATTTTTTTCCTCCAAATACATTATTTACTGGATTTTACAGGCAATGTATTCATTTGTTGTCACTTGTCCAAGAGAGGAATACAATTTGGGGCTGAGCCTGAGAAACAGCAGTTATAGTATAGCAACATTTAGATGCAACAAGAAAACAGTGGATATTCTAAACCAGAGGTGGATATAATGGAAGCCAAGAAGCCCTGAGCTGCACCAGCTAAGGCAGCCTTGGCATGGATGTTGAAATCCCTGGAGAGTGAAACCCTCAGGCTCTTCAACATCATGTCCAGGACCACTGCAAGCAGCTCAGGTAGGGGAGGGGAAGAGTGAGGGTGGCAGATGTCAGCTGACGCTGCCATGGCTTAGAATGTGTTGGGGGTGGAGGCCTGGGACTCGCTCATCTCCCTCCTTTCCTCCCTTCTCCGCTGCAGCCACTTATCTAGGCAGGTTTCCTTGGAGTGGCAGCACCTCCTTCCTCTCCTTTTCCTGCTGGGAAGCTAACATCCCTGCTTTAGCCTGGCTGCAGGGTGTCTGCTTATTGGCTAGGTAGTATCAGGGGGTCTCCTTTAAAGGGGGTATATGCTCTAGGGCCCACGCTTCCCCCGCCATTCTTGACACAAGGTGTCTCATGTAATTTCTCCCTCAATAAATTGAATCTGCTGACTTCCGGTTTGTGGATTGGCAATGGTGATCGCTCTCCCCGGACCTCGGGGGAGTGATTAGCACACCATCAGCATGGAGGGGTGCCACCTCAACTGGCATCCCCATGGAGCCTTTGTGAAAGGCTCCAGGCCAGAGGGCTTTGAGGGCTTTCCTCTTCAATGGCTTGTTGCTGGAGAATCGAAGCTTCCCTCCACTCTGACGGTCCTGCCAATGTGTGGCCTTTAGGCACGAGCTAATTTTACCGGGACAAGCATGGGAGATAGAGCGGAATAACAATTGAAGTGAGCGAGGTCAGAGATATGACCAACAATGAACTTGAGTTCTAAGTAAATGGACTATTTGATAATCAGATCACACACACCCCCGTGGGAAAAGCGGAGCGCAAAGACAGATAAACGTATCAAAGGGGGAGCGGGAGGAAATAAACAGTGCGTGTATTTTGAGAGACTTACTTGAGCGCAGACAGCAAAGTGACGAGTTCTTCGAGCCCCGGTGAAGCGGTTTGAAATTGTAAACAAAGTTGAAAAATGGCGGCATCCCGAGGAAAGTTTAAAGCAAAACTGGGTAGCAAGAGCCCGAGGCCGGAAGAGGGAGCTGACGTCATGAAGATGTTAGCGGATATGCTCAAGCCAATGATCGAGCAACTCAATGGTATTAACCAGCAACTGACCTTGTTAAATCAAAACTTCACTTTACAATAGCGCCAGCTGGCAGAAACGGAAAAGAAAGTGGAGCATGTAACTGAAAACGGTACAGAGATGGACACCGCAAGTAAGAAGATGAAGAAAAGAATGGGAGAAGTTGAAATAAAACAAAATCTCCAAGAAAATCGTTTGTTACAGCTGCAAATGGAAAAGGCCAATATGATTCTCAGGTTCCAGGGAGTTCCTGAAACAGAAAAACTTCAGCAACTCCACTGAAATTCAGGAATACAATCATCAAGACTTTAAAAGACATTCCATTTGAAATTCGTCAAAAGAGGAAGAGCTACAAGGATTTAACCTCTTTTCTTCAAACAAATAAAATTCAGTAGCGGTGGGCGATCCCTGAATGTGTCATCTTTAAAATCAATGATAAAAGGGAGAAGATAGACTCCATCTTTAAAGCCAAAGAATTCCTGAGACGTCAGCTGGGATCGGGGGAAGAATCTAAAGATGAAGAACACTGACTCAGCTGCCTCGGGAACGGATGAGGACTCTGCAGCAGAAACAGGTGCGGGAGTAATGAAAGCTGTATATGACTTTAGAGATAGAAAGCCGAAGTAAGGGCAGAAAGACTCTGATAAATGGCTCTTTGAAATAAAGAAGATGCTCAGAAAGTTCTCTCATAATAACTAACTCACTAATATAGAAGCTGTGAAAAACAAGAACTCTACAAGTATATTGTTTTACTAACACTTTGAATATTAATATTTAATTTAATACGGATGTGATCTCCCACTCTTGGGTTTTTAGTTAGTGTGGGTATCTTTCCTTTATCCATAGATGTAGTTCCCCTTCCTATATTTTTCTTTGTAGTTTTGTAGTCTCATTAAAAAAATAATAATAAAAATACCCCTCCGGGGGTTTCAAAAATAAAAATAAATAAATTGAATCTGCTGAAGATCCTGGTGTTGAGTGTGATTGACTGAGAACACTGACAAAGTGTCAGAAATCTTTTCTAGCCTCTGCTCGTATCTCTCTACCCCAAGATGAGCAGTGAGGAGGAACCTGTTACACCGACAATTACCGTGGAGCAGGTGCCGGTGACCATGGCTCTGCAAACAACCACGACCCCGGCCACTACGCACCAGGGGTTGGTGCCGACCACCAGGGCATCGTTATTGGGAGTGGAAGGGGGTGCAATACCGCGGCTCCCTAAGGACTCATCTACCCATAGGTGATGGGGGTGTTCAAGGCAAACACCCAGGAGATGTGGATGCTCACGCCGGGCCCTGGCAGCATGAGCTGGTATGACAAGCCCAAAAAGGGGGCACAATGCTGGAGTGGGGCCAAGGAGGGCGGCTGGGAAGAGAGACTGGCCCAGATCAAGGAGATGCAAGCGCGCATGAAATGGGCTCTTGAAGACCTACTGCTGGATGTCCTGAGACTGGTGGCCCAGGTGGTCCAAGATGAACTGAGATTGCAGCGTCCTGCACTGGCTCCACCATCCCAGCAGCCGCCCGCACTCCCTCCCCTTGGGCCGCTGGGGGACCAAGCACCACAACCCCTGCTGTTGGCCCCGCAAGAGCAACGTTCGATGGCAGCCCGGAGAAGCTGGCATTCTTTGTGGTGCAGGTAGAGAAGTTTGTCACATACTGAGGCCACCTGTTCCCTACAGAGGAGTGGAGAGCGGATTACATTGCTTCTAAGATGCGGAATGGGGCGGCAGATTGGTACATCAGCTTGCACAATGCCCAGGGGCCCGAGCTACATAAAGTGAATGAGTTCATGTGGGCACTGCAGACGCAGTATGAAGACCCCATGGAAAGCGAGAAGGCCCGAAACTACTTGTGGTCCTTGAAGCAAGGGAAGAGAACGGTGTGGGAGTACACCAAAGATTTCAAGTACCACGTGGCCAAGGTCCAGGGGTGGCCAGATGAGGTACTGGCTGAACAGTACTGCCTAGGCTTGCACTCAGAAATCCGTGAGACCATCCTCCAGAGTGTGCACCCCATATCGTTAAATACTTGGATGCACAAGGAGGCAAATGTTGAAAGCTGGCGGCAAATGATTCAGATCGATAATGCCGCCCAGCCGCGGGGTGTGTGTGTGCGCCCCCAAGACTAAACCTCCTAAACCCAGGGAGGGGGTCCATGAGGTGCAGATGAAGCAAGGGCTATGCCTTCGATGTGGGGAAGCAGGCCACTTTGCCGCTACCTGCCCCGGGGTTTCTGCCTCAGCTCCAGCCAAGAAGGAGGCAGAGAAGAAGTGCCTGGACACCCCTGTGAGGAAGACTACCGCCAAGCTGAAATTCCAATGTGCCCTGCAGATGAACATCCTGGAGGGGAGCACTAAGACCAGTAGCGAGGATGACGAGGAGCCGGCGGGAAAAGCCCAGGACCTGCTGTAAGAGGCGTGGAGTGGCAGGTCCCTAACCAACTGGCGCCAAAGACAGTGAGCAATTACCCCCCCTTCTTTGTGACTGTGACTGTCATAAGCCCCGAGATGGGAACTCATGTACAGGTGCGAGCCCTGATATTAACCCCTCATTGGTCACGGGGTTGGGGGTCAAGGTGACCTGGCTCCCGGAACCTATTGTTTTCACTCAGATGGATGGCTCCACCATGAAAGAGCCGTGCAAATTTGAAACGGTCCCGTTGCGGATGGGGGCGGGCAACCATTGGGAGCACTGGATGTTTGTTATTACTCTGACTGCTCAGTTTCCCCTAGTCCTGGGCAGCCCATGGCTCCATGACCATAATCCTTACATACTGTGGGGCGAAGGGAAAGTGTAGTTCATTGCCCCTAAGTGTCAAGAGCATAGCTGGAAGGATGAGTGTGGAGCGAGACCCCCTGATGAACCCCTGCGGGCTTATTTAGAGCAGGAGGAACTCTCTGCCATACCCCCCCCCCCGAGTATCGGGACCTGGCCAGGATGTTTGAGGAAGAGGAGGCAGATGAGTTGCCCCCTCACTGGAACTCTGACTGTACCATCGAGCTGCTACCTGGCCACAAGTTGGCAAAAGGGAAGCTATATGCGATGAGCCCGGGGGAGAGGGTGCAGCTGCGGAAGTTCATCAATAAGAACCTGGCACGGGGCTTCATTTGGCCAGCTTCTTCCCCTTTTGCGGCCCCCATGCTTTTCTGGAAAAAGAAAGATGGGGGTCTCCAGCTGTGTACGGACTACCGGGGCCTGAACGCAGTGTCCGTGACCAATGCTTACCCATTACCCCTCATCAAGGATCTCTTGGCAGAGGCGACCAAGGGAAAAATATTCACTAAGTTATACCTCCGGGACGCGTATTTCCGTGTGCGCATCAAGGAGGGGGATGAGTACAAAACAGCATTCAACACCCCGCTGGGGCAATTTGAATATAGGGTGATGCCCTTCAGGTTGCAAGGGGCTCCCAGGGTGTTCATGAACCTGATCAATGAAGTGTTCCACAAGTACCTGTTTAGGGAGGCCTGTTTGCTAAGTTATCCAAATGTGAGTTCAGCTGCACTGAAGTCGACATTCTTGGCTATCACATTTCCCCCTGAGGCCTAGAGATGCACCCTGAAAAAGTTAGAGATGTGTTGGGGTGGGAGGCGCCTCGGACAAAGCTCCAACTCCAATCCTTCCTCAGATTTGCGAATTTTTATCATACCTTCATCTCGAACTTCGCACAGGTTAGCTTACCCCTCACGGACCTGTTAAAAACCAAGGGCAAGGGTCCAGAGGCCACCAAGCTGGGAGCCTGGTTAGCCTGGACTGGGGAATGTCAGACTTTCGAATGGCTAAAAGCATTATTCACCTCCGAGCCTGTGCTGGCACATCCAGATGAAAACAAAAAAAATATTGTGGAGGTGGACGCATCCGACGTGGCCATGGGTGGGGCTATCTTACAGGAGGGGCGGGATGGAAAATTGCACACTCTTGCATATGTGTCTTGCAAATTCAATGCCACAGAACAAAACTGGTCAGTATGGGACAAGGAGGCGGGGGCGATTAAATTAGCTCTCTCAACATTGGATGGAGGGGAGGCTTCCGGTCTATGGCGACACGCAGGCAGACGCATCTCCTGGACACTCCGGGGATGTAAACGGCACACCGACGTGTGGGAGGGGGTCCGTCGAGTCACGACCCCCCTGGAGCCTTCGTAAAAGGCTCCCAGCCAGGGGGCTTTTGGGGGGCGACCTCTTCGATGGCCGAAAGCCGGATAATTTAGGCGCCCCTCCACCCTGAAGGTCCTGCAGCTGAGTGACCCCATGGTACGAGTGCTGCTGACCGGGTCAAGCATTGGAGATCAGGCGAAATAAATGAAGACCAGCGAGGCTGAATGGCCAACAATGAACTGTGAGTTGTGTTAAAGTGAACGATATAAAAAGAAGCTGCCCCCCCCTAAAGAGTGAGGGGAAAGCGAGCGGGGGAGGGATTCCTCCCAAACGCATAGACAAAACATGGAAGGAAAGAGGGGGGGAGCAGAAAAATAAGCAATTAAAACTGTTTTAAGAGACTTACCAGAGCGTAGAAAAGCGTTTGGGTGAATATCAGAGACTTTAGCAACTTTCTTGAAAAGTAAACAAATCCAAAAAGATGGTGGGGAAGAAATCGGAGAAAGAGAAGCAGTTAAAAACGAAAGTAGGGGCCAGTCCTCGAATGGAGGAGGTCACTGAGCTCTCAAAACTTTTGGCTGACTCCCTGCGCCCCCTGCTGGACGAGATCACTGGCATTAAACAACAACTGTCAGTAATTGGGCAGAGTGTGATAGAGCAGCAGATTCAACTGACACAAGCCTTAAAAGCAACAGAGCGAATGGGAGAGAAGGTGAAGGAAATGGACGTATCTACTAAAAAAGTTAAGAAAAAAGTGCAAAAGCTGGAAATGAAGCAAGTTACAGAAGAGTCAAAGCTTTTACAGCTACAAATGGATAAAGCAAATTTGGTCCTACGGTTCCAAGGGGTCCAGGAAAATGTAGGATAGTGGGTTTTGGCCACTGTGTGACACAGAGTGTTAGACTGGATGGGCCATTGGCCTGATCCAACATGGCTTCTCTTATGTTCTTATATGTTTTTATGTTAAATGTCCTCTGAAATGTGCTCTTGAGAGATGACAGATGCCCCCCGCCCACAATATAAGGAGGGAGCTGGAAGTCTGCTGCAGGAAAGGGAATTGGTGAAAATCCCTTCCTTTTCATCAGCAGAAATGATCCAACTTCATCTGTAGTGCCCAATTTGTTTATTATACATGTATTAAAGAATGATCAGAAACACAAAATAAGTTATTCCAGTTATGGCTGGAGCTTATTGGTTCTATTGTTTCCCAGTTATTTACATTTGGACCCATTTTTAACTGATGTTTATGTAAGCATGGTACATTGTGATCACCAGCAGATATCAGAAGTGGATTATCCTTGGTAATAGTTTTACGGAAAAGAAAAAGTTCCGTTCTCTTAAACGATAAAATTCAGGATAGGTATTATTGTGGACTACTGATTTATTTATTTACTAGGAATAAGGCCTGTTGTAGACCGTTGGGGGCGGGGTGTGTGGCCTTATGACACACTTCTGGTGATGTCAGGGGGTGTGGCCTTATGACACACTTCCGGTGATGTCAGAGGGTGTGGCATATGCTAATGAGTTATGCTAATGAGTTCCCCTAACTCTTTTTCTACGAAACGACCCCTGGTTAGGAGAATTATATATATATAAGATATTTATTTATATTTTAGATTTATAAATTGCCCAATCTCTGTGTAGACAGGGCTTTGGGCGATGTACAACAAAAGTTATAATCAAGTACCACAAGTAAAAATCCATAGATTCAATAAATACATTCAATAAATTCTTAAAATAGTCTCAAGATGACATAATTAATCTGATCCTTAGAAACCCGTTCTGGACCGTGTCACCACCTTGCAGGCAGGGCACAAGGAGGGAAAGATGAAAAAGATGGAAGAACTGGGGAGGGTGCCAGCTATGATGGAAAAACTGTTGCTGCCCTCAATCAAAAGCCTGGAGGAACAGCTCTGCCTTATAGGCAGGTTGTTCTCAGCAGAGTGTAATGCCTCCTGGGGACAGAGGAGACAGTCCCAAAGATATGTGAGTCCCAGACCGCTCAAGGCCTTGAAGGTCAGAACCAAAACCTTGAACCTGACTCGGCACTCCACTGGGAGCCAGTGTAGCTGGTGTGGGAGAGACAACTTTATCTTGAGTCTCTGACTTGTGGCCTTTATATACATCACAACTTGGTAAAGGAGAAAAAAACGTGTCCTTCCATGCCTCGGTGGGAACTGGAAATGAGAATTGTTGTATCCTTCAGAAGTGCAATACTGATTAATATGTTTGAATCATCTTCTTGGATCCTCATAAAGACCCTTTCTCTCTACAGAATCTGTGCCTCTGTCCTGACCTTTGTTCGGTTTGGATTCATGCTGCATCTTATCAGCCATGCCCTATGTCGACCTAGAGCTAGAAGTTACCTAGAGTGGTAGCACCGCTGAATGTGGTCATAAATGCACTTTAGTATATCGCACCGCCATCGTTATATCAACTGTTTTAAATTGTTTATTATGGATTTTATATTGAAATGTATATTGTTTTATTGGTTTTATGTGAGCTGCCCTGAGCCTGCTTCGGCGGGGAGGGCAGGGTAAAAGTTAAAATTTTGTTAAAAGTATCTCTACTCAAAAGTAAATCCCAATGAATGGGATTTACCCCCAAGCAAGTTTGCATATGGTTGCCATCTTATTTATTTATTTACTTATTTGATTTGTATACTGCCCTCCCCCCAATTGGGTCTCGAGGCAGTTAACAACCAGTTATAATATATTTTCATAAATACTATAATATGTATATACAAATAAGATTAAAACAATAAAAACAGCCATAATTGTCTAATCAGGTGGCGTAGGATATTCCATATCCTACTCGAGTGGGGTGGGAGATGGGGAGGCCAGGCTTCATGGCAGACCATTGCTGTCCTGAACTGTAGGCCTGGCAGAACATCTCTGTCTTAAACGGGCCCTGCAGAACCGCATTAGGTCCTGGAGGGCCCAGATGTCAGTAGGCAGAGAGTTCCACCAGGCTGGTGCCAGAGCTGAGAAAGCCCTGGCTCTGGTTGAGGACAGCCAGATATCCTTTGGGCCAGAGATCTTGAGGAGGTTCTTATCTCTAGAGTGTAATGCCCTTCGGGGGGTATATAAGGAGAAGTGGTCCCAAAGATACGCTGGTCCCAGACCATTTAGGGCGTCAAAGGCCAGTACCAGAACCTTGAACCTGATCTGGTACTCAACATGGAGCCAGTGCAGCTGGCGAAGCACTGGTTGGAAGTGTGCTGTTGACGGGGTCCCAGTAAGGACCTGCACCACTGCATTCTGGACAAGCTTTAATTTCTGGGTCAGTCTCAACGGCAGCCCTGCATAGAGCTTGTTACAGTGGTCTAGCCTGGAGGTGACTGTAGTAAATTATTGTTCCACAGTGATTTTGTGGGGTGTGATGAAACCTGTATACATAGAGAAATGCTGGGGACAGGGAAAACTCAGCATTGGGATTCGTTCATGCCATACAGTTCTGTGTATAATATGAAGTACCATTGACATCCTGTTCCTTGGTGACTCTGCAGTTGAGTCTAATGATACATTATCTATTCCTAATTAAGAGTCAAGTGGGTCACAATTGCCATATGAAGGGCATAATAAGGATGAATGGAGATAATCAAGCAATTGTTTTTAAGGCATAAAGATAAAAGTCTGGATTTAGAGATTTTACAGCTCTATGTAACTCACTGCCGTCCCCTTAGCATTCAGTCCATTATTCCACATAGGAACTAGGCTTCCGGGGCACCTTATTCACAAGAGTTTTAGCTTTCTCAGCCTCTGTTCTCATCCCACTTGGATTTACATATCATCCCACCTACTCTAAATTGTATGCTACTCCTCATACACATAGAGAGTTGCCATTCCCCAGTTTGGGGGGGATCCCCTGGTTTTGTGGGTTCCTGCACACTGCCGGCCAGCAGGCTGTCAAGAGGAAATCCCCTCCAAAGAGTGACATCCATGGATGTGCTTATGTCCGCCAAAAGTGACATAGGCATGTTGGTAACGTGGGTGGGGTAACACTGGTTTTTGGCCAAAACTCTATGGTTTGAGGCTGATTTTACCATAGAGTTTTGCCCAAAAACCAGAGCGTTGCCCCAACGTCACCAACGTGCCTACTAGGGAAAGGGAGGGCCCAAAAACCAGAGCATTGCCCCAACGTCACCAACATGCCTACTAAGGTAGGAAAAGGGATTAACATTCCCTCCTGTACCATTTCCCAAACCAAAAATGCCTCCCTGGGCTGCTTTATAGAGGCAACCACAGTATGAGTGCCTCTCTTTTCCCCCTGCCATAGTATAGAATACCTAGAATGTGGTCGTTCAGGCAAATGGTACAGAAGAAGAATGAACAGTGTTGTGGCCTTGATATATGTCATCACCACAGCTGCTTTTGAAGGCCAAATCATACATCTGGAGTTCTAGTAACAAAACTCCAGTGTCTCTTGTAGTTTCTCAGATAAAGAAATTTTAAGGATGCAGATGCAGCAAGACAGTGCGCTCCTAAGCAGCATGAAGCCCCTCTAAGTCCACTGAAGTCAGTGGGCTTAGAAGGGTGTCACTCTGTTCAGGACTGCATTACAAAATGCTCGCCCACTGGTTTCAGTGTTTTCCTATACATGAGCTATAGAAGGCTGTGCATTTCAAACTGTGGCCATGCATCTAAACAACCTTTAAGTGTTGTCACCAAAAGCCAGCCCGGCAGTCATCTGTATTTGCCCAGGGCCAAAGCTGTTCTACGATTTCACATTCCTCTCTAAAAGGCTCTGAGAGGATCTGCTGCTCCTGGCCAGGATGCCCGCTGAGATCCTCACCTAGTTAGTTCTGCTTGACCTCCCACTTGACTCTGCTACACCTCAGCGCTGAACTCCTTTCAGGTCTCCACTTGGGAGTGTTGAAGTGTTGGCCCTGCAGTCCCCTGTGCAAGTGGCTGGCAAAATGGGTGCACGGGAGACAGAGGTCACATTTCTGCTGCCACAGATAATTTCCAGCCCCCACAGGCATGCTGATCTAAAGGTGAAGAACGGGGTCAAGATTTTAGATAAACAGAGTGAGTGTTCCAGAGAGCATGCTTATGTCTGAGTCCAAATGCCATCACTTAAACATCTCAGTTTCAGCCTGGTGTCAGCAAGCAGAGGAAGCTTCCTTTGGATTTCAGCGTGAGTTTTTGGATGCTCAGATGGCAAGAGTGAAAAAAAGGCTGAATTGGGTCTTTTTTAAATCTGTAAAAATGTGCAGTAGAGAAATGCCTCCCCACATAAAATGCTGATTTCAGACTGCTCCAATAGTATCATTTAGCAACAACACCCTAAAATGCCTTCAGGCATCACCTGACAAATATATAAATATTTGGGGCAGATATTTAGGTTTATGCTCCCCCCCCATTCCTACCCTGGGAGCATGGTATAGTGGTTAGACTGGACTAGGATCTGGGAGAGCTAGGTTTGACTCCTCACTCTGTCATGGAAACTTGCTGGTAACCTCCAGTCACCTACTCTCAGCCTGGTTTTGGGGCAAAAACCCTACAGTAGAAGCCATTTTTTACCATAGCTTTTGACCAAAAACAAGAGCGTCACCGTGACATCACAATGTGATGGTCACTTCCGCCACAAGCTGGGAGTGACATCACCACATCACAGGCGATGTAGCCTGGGCCTCCCTCCCTGTTAAGTCCCCACCTTCCCCCGCCAGTTGCAACCCTAGGGTTGTTCTATGGGTAAAATGAAATAGATGACAACATTGTCATCTGCTTTAAGCCCCCATTAGGAAGAAAGGCAGGGTATCAGTGAAGTAAATAGAACCGTTTAAGACTCAGAAAATTGTGTGTTACAGACCTCTCGAGACAGTAACACTAAAAAGAGAATCACACACCTGAATGCATCCTTGTGTCAAATATGCTCTACCTCTGGAAAACTAACCTGCCAGAGGAAAGAGTTCCAGCCTGGCCTTCTCTCAGAGGTGCTAGCTGTCCACCTGCAGAGAAAATTGTTCCACATAGTGAGATCCTCAGGCATGCCACTTCTGCCCACTGAGCATATGACGTCTGAAAAAATGTTGTATTGAATGGTATTCCTGAATGGGCAGTTTAGCATCTTCTAACAGAAAGGGGATAGCCAGATGCAAATATGGCACCTGGTCCGCTCTTTTTCTTCTCCATTAATTCTATGCTGTGCAATCCACTTTATTTGAAAAATTTATGATCAAATCCTTCATAAGATGTCACCCCTACACAAGTGCTGAACTCTTTGGGGAGACTTACTACTAGTTGCTTCAGCAGCACCACTTACCACATGCAAGGTGAAAGGAAATTTGCAGGAGAAACAGGAACCCAGGGAAGAGCAGAAGGCCTAGTTCAAAGAAAGGCTATAAATAATATGAATGCAAACAGCACAAAATAAAACCAGGAAGAACTGTTCTGTGTTTACCTGAAAGTTGTGCTTGTCATTTTCTAACATGGCTATGAAGGAAGGTGCTTACATGGCCAACTGCCATACAACACATACTAGGGCATTTATCCCAGATGTTGCTACCAGCAGTGCAGTTCTGTCTTTGTTACTGGTTGCCCAGTTTCCCATTTGCTGTAATAGTTAAAGTGTTAGTTTAAGATCTAGTTAGTTTAAGATCTAGAAGGCCCTGACCTGGATAGCCCAGGCTGGCCTGATCTCAGCAGATCTCAGAAACGAAGCTGGGTCCACCCTGGTTAATATTTGGATGGGAGACCTTCAAGAAAGTCCAGGGTTACAACACAGGTGCTGCAGCAAGCTGCCCCGAACGTTCCTTGCTTTGAAAGCCCTACGTGGTCACCATACGTTGGCTGCAACTTGATAGCACTTTCCACCACCAAGATCTGGGAGACCTGGGTTCACTGTGCCATGAAGCTTGTTGAGTGACCTTGGGCCACCCACTCTGAGCTTAAAAAGTTGTGCTTGTCATTTTCTAACATGGCTATGAAGGAAGGTGCTTACATGGCCAACTGCCATACAACACATACTAGGGCATTTATCCCAGATGTTGCTACCAGCAGTGCAGTTCTGTCTTTGTTACTGGTTGCCCAGTTTCCCATTTGCTGTAATAGTTAAAGTGTTAGTTTAAGATCTAGTTAGTTTAAGATCTAGAAGGCCCTGACCTGGATAGCCCAGGCTGGCCTGATCTCATCAGATCTCAGAAGCGAAGCTGGGTCCACCCTGGTTAATATTTGGATGGGAGACCTTCAAGGAAGTCCAGGGTTACAACACAGGTGCTGCAGCAAGCTGCCCCGAACGTTCCTTGCTTTGAAAGCCCTACGTGGTCACCATACGTTGGTTGCTACTTGACAGCACTTTCTACCGCCAAGATCTGGGAGACCTGGGTTCACTGTGCCATGAAGCTTGTTGAGTGACCTTGGGCCACCCACTCTGAGCTTAAGTGCCTTCACAGGGTTGTTGTGAGAGTACAACAGAGGGAGGGAGGTTGATGCATGCTGTCCTGAGCTCCTTGAGGGAAGGGTTGGATAAGAATGCTCCAAATACATAAAATATGCTACACAAGCTCTCTGTTGTATCCTTCAAAGAGGGAAATGGATTGTCTTCCTCAGGGGTCGTTTCGTAGAAAAATCCCCCCCGAAATGACCTCTGGTCTTCCTCTACACCTCTGATTTAAAAAACAGACTATTACAATTCACTTGCTGCAACTGTTCTGTTCCCTGTAACTTTCAGTTTTAAGTGTGCTACTGGGGTGTCCTTTCTAATGCCGTTTAATCTTTTTAGCTATGATTTTCTTGTGATCACAACAGCTGCTTTCCTTTTGTAAGGAAGGAGGGCTTACAAATTCTCTCCCATTGTAAGCTTGAGCAAAATGCTTCAATTTCTCACAGGCATCTCTCCCAACACCTGACAGCAGACTTTCTCTACATGGCACACAATGTGATATCCTGCATGTGAGTCATTGTGACATGATGCCAGACAGAACTGCCTTCTCTTTCTTTGTAACCAGCCTGGTTGCTGCTGCTTGTCCTGTCCAGTTACAAGGCTACGGGGGAGAAAGCCTCAGACACGCAGATGTTGCACTGTGTAAAACGATGATGGGAGAGGAAACAACAGAGACAGAGGAAATGGGAAAAGACAATGATATTCACGCAAACTGGAGGGTCGGGTCGGAACTAGACAAACAAATAAATGGGCTGAATAAACAACAAATAAGACAAGAGAAAATAGAGCTGAGCCTGGAATTTCCTACATGAAATTGTTTCAGGTGAATAAAATTATTCCTGGCTTTTGCTCCTAAGGCACGTTCACCCATATAATTCTTTAATATATATCGGTGTACTCTTCTGCAAGCTCATTAGCTAGTTGGTCCCCTATCAACGCTCCACACAGCTGACAGGACGTTCAGGCTGCACATGCCACATGGTGAATCCCCATTTCCATTAGGTTTTCATTGTGCATTTTTGATAGGCATTCAACACTAGATCAGATTGGGACCACAGAAAATTGTCCCAAGGGTGTGCTGTTCAGCAATATCTGAACTGTTGACTCTCACATGTTCCGTGCAGGTGGGAGAAAATAGAACAGCGATGCCTAGAACAGGCTTGTGCAGCTGTGGTCCCATCAAGCCAAATGCAGCCCATAATTGCCAAAATGGGAGGACTAGCAAATACCTAGCAGGCCACAACATACAGCTGTTAGAGTGCAGCTGGTTTGGTTGGGCACAAGTTACACAGTTGAGCAATCCCATATAGTATCAATATCCTATGAGTGACCTATGTTCTGTTCTTGCTCAGCGCTGCCTATAATGACTAGCTTGGCCTCACATAGAGTTGTTTGCCAGCCCCAAGACTGAGATCCTTTAACTGGGTACACCAGAGGAGCAGGGCCCAGTGTTCCCTCTGAGCTGAGCTGGTGCGAGCTAGCTCACAGTTTTTTAGCCTCCAGCTTACACATTTTTGTCTTAGCTCAAGAAGGATGGCTCCAGAGCAAACTAATGTATGCAGTAGCCAAATCACTCGCTCACAACTTTAATGCCAGTAACTCACAAAGGAGAATTTTTGCTCACAAGACTCCACAGCTTAGAGGGAGCATGTGCTCATACCCAGGGGTCTTGTTGTAGAAAAAGAGCTGCCGGAGCTCATTAGCATAACTCATTAGCATAACTTATTTGCATATGCCACGCCCCCTGACATCACCGGAAGTGACAGAAGGCCACTTGTCTACCTCAGTTTAGAGACTATAATAGTCTATCACATTTTAATCCCTCATTTCCTCCAAGGAGCTCAGAGATTCCTTTCTGTCTTCACAACAACTCTGCATGATAGGTTAGGCTGAGAGAGAGTGACTGGTCTAATGTCACTCAATGAGCTTCGTGGCTGAATGGAAATTTGGACCCAGGTCTCCCCAACTCTCGTCCAATGCTCTCTCTACTACACCATACTGTCTCTTTGGCTATTGTTCTTGGGATAATGAACTAGCCGTTGCTGCGTATTCACAGAATCATAATGGGAAAAGGTTGGTGAAAGAGTCTGTTTCTGCTAAAGGAACTGCCTGTCTTTTCATAAAAGCATAAACAATGATATGGCAGTAGATCCACCTTCTTAAATGCAGGTCTGACCCAATCTCATATAACTTTAGATACAGAGGCCCGGTTTTAAACCAAAAGGCACACACGGATAAATGCTTCCTTAGCTTATCTTGCTGTCGCTACTATTTCAGACATTTTTTCCCCCCAGACAAAGTTACTGCCAGAACCAGAGGTACACAATGGTTTAGTGCCTCTTAACCAAGTGCCCCTTTGGATCTTAAAACTGGGCCTCCACTCCCTGCTTTAAACCTAATAGCTGCAGACCTGATACTTAAAGGATGGATCTGCCATTGCATCACTTCAGACCAGGCAGTTTGATAAGGAAAGTAACCGCATTTGCAGATGAAGATTCTTTCTTCCAAGAAGATTTGAAAGATTCTTTAAAGCATCTTCTGTTTCTTTAAGTGGGACCCTATGCTGGTAAAAACGATGCAGGATGTAACAGGAGTTAATGCCAAAGAATGAATAAGAACCCGATCTTCGTAAAACTGGTGTAGGATTATTAACTATCAGTGTTACTGGGGAGTTTAATTTACAGCAATATCATTTGGGATCATAACCTTTTGCATTTTCGAAATCCAGAAAGTAAAAACTCTTTTCTTTAAGTAAGCTCTCAGCGCGTTCAAATATCAGCTCTATTTTGGGGTTTTAAAGAAATAGCTGTGTAATAAAATATGCCCACTCCTGAGTCTTATCAACAGCGGCAAAGACACGTCTAGCTCACTATCTGCACCTTGCAAAAAGAAACAATGAGTAACCAAAGCAGACAGCAAGGCAAGTGCGAGCACAACGCCCTCCCCAGAGAATGGAGGAGGGAATGGAGGAGCGCTAATCATCACCCTGCTGGGAACATAATCGTCCACCAGAGGTAGGCCACCGCAAGCAGGAAGGGTGTAGACAGGATCTGAGTGCAGCTGCAGTTCTCCTAACTGGCGGGTCTGTTCCCACAGGCTTCGGTCTGTCTGAGCATCCAGGACTCTGGGCAAAGAGATTAACAGTGGGCTGGTGTGGGAGTTGTTGTGTTTCATGGAGAGCTTTAATTGACGATGTCCCTGCTTCAAAGGTATGCACCATAAGTAGACCAAGTCATTCCTTAAAGATACTTAAAGAAGTGCTTGAACATCTCATGGTACAATTGTGAAGTACTATTTTTTCTTTCCAGCCAAATGTAGCAGGGTGGGCAAACACTGGTCTCCTCTCCTCCATTTTATCCTCACAACAAACCTGTGAGGTAGGTAGGGAAGATGGTGAGAGCATCGCTGGCCCAAGGTCACCCAACAAGCTTTGTGGCAGAGTGGGATCCCAGGCCAATACACAAACAACTGCAACACGCTGGCCCTACCTATACTTGTCTCCAAGTCTTCACTTGAAAACTCAGAACTCTTTATTTCTCCAGTCCATTTCCCCACTAAGGCCGATATGGAATTCCACAAGTTTGATGATTGCATTTGAACACCCTCATTTCAATTTTGCTTCTCCATGAATGCCCACTGTTGCCCCATCCTCTGGTTTCTAAATGTCACGTTCAGGAGTTTCATGGGTATGCTCTTCTTTCCAGTCCGGTTCTTCTGCTCCAGCTTATATTGGTCCTGTTATTGCCTAGACAGATAGCACTGTCATGCGGAAGCAGCACATTCTGTGGTTGCCATCTCTTCTATGGTTGCCTTCCTTAAAATATCCTAACACGTAAGAAAGCCAGAGCAAGGTGCAGGACTGGCTCCTTATAGGGACTAACGTATGACATGTTTTGGCATTAGAACTACTGAGTGGCCTTTAATCCCAGCTCTGTTTCTTCTTCTTTGAACCAATATAGATAAATTTTCTCTTTCCCACTACAGCTGGATCCTTCAAAGCATATCATCCAAATTAACATGATCAGTCGAGCAAACATGTAATGGTAATTGGGCTGACTAGTTTTTGTGTCAGGGCCCTGCCAATGTCCTGGAGGAAATGAATGGGAAGAACTTCAGTGCAGAGATCTATAGAAGAGTGAAGGAAATCAAAAGACAGTTTCAATACAGTTTGGGGAATGGAAAATTAATTTTCGTTTCCAGAGAACAGGTATTGTAAATATTTCCCTTTGGTCTGCCTTGGAAAAGTGTCAGTGGCAGTTGGAGGTGTTTTTTCTTTCTTTGGCTGTGGTGTCCTCCAAGCAATTTTGCACTATAATCAGACCGATTCTGCAAAAGTTTTTGCTGAGCTGTCGATCTCCCATTTCCCCCAGTTGTACTGCTCAATTTCCCACTATTTGCTGCGTGGCCGCACTTTGACCCAAATCTCCCCTGCATTTTCCCCACGTCTTCTTGATCCTTATTTTTAGGATCAAGAAGATGCAGGGTAAATCAGGGGGAGATGCGAGTCAAAATGCGGCCACGCAGCAAATAGTGGGAAATTGAGCAGTACAACTGGGGGAAATGGGAGATCGAGGGTGGAACAACTGCTTTTGTGGAATCGGTCAATTTAAACCTTTTTAATCCAGTTTCCCCCCCACTCTGCACTAAAATTGAATTCAACCTTCTTTTTATTCCAGGTCCCCCCCCCCCCCTTCGCACCGACG
>NW_015174279.1:658001-677237 GCF_001447785.1 Gekko japonicus
CCCCCCCCCATTCTGCATCACATTACCTCCCTTCAGTGGTCAGCCCAGTTTCAGCATGCTGTTTTGCCATGGACTTAAATTGCCTCGACTCGAACACTGAGAAAATCTGGAGTGGCAGGTAATTGCGGAAAGGACCTTTGGCTGCAGTCACACACACTAAATAGTCCACTTTCAATCCACTTTCAATGCACTTTCTAACTGGATTTTACTGTGTGAACTGGCAGAATCCAGTTGGAATGGAAAGTGGATTGAAAGTGGATTGAAAGAGGACTATTTAGTGTGTGTGATCGCGGCCTTTCCGGGTTTGAATAGAACATTAGTTTTGGGCATTAAATATCTATTATATTTTTACTACACCTGTACTCAAAAGAGGTTCTATTCAATACCACTTTATATCCTCACAACAACCCTGCAAACTAGTTTAGAGCAGAGTGACTGGTCTATGGTCATACAGTGACCAGACCATTTTGTTTAATTTGGCATTCCTTTGCTGACCCTCCTTCGTCTTATGTTTAAATTGTTTACACACTAAACCAATTGATTTTTAATGTCTTTTTGACATTGCCACCTTGGGGACAAACTTGGCAGGATAAAAGAAAAGGCATAGCTGGAGTAAGACCCGATCTAAGGCGTCAGGAGGCAGAACACCGGGAACGCTGAACGCCGAAAGAATAAGAGCTGCACAAAAACAACAGAGAGCCCTGCTGCCTGGGTGCCGGTAGGTCGTCACTCCCCCAGATAGAATGTGGCCCTAGATAGGTATTAAAGTTGTATGTAAACCGCTCAGAGACCCTTTGGGGTTGGAACGGTATATAAACTGAAAGTAATAAATAAATAAATACCCCCTAAAGAGCTGTATGCTCTTTAAATAACAACATACTGATGGTTTTGGGGCCAAAGAATATCTGCCTGGCCTCAACGAGAGCTACAGCCTTTTTGGCAGTAGCTCCACCCTAGTAGAACGCACTTCTGAGTGAGATCTTGGTCCTATGGGACCTGGTTCACTTAAGCAGGGCCTGTTAAACGGAATTGTACTGCCAAGCATATGGGTGAGACCAAGAGAATTCTTTTATACAGCTCTGCCTGCCTCTTCCCCCTTCTTTCTTCCCCTGAAACAGTGATATTATTATACACCATCTGATTAATTGTAAATATTTGAATTGGTTAAATTTATGTTTTAAATTGTATTTTAACCGTCTACTATATGTTGTGATCCGCTCTGAGCCCCATGATAGTGGAGGAGAGCGAAATAGAAATCAAATAACTAAATAAATGTTTTCAATAAATAAAACGAGGTTCAAGGCTGAGTAGGGATTTCCAATTTGAGACTGACTTTCTCTAACCACCAGGTAGCCCAGCTTGATGCTAAGTACTATTATCATGACATAAATTCACATTCAGCCACACAACTTACAGGATTCCCTTAGCAGTAGTAAAGTTTATGTACATGCCTAATAAAATTCCTTAATTTTACTGGAATTTCATTTTAGAGGAAATTAATATAAATACTAGGGAGTCTTTTTTTAGGTCCCAGAAAAGTCCCAGAAAAGTCACATAAGGACACGTCCAAATGAGACCTTCTTTCTTTTTTTGCTTGGTTAGGATTTAAAGTTTGGCTTCATACTGAACTCTGGTAAAGAAGTTACCACATGTCCTTTCTAAAATTAAATTTAAGCTATAAAGTTCACTCCTATCAAAGTATCTAAAATGTAGATACTAAAAGCTTGCACAGTATTTTTAATATTTTGGACCTAAATTAACCCCTCAAAAAAACCCACTCATGAACAGCATGTATTGCAACAGTGAAAACTGAGAGCAACTTAATTGTAACACATACCTTTCCCCAGAATATCCTCCAGGCTACATCAAGTTGTGGCCTGGGGTATTTGATGTCCAATTTCTCTTTTACACTGTGATAGACTGAAATTACTGGTATACTTACTGTCAGAGAATAATCTCTAGTTAGTGCCTAGCTTTCAGTTTGTAACTTTTTGGAGACACATGCAACAGTTACAACAACCAAGGCACGAAACTAGATTTGGAGCCCATGAACTGAATGCATAACTGAATACCACTGGTAGCTATGGAAGGGTATATTTACTTTGGTATATTTAACATAACCAGCTATCAAATTACAATCAATTAAAAATTAATTTGAATTAGCACTGAGTAGTGTCTAACTGACTACTCTGTGAACCAAGAATCTCATTTCTGCCCTTTCATTCTCTTTAAAGAAATAGCAAATAAAACTGACCAACTGTACAGGGTGCTATGAGCTTAATGAATATAATAAAATACAACAATGTGTTAAACATTGAAATGAATTTTCAAGAACAAAATAGTGAGACAAAATGGGAGCTATGGTAAGACATACTGGCAATCCTCCAAAAACCTTCCAGAGAATTTTTCTTTAAAAATGTGTTCAGGAGCTTTTAAAACTAATGAAGGATAAGTGTGTTGGAAAGACTTTGCATATAAATGGCCAGTAAATTATCTTACCAAACACATTCATATAGATACTTATTATGCAGTTATTTTTTTTCTTTTGCCATGTGTACAAATATACATATATTTATGCACTTGCATGGGCACACACAATTAAGCCTTGCTTCATCTCCCAGTGAAGTCAGTGGAAAAGCACACAGTGATTTCAATGAACACTGACGTGGGACATTGTGCTTTGGAGGGGATAATGGAAATGTTATGGCAAGGAATCCAGCTCACTGCAAACGAGCTGCTTTGGCGGAATTGTTTCTCACCCATCCCCACTGCTTTCTGAGGCATGTGACTAGATTGCTCCCTTCCCAGACAGTCAGACACACTGTAAAAAGTAACACCAGCCATGAGAATTATAAAAAGGGGGGGGGAGGACACGTCCATAAACAGGGATAAACATCTTTCTCTAAGCAAAGCTGTCAGATCCATTTAAGCCGAGACCTGCATGCTCTTTTCCTCTGGGGCCGCTTTTTTCCTGTCTGGGAACCATTGTGGCATTGCATGTCTACTCCCGAGTGGCCACCACTGAAAGGTTTAGATAAGGCAAAAGGTTGCACTCAATAGGCATCTAATCCCAGACTCCAGATCAAAATGGAAAGCTATACTTTTTGTTAACCACTCTGACAAAGAAGGTGGTGGTGGTGAAATGGGAGAGGGACCAGTATGGGGAGAAGGAAGGATTTCTATCAGCAGGCCAAGGTTTATGTTGCCTCCGGGAAATATCAATCCTTTCCAATAGTCCAATTATGTTCATGTGTTTTAAGTGATAGGTGCATATCCCTCAATAATGCAACATCGTCCAGAAACTAAATAGCTTTTCTACGAATCTATGCAGATCAAGGTTTCTTTTAAAGATACCAGAACATTTTTTGCCTGTTTCTGGTTTAACTGTGAGGTCTCAAAGATGAATGCCAATGCCACAGCCTATAGAACTGTGAGCACATCGATGTCAGCCAGGCAATTAGGATAAATGAGGGTGGTGACCCATTCTCAATGAAGGCAGCCCCACAGATGGCCTCAGCAGTATAATAATGGTTAAGGGGCTATGGAGGAGAAAAGGCTCCTGCAAGTGAAGAAGAAGGCAGGCAGTGCCTAGAAAGAATCAGAAGAACCAAAATCTCCCTTTTGGCTAATGTGGATCTTTGGATTCAAGATACAAATTAACTCATTTTAGGATGATCTCTCATTCACAGTCTTACTAAATTTCATTATGTTGTAAATGTCACTGACCATAACATTAGGCTAATATTAAGAGATAAATGTGGGACATTTTGTCAAGAAGAGTCGTACAATATGTAATATACAAATGGGAATGGAGACTTAAAGAGGAACACTGTATGTTTATAATTAGCAAAACATTCTTTCCTGTTCTCAGAATGGGCATTCTTTCTATCAAATCTCCTCCCTCTCCTCCTAATTGATGGTTTGAAGCGTCACCATGCTAAACAGTGACAAATCTGTGGGTTTCGTGTTTACATACCTGAGACAAAAGAGCTCAAGCTCTTTTTGAAGTTAATTAAAGATTCAATGGTGTTCAAAAAATTTCCGGATGGGACCATCCAGATAGAGGGTGGAAGTAATCTCTAGTGCTTCTCTCTGTGATCTTTCTCAGACAGATCTTTAAGGTCCTTGTCCAAATGGGACTGATATCGGTAGCGAGGACACTAAAGAATATAAGAAGATTATTGGGCTTTGGCATGCTTTCACTTTGGGGTGTGTGCTGTCTAGCCCGCTTCTGTAAGGCAAATACTTTCCTACTTCCTGCAGATTAAAGAGATAGGCATCCCCCCCTTTGTCGAAAAGCTGTCCCAGCCATCTTCAGCTCTCTGCGAGGATATTTCATAGCGAGATCTTGACAATCATGCATGAATGTTCATAGATGAAAAAGGAGTTGTGAAATATAAACAGAAGGTCTAGGTTGGAATACTTGGTCTGAAGAGTCAAAAACTACATTCTCTCTCTCTCTCTCTCTCTCTCTCTCTCATACACACAATTTGAGACAGACATTTCTGAAAATCTGCCAGCAACTGCCTTTAGTAAGAATCGCTTTGAGTATTTTGCCAGATTATTGTAAATGGGTTAACACTATACTGTTGATTGAAGTGACTATGGTTGCAATATTATTTTTACTTTTTCATTATCCTACCTCTCCAAGGAGCTCAAAATGACATCTGTGGTCATTTCTCACCCATTTTATCTCCACAACAACCCTGTGAGGTTAGGCTGAGACAGACTGTGTGATCCACACACAGGGTTGCCAAGAGCCTTGGAGAAAAGTGTCCTATTCATTTAACAGAGGCTTAATTTGTGGAAATGGGCACCTACAAAACAGCAAGAAAATTAACCAATGTAAATGGGGAGGTTCCTTAAAAACATATTTATCACTAAGATTTTTCTCAACAGGGTCTCCAACTTGTACACTCTCCTACATCACCAGCGGTGTCTGATCAGTCATGCAGCTTGCATAAGAGGAAGACGTAAGAAGGGATAAATGGAGCTCAAAGATTTTCAGAGCGGGCAGTGTGGTATATTGGTACTAGTGATTTAAGGACAACGCCCAGAGGCTCTCTAGAAAGGAGGAAGAGTTACAGTTATTGAGGTCTAGTTGTGTCCTGTTTTGTTAGTTGGCAGTGGTGTTGGGTTGCCAACCTTCAGGCGGGGGCTGGAGATCTCCCACTATTGTTGTTGATCTTCAGGCAATAGAGATCAGTTCCCCTGGAGAAAATGGCTGCTTTAAAGAGTGGACGCTAAGCATTGTACTCTGCTGAAGTCTCTCACCTACCCAAACCCCATTCTCCCCAGGCTCCACCCCCCCAAATATCCAGGTATTTGGCAACCCTATACAGTTCTTGTTGTCATTACTGCTTTAACTACTGATCCTTTTCTCCCTAAAGGTATGACAGTGGTAATAAGCTGCCTAAGGAATATGTGGGCTTGCACTTTGACTAAACTGATGAATGTGTTGTGCAGCCATTCAAGATGATTAGGCTACCCCCCCGTGATACTGTCTGCTGGGACAAAATATCAACTCTGCTCAGGAGTCCAGATGGACTGTCTAGCAGTCTACCCATGTGGACATCAAACTAGGTTCCCCTGTCCTTTGTATTTTCTCCTGTTTTTGTCCCCACTCATTCCCTGGAGAATTTCATATTGTTCTCCCCTCACCTCAGGTTCTGCATTGTCCCTCAGTTGTGGATCCAGACAATGGCTGTTTGTTACAGCCAATGACCAATACAGATAAATGTAGTTGCAATTGTTTTTCAAAGGAGTAGTTTTGCTGGTTATTGCTCACTTCTGTATGCCAACAGTAGACAAGAAGGACATTGTACTGAGAAATATCATATGATCAAGAATACCTTGCTAGGGCTGTTTATTAAAAAGGACAATGAACATTCAGAAGCTTGTAAGATCTTTATCAGCCACGAATTCTAGTCCTCAAATATGGTAGATTTAGCAAATTTAGTGTAAGATTGTAGGTTGTGGGAAGAATGGCAAATTCAGGTCTCCTCTGAGTCAGCTGACTTAATTTCTTTGCTGACCTTTTGTATAATTTCAGTTAAACCTCTGCCAATCTTCTGTGGAAGGAAGTCTTTCCAACAAAAAATGGAAATGTGACTTGCCCATATTCACAGATGATAGTGTTTTGTTCATGTGTTTCACAGTGAAAAAACTCTGATTAAGCCACTGTGATTACACTTCATCAACACAAAAGTAACTTATAGAAAGGAGTTCATAATTACTGACTGGCCTATGGTTCAGGGCATTTAAGGATAGTATCATTATGCATGAAGCTTACTGAGACCTGACAGTTACAGATGGCACAAATGAAAGAAGAAAAATGTCTGGAAATCATCTGAAGACTGAACAATTGAGAGGTCAGTTCAGAGTACAATGAAGATTTTGGTCTTTAGCTGCCTGATGCTAAGATTTGCTGCATCAGCAAATTGATGTTTAAGCTAGGGATGTCACTCTGTCATGTGGGGAAAGGCATGATTTGTGTCTTTGGCATGCACGTGTAGTACCCTATCAATGTGTATTTGTATTTAGGATTTTTGACCCCAATGTGCATCACTTTGCACTTGGCCACATTGAACCCCATTTGCCACGTTGACACCCATTCGCTTATCCTCAACAGATCCCTTTGGAAAGCCTCACAATCCTCCCTGTTTTCACCACCCTGAACAATTTCATGTCATCTGCAAATTTAGCCACTTCACTGCTTACTCCCAACTCCAAATCATTAATGACCAAGTTAAAAAGCATCGGACCCAGTACTGATCCCTGCAGAACCCCACTGCTTACCATGTGAATGGGCACTGGAAATGTTCCATAATAAATGAGAATCAATGCTATCACATGGAAAGAATAAATTTCTACATAATAGTGACAATCTGTGCACGACCAGCTTAATCATACAAGCAACCCAAGAGAGCATGTGGTGGTAAAAATATTATTACAATTGTCTGCTAAATAACATGCAGTTTTAGAGACTGAACCCAACTGGGACCCTTTACAATGGCACAGAATATAGCGGCCTGCAGATCTTGGAATATGCACAACTCCCCCCCCCCCAGCATCTCTGAAGACTTTGCAAGAGCTTCTGATGTACAAAGTGTTTTGGGGGCAGCAACAAACCCCTGGTCGGCCCTATGTGACAAGCCCCTTACATGTTTTTGTGACATCTCTCACCTATATGATCAAAATTTAGAATTTTTTAACATAGGAGAATCTACTTGTTTCTGCAAGTTTGTTTGAAATAACAACATGCTGTGAAAACTACCACAGGGGTAGCTATTATCAGTTGTACTGCATAGTTCATTGTATGTATTGCACTGGTCTTTACTGATTTCACAACTCCATAAGCCATCTAGAGCCTTAACAAGAAAGCTGGATGATAAATGAAGTAAATAAAATAAAATAAACTGTGGTACATTAAAAATTAGCATATTTATTTTAGCATAATCATTTGTGGACTGCAGTCCACATTAACCATGTGTCTTACCTTGCATACAAATATACACCAATTTTCTTTTGTTGTCCAGAATGCATTTTATTATGTACATAAAAATTTACTCTCAGTTGGCATACACATATAGATTCCTCTACACACACATACACACACCCCGGGTACAATGTATAAATTGTCATGACACATCTTCCAACTGAAGACAACAGTCCATGCAGTTGACAAAATGGGCTCTGGACCATGAAAGCTTAAACCACAGTAAATGTGTTAGTCTTTAAGGTGCCAGAAATCTCTTTGTTGTTTATTCTTAAAATACTTTGTAATCATGGAACCTTTGGAGGCTGCCTGCATCAATAGTTTCCAGTCAAGCTCACAAATATCAAATAATGCTGAAACAACACATTGGATTATTCTTCCTTTCAGAACAATAAAAAGTGTGCTGTATGAAGAAAAGCGAATGTCTATCACACACACACACAGTCCTGGACTCTCAGTTGTGTTCTTACCCTCTTGTGCATTACAAACCTAACACATGTAATACAACTTTTGTTCTACCTGTCATAAATCCTTCGCAAGAGGACTTCAGGTTTTGGCGACTTTCATGGCAGGCGTGCTCCTTCGGTGCTCCGAAAGGACTGGCCCATGACGCGGTGGATGGGAAGAGGGCCGGTTGATCTGCCCCCCCAAGTCCTTGGAGGGGACTCCCAGCCTGGGGCACTGGAGGTCACCTCTCCCAAGGCTGCGGCCAAGGAATTGAGGCACCTCCAAGCCCCGATAGGTCCCGTTGCCATGGCGCCATCATGGCACCAAGAGGCATACACCAGGTGAGCGAACAAGTGATCTCACAAAAATAAAGCTCTCCCTACCTTTGCAACACACATGGAATGAAGCGTGAGTGTAAATTTCTCTTTGACTGGCTATCCGGCAAACCATATATCCAGAGCCCCCAAACAGTATCGATGAAGGGGGGAGGGAGCTAGCTCACATCTCCCCCCCCCATAATCTTTAAGTGAAATTGTCTAGCGAGAGGGGCTAGGAGAAATGCTGATGGTTGATTGAATCAAACAAAGTACAAATTTAATTAAAGCAAGCTTTTGAAGCAACTTTTGCTGACTTTTGAAAACTTTCCTTGAAATATAAACAATGGCTAGGCTGGCAGAAAAGATGGCGATGAGACTGAGACATTCTCCTGGAACTACAAGACTAACACATCCAGCTACTAAACCGAAAGTAAACATTGACTTTTCAAACATGTTGGCTACTGCATTGCACCCTCTGCTGGAGCAGATGACCAACATCAACAAGAAGTTGGATGAGATCCAAAAACAGCTTAAAGAGATGAGTTTAAAAACAGAGGAGATTTTCTGGGCACGATCACACCAGAACATCTGGGAGGCATAGCGCACTCATGGCTAACCCGTGGCTTCTCGACGAAGATGCGGAGTAAAAAACTACCACATACAAGGTACTAGTTTCCAGAAAACATGGGGCAAGGGCGGATGTCTGATCGTGTTTCCACATGAATCTCATGTCATCTGGCGCTCGTCCATGTCCTGTCGCAAACCGGATGGGTTTTTTTGTAAGTCTCCACAGGATGCGCACAAACAATCATGCGCATGTGCAAACTTCAGCGAGAAAAAAATCCCGTTTGCCACGGAAGTGGCGCCTAGCGATTGCTGGTGTGATTACACTGTGTCGCTTCTTTGCCGCGCTGCAGGATAGCTGTGTGATCGGCACCTAATGGCCTAACCATGGGACCTCGATGGGACATGTGATCGGGCTGCTGCGCGTTAGTTTGCTCTGGGGCTAACAGCTCCCCACGCCTGCATTTTCCGGCTTGTGTGACCGGGACCTTAGAACTGCAACAAAGACCAGCAAACAAAAAAGATACAGCAGAGGTACCATATATCGAAGAAAAAAGCAGCACACATGAGACAGAAGATTCGGAATCAACAGCGAGAAGTAACCCAGAAGAAGACTCGGAATCAGAATTAGGGGTGGTAGCCCCAAAAGTCCTGAAAGTCAAATAGAAATATGAAAAGAAGAAAGATAAAGGGAAGAAACAGATTTAGTAGAATTGTATAAGCCTAAAAGTTTTATTGTCTGTATCTACTTGATTCTATTATATAATCACGAGTCTGTAATAGAAGCAGTAGAAATTAGCTATATTCCAAAAACTATTTTCTATAGAGAGAGCTTTACCTAAACAGGCATTTAATCATTATATATGATCCTTGTATAGCTTATTTTAGGTATAGTGTTAGTGTTGTAGTGTTTTGTAGTATTTGTAGTCAGAAAATAATAAAAAATCTTTTTAAAAAATCCTTCGCAAGTAAGAATCATGCCAATTATTTATTTTATGCTTTTTGCTTGTTAATTTCTGCTTTTGATGAACACAAATGATATTTGTTTTAAAGTAAATGTGTGGTGACCAGTGTTCCCTCTAAGCTGAGTTAGTGTAAGCTAGCTCACTGTTTTTTAGCCTCCAGCTCACACATTTTTGTCTTGGCTCAGGAAGGATGGCTCCAGAGCAAACTAATTTATGCAGTAGCCAAATCACTTCCTCACAACTTTAATGCCAGTAGCTCACAAAGTAGAACTTTTGCTCACAGAACTCCATAGCTTAAAGGGCTCATTGGTGGTGACAGGGCCCACCACCCCTCCCTAAAATCCTCTTCCTCTGTGTCTAAAATGGTATGGTTTGAGTGTCACCAAACCCCAGGAGGGTATCAGAGGATGGAAAGGGGATTATGCATTCAGGGAGATTGGTATAAATGCCTCTAACTGTCTGGCAGGCCTGAGGAAAAAAGCTTGAATAGCCTGCAAATGGTCCAAGTACCTCTAGATTGGACCATGGAACCTCAACTGACCTAGGTGATGGGATGAGCCTTCCAGATTGCCACTGAAGATAAATCACATTGATAACTTGACTCTAGAATTTGAATATTCTATAAGAAGAGCCACCTATATTCGGACCAAAAATATGTGAGCAAACATCCCTGATTTCTACATTTCATTGAGCATTCAGCCATGCTCCCAAACTTCTCAGTGTTGCTACTTCAGGAAATGAGGTTTTTTTTCTTTCTTGCAACCTTCATACTACAGGAGTTTCCATGCCAAAGTCATGGCTGAACAGCAGCACCTGTGTCCCAAAACATCTGCTGGTGGGGGCAGCCAAAGTCCTTTACCACCAACCCAGGTCTGGAGGTCTCCCAGTCAGGCTATCTCCTTGCCTCTGCTGTCATTTTTTCTTTACACCTTTGTTTTTATGGTGGATATATAGTTCTTTAGAATTTACAGTATCCTCCTAATAATGGTATTTGCAATGAGTCAAACTGGGAATTTCCTACAATTGAAATTATTGTGGAAATAGGATATTTCAAAGCAATTACCTAGCTCAAATTTTTATTATTTATTATTCATGGAAAATATACATTCATATTAGTCTATTTCAGATTTTTTACAGTATTACAAATTAATGTATTGTTGGAGTTAGAGTTTTAGAAAAAAACCAAATATCTTAAATTCATCAGCAAGAATTAAAATTCTTCTTTAAAAAAATGTCACTCAATGTATCAAAACTGTATGTTTGAGCAGTTCTATGATTCTTCTTCACACCTTTTTAAAATTGACAAAGAGCCACACAAGATTGGAATTGTGAGCAGAGTAATTTAATTCTTTCTCTTCCTGCCATGTGTTCATTTCAGCTGCTGTGTCTACTTAACACACTTAGGGGCAGCTTGTTCAAGTAGCAGATCAGTCAATGTTGTAGTGGTTCCCTGAAAGACCAGGCTTGTGTGTGGTAGTGTTGCATTGAGTCTCTGGCAAGTGAATCTGAGAACTCCAGAACTGTACCCTACAAGCGGAAACAGAAAACCTACATTTCCAACTCTTTCCTACAACAAAGATTCAGCACAGTGCTGGAGCCATCTCTGAGGACTTACCATATCAGTAGATGGAAATAGATTGGGGGAAGCATGAAAATGCTACTTGCATGTGGAAATGGCCAGGTTTATAGGGCCAATGGTTCCATTGCTGTTGTATACAACTGAGAACAAAAAAAGGAGGGGGGACTTAACCCAAATTGAATTGAATTAAGAACCTAAAGGTTAAGAAGATCTGAATGTATAGGCCCAATACATTCAGAACTTCTTAACCTTTAGGTTCTTAATTCCATTGTTGTTGTATCATACACACACCCTTTGTAAGTTTCTGTATCATTGCAACATCTCACTGGATTTATTTATTAAAAACCAAAGTGTTAATTGCTGCGATCTCTTTGGTTTTTTCTTAGCTGTCAGCTTTGCTCAGGGCAATTGTACAGTCCTCAGGGAACTTAGGCAGAACAGATATTCTTACTACTTAAGATGATGAAAGGAGGCACAATTCTTTTTCCAAGCGCAATAATTAGAAGTCTTATTCCATCATCGTTTTCCTATCCTCCACAGTCCAAGGTCCAGGATCACTGTCTGTCTCAGCATTTAGTAGATGCCAGAGAAAGTCATGTGGGAAAACTAAAAGAAAAAACAACAACATCTCTGCATTGATTGCCATAATTGCTGACACATTCCTGTGGTAAACTTGATCATTAGAACAGCTTTCTTGAAACAATATTTCCTTTATGGAAAGGAAGTCAGTAATTGAGTTGTTATGCTTCTTTCATATGCATCTTCAAACCTTAATATTCTGTTGACATCCAGGGCTGGCTTGTTGCTGATCAGAACATGCCTAGTGAATTATCTATAAGCCAGGAATAGAGTAGGCTATTGGTGGCCACTTCACCTGACAGGATTTGCTTCAAACACACAAGTGTATGTACTTTCAATTAAGTATGTGGAACACTTTAACATAGTGTAGTTGTTAAGTTGCCTCAGGCAGATTCTGGAGAGTGTAGGATAGGAATTGTTTGAATAAATTAATATTCTAATATTCTCTGCCCATATTATTTCATCTAAGTTGAGTGGATGACTGGAAGTCACATTGGACTTCCACAACTGGGACACAGTACTTTTGGGCTTCTGTCATTCAAATTTGGATTCTTTGATTTGGAAAGAACATGATATTTAACCTTCTTGTGGAAGGATTTCAGAGGTGTATATTAGGAGCTCACATAGAATGGAAATATTCTTGCCCTCCAGAACATGAAAGGAAGGGCCGCTTGCATGGTATACTTTCTGAAATTATTCCTTTTCAGCACAACCTCAGATTGTTCTTTCTGGGGATTGCTGACTTCAACTGGAGCTTTCCTTGGCTTGTTTCCCACCCCAGCCATCCTTGGCTGTCCTGTCTCCCCCATCTCTTTTCAGAACTAAGTTTGCATCCCCCCCCCCAAAAAAGTGGCTTTTGACACATTGGAGATCAAACCAATACCACTTCTGCTGCAGGCACCATTCACCAAGCATCCTTTAACAAGGCATGTTCCATTCTGAATATTTAGTATGTTCATTTTGCAAATGTCTGGAACACAACTTTCAGAAGTTGCAATGTACCAAGCTAAAGGCAGCCCACTAATCATGATCTGTGACTTGCCAGTGCATTACCTTCTTTTTTCATGTCCTGCAAAAAATTAGGGAGATCTTTATCACGATCCTTATGAGCTGTTGTGTGATTGACTAGCAATGCTTGGTTTGGTGAATTAGCCGGTGGATGATCAAACTGAAACTAGTTTCAGATAAGCTCAAATTCTTTTTGTCACTTGTTTTCTCAGCCACAGCTAATAGTCACCTGCTGAGAAAGAATCCAGTCATGGATGTGCTCATCCTACATCTGGCTGCTTGCTCCCATGTGACAAACAAGCCTGATTGTTCAGACTTGCTTATCACAGGACAGCTAGACATTATGAGATGCATCGTACAGCTATGTGTTTCTTTTTTGGACAAAGCAATGCTTCCTACAATGGAACAACATTCCTCACTCAGCAGAAGGGACTTGATGGAACTTCACTACAAGGTAAGTGCTAATTAGTCACCTGGAGTAGGGAAAAAGGTGAAGAAATTAGCCCCCTCAGAAAACGAAGATTCAATAATAGAATATAGGCCAATATAACAGCAGAACTCTTAGCTAACTCAAGGTGTTTCACCTGTTCTTATCTTAACAGGGTCATGTGAAATGCAAATGTAAGTATATCGACAAAACATACTATGAACAGTTGATCCCACAATGGCCGATATTAATGAAATGCATGTGCATCAACTGCTTAGAGGATCTGTTTACTCCCCGATGTGTTTCAAAGCACCTTATATCTCCAAATCATAAGAAGAAGAGTTGGTTTTATACCCCGCTCTTCACTACCCAAAGGAGTCTTGGAGTGGCTTACAATCACCTTCCCTTCCTCTCCCCACAATGGACACTTTGTGAGAGATGGGGCTGGGAGAGTTCCAAGTGAACTGTGACTGACTCAAAGTCACCCAGCTGGCTTCATGTGGAGGAGAGGGGAATCAAGCTCGGCTGTCCAGATTAGAGTCTTCCGCTCTTAACCACTACACCAAGCTAACACTTGTCACTTTAGCTTTTCATGGCATATTTAGTATGGACAATTATTGGTGATAGTTTTCTGCTTTCCAAGAAGTACCCTATTTGGACAGATTATGTGCACATGGGTCTGGGTCAACTGAAACTTTGTCTAAGGTTTTCCTTTTTGTTTTTTTTGTCTTTCCTGCTAGCTGATATTGATCCTTGTATTATTTTGGCTATGGCTAAATTTCTGGCAGCAGTGGCTTCTATGCAAGGATGGAAACTGAGGATGGTATTTGTAAGACCGGTTCTGTCCAAGACTACTAGATCATTGGATTGTTCTGTGTGGGGCTGCCATAAAACAAATGAAAGTGATGACCTCATGTTGAGCCAGCATCAACTCTTTCCAGTTCCACAAGCACCTCCACTGCAAGGTGAACGCGCAACTTCACTGTTTAGTTGTTGTTTTTTAAAAACCCTCAAGTCTTGTCAATATAAACTAAGATGCTGAAATTAAAGAATATCCAATTTAAAATTGCTATGTGATTCTACATTTCTGGAAGACAGAAAAGGCAAGCAACATATACACTCCATTTTAACATGCCATGCTGATTGTTTTGCATCTACACTTTAAATAAATTGATTACTTTATTTTGAAAATGTTTAAATGCCTATAGCCCTTTCTAAACTTATAATAATGACAGTGCATTGATAGTTTAAGCATCTGATTCTCTGTGTAGCATTCAAAGGAACTGATCTGATTCAAACATATTTTAGTACCTACACAAGAAAGCTATCATAAAACAAAGAAAACACTTTAATTCTGTGGTCTAATCCTATATTGTCTGAGGATCTGAAAATATCATTCTAACATTTCCCTTGAAAGGGATTCATTCATACAGAAACCAAATGAAAAGGAAGTGGGAAGTTTGTTTGGCTCTGACTTTTTTAAAGCATACAAACACAAGCTAATGCTGGCTTATTGGGTTGGATGATTCCTCGTCATATGAAAGAACATCTTTAAGAAATTATGAACATCTTGGTGGCTTAGTACGAGCATTCCATTTGTATTTGAATGAATTAAAGACTGCCTTTTCTTGAGAGACAAAAGGAAGGGTATTTTTTTTAAAAAAAATCCAACCTTCTGATGTTTGATTTCAAACTTTACCAGTCACATATGATCTACTTATTACTGAGGGCAGGGAGAAATCAAAACCAAGAATTCATCATATATGTGCCCTAACTTTTATGGTTCTTCTTCTATGAGATGCTGAAGTTGCAAGTCACTTTGGAAAATACAGTGCCGGCACTGATATTCCCTTGAAAAATCATGCATGGGACATTTCATAAACATTGTAGAACTGCTATTGCAGATCTAGTATCAGGTTCTGAGTAAGCAACTGAATTGGTCTTCCTCCAGCTACAAATGTACTAGGTAGTCTTAAACAGGTCACTACCAACATCAACCTCTCATCTTGCTAGAATGTTTTTGGAGGGCATCATAAGTGAGCGTTACGTTAGATCAGGCATGTCCAACTTCGAACAGGTAGTGATCTATTTTTTCCAGCCAAAAGTGCCGGTGATCTACCACCATAAAAATAATGTTTCAAATTAGTTTCAAATTAGATTTTAACCCACTAAAGTTGGGTCCCCCCCCTTATAATGCACCTTCTGTCATTTACTGGTAAGCAAAATAAGCAAAAACAAAACAGAAAGACGAAGATCCAGAAAGAACTGCAAACATTTTTTAAAAATTTATTTTATACCAGGAGTCCAAGTGATCTACCTCTGACCCCTCCGCGATCTACTGGTAGATCGCGATCTACCTGTTGGACATACCTGCGTTAGATCATATGGTTGAATTTTGCTCAAAGGGACCTGCTTCATATGCATGGAGTCTTCCCTTCCTCCTATAGGGAATGACTCCTCCTCCTTAGAAACGCAGGCAGCAGAACTCTGCTTGAGACCCTGTCGAGCTGCGGCCAGTATTAGTGACTGCGATCAGACGTAAAGTTTGATCCATTGCCGTTGCTGTTCCCTTCTGGATTTAAAATGCACAATCAGAGAGCAACATCTGTCTGTTGTGCTCCAGTTGTCTGCATCCTGTTCCCACCCCCTTACTACATGTTTCTTTGATACCTGTGAAAGTCTGGTCCTTTTGGGCTGAGCTGGTTTTAAACTGGATTTCTTGTTGTCTGATCACTCTGTTGTACACCCATGCTGTCAGGCAGGTCTGACTGGTCTCTTGTTTTCCAGCCACCATTTTTTTCACTAGTTAGCAATGTGCACATAACTGCATATTCACCTCTCTCTCTCTCTCTATCTCCCCCCTCCCCCTCCCACAGGAGCTTCTCAAAACTGGGCTTTCTTTATAAAAACTTTCAAAGAAAGACTCCGCAGTACTTCAGCTGTACTTCAGCTTTTTTCTGTGCTTTGGGGAAGGGGTTAATTGAAAAGCTTAGAGAGGGAGGATGGCAGTGAACTACATATCCCAGCAGGCTCATCAGCACTTGTGTGCATGCTCAAAGGACACACTTTTTTAAAAGTGGCCAACAGCCCCATGATCTACATATCCCAGCAGACTCATCAGCGCTTGTGCGCATACTCAAAGGACAAACTAAAAAAATGGCTGTCAGCGAGTCTGAACACAATTCTCTGTTATTAAAAAAACCCTGTACATCTGACTGCAGCCAGTCAGAGCAGATGGTACTGGGCTTGATATCCCCTTCAAAAGAGAACACATCTCCCCAGAGAACAGCACTTGAGCAACATTCCAGGTTAGTTTCTCCTAACCAAAGCCCACTCCATCTTTACTTGCTTGGCTACAAAGGCTTGAAATCCATCACTGGTAGGGGCTGCAGATATTTTCTGGCCTGAGTTCTCCACCCTTTCATAGTGGCATCTCTGAGGACCTTCGATATTAACAGAACATCAGCCATACAGCCAAATATAGTCATGTCTGGTACTTAATATTTAATCTAGAGGCTACCTCAAATATGCAGATCTTTCCCCACCTTTTGTAACATCTAGGTGAAGCAGACATATGATCTGATATCACTGCATCCAGCATTTTCCTCCTCTCATATGATTTCATTGTTTGCTACATACAGAGAGTATGAAATGCTAAACATTATGTTTTATCATATATAAGTTTCAGTTAGGCTTTACCAAGAGACACAGGGAAGGAATATGGACTAGCAGGAGTTGTGCATTGTCTAGTCTGGATTTGACAATTCCATTTGTCCCCATACAGGCCACAAAACAGCATATATATCCTGATGGACTGCCATATTTTGCTAGTGAGGGTGGAAATGGTGCAAAAACCAGGAGAATGTCAGCAGCATCCTGGCGTGCTGAAATAACTCCATGTACATCTCAAAGTGATGTCACCACATTGCCGGAATACACCACTGATGCTACGGCATTTGTACAAAACTCTTGGGGGACCCCCACCCCCAGGTTTGCAGAAAAATCAGAAATCCTTAAAAATACATGGGGGCTTAAAAATCACCCCTTGATCCTGGAGAGCTGGCAGTGGCAGATGCAGGGAATGTCATTGTCAGATAATGGGAGCCATGCTGGGAGCTGCTTTGGGCCCACCTGCAGCAGCAGCAGATGCTGGAAGTGATTCCATGCTAGGAGCATTTCCCAGACATCACTGTTGCTGTGGCCACACTCCAAGGTGAGTGGTGGAGCCTGAAACTGAACCAGACTCAATGATGGAGGGAGGATGGGATTCCCACCGTGAGTATTGTAGGGTTCCCACTTGTATATTTTTAATTTTAGTATTATCTGGATAAATAGAGAGCTTAATTTGCTCAACTTGTAACTGAAACACCTTTGGACTTGTTACTGGTCATTGACTATAAGCGAAGAGGCCAAGATCACAGATTGATAGCTTGTCCTGCTCTGAAGGCTGGTGGATAACAAAGCAAAACAACAACAACAACAAGAATAACTGGACCAATAAAGTAATGAGTTGAATCCAGCCAGTTATTCTGCTGGCACAAGAGGGAGGAGGGTCCCATTTGGACTCCCCAAAGGGCTATGCCATGCATTCTGAGATCTGTGCAGATAAGAAAGCCATGCAAGATGGAGATGGAATGAGAAAGGAAAGTGGTGGAGTCATCCTCTTTTCTCTTCCAGCAGCAGAAAGAAATGCAGCATATATGATTTTGCTGTTTTACATATGTGTGTGTGTGTGTGTATACACACACACACACAAACATACATATATATACATATATATACATACACACACACACACACTTTCTGTGAGCCACCCTGAGCCTGCCTCGGTGGGGAGGGTGGGATACAAATTAAATAAAGAAATAAATATATAAACAAACAAATAAATATAAATATTACTGCATTGGCGGTACCATGCTCGGACCACTTTGCCCTGAAGGCCCGTCTGAATGTGCCACCCCAACCCCATTTAGGCGGCAAGCAGATTTTAGCTTGCCCACGAAGCCAAATGGACCTGGAATGGCTTCAAATGGCTTTGCAGGATCCAAGCCCCCCATTAGCTCGTTGGATAAACTTGTGGAGGACTGGCATACCCGGCTCTCCACAACCATCAACGAGATCACTCCCCGGCGCCCTCTGCGTGCTCGCTCTAGGCTGGCTCCCTGGTATACCCGGGAGCTGTGGCTGATGAAACGAGAACTAAGATGGCTAGGGAGACGGTGGCGTCGAACTCACAACGAAGCAACAAGAGCATCTTTTAGGATGTTTATGAGATTCTATGAGATGGCAACCAAGGCCGCTAAGAAGGAATTCTATGTGGCTATGATTGCATCCATGAGCTCACGCCCAGCCCAATTGCTAAGAACAATTCGGTCATTAACAGTGCTGCCACAGGGCAGACAAAATGCTAGGGAATTGGTTATCAACTGTGAGTCATTTGCGAGCTATTTTGTGGATAAAGTCTTGGTGCTCTGCCACGACCACCCCGCTACAGTTGATACAGTGAATGAACTCGAGGCCCCTTGCACATCTTCGATTCAGGGTTTGGAATGTTTTAGCCTGCTCAGCCTGGAGGAAGCCGACAGATTACTCGTGTCGGGTCGCCCATCCACATGCAGCCTTGATCCGTGCCCCTCCTGGCTCATTAAAGCAGGCCACGAGGGGTTTCAAGGTGCCCTAAGGGAGATTGTCAACAAGCCCCTCATTGAGGAGCAGTTCCCTGGGGCACTCAAGGAAGTGATGGTCCACCCTCTCTTGAAAAAAACATCACTAGATCCAGCCGAATTGGCCAACTATCGGCCTGTTTCCAATTTGTCCTATTTGGGCAAATTAATTGAGAGGGCAGTGGCGGT